>NC_088845.1:17395896-17400896 GCF_904066995.2 Poecilia reticulata
AATAATAGAAAACAAGAAAACAAAACAAACAAACAAACAAACAAAAAAATAAAAACAACACAGAAGAGCGAGTTCAAGTCTGGGTGACTCAGTCATGGATCGTTTAGTGCACAGTTTGTCCTTTGCTGCGTAAAAAGCCACACGCACAAACAAAGTCTTTGTATTAAAATAATTTAGAGTTTGAAATTAGACCTTCCCTCCTCCGTGTCTTCCTTTTTGTGGTGAAATTGCACTTTGTAATTAAGAGCCCGCCTCGTTAGCCACTTCCACGTGTTTATGAAATATTTGTACGCGTCTCTGCCCTTCATGTCTGACCTCTGACATTTCTCTACACTTCAGCATGAAAACACCCCCCTTCCTCTTATCAGCAGGAGGAAACTTGAGTCTCACAGGGGCACGAACAGCTCAGCAAACCTTCTGCCCCACAGAGACTTGACCTTTTCTGAAAAGAAGAAGTCCTTGGACAGAATGAGCGAGGCCAAAACACAGATCAAAACAGTACTCATAAACCCTTCTCTCTCTTTTTGTTTTTGCAAAAGTGAGCTGCCACCCAGATGGAGAAAGGACAGGAACAAGTCATTCTGCTGTGCAACTCAGCTTCATCATCCTCCCCCACAAGACAAAGAGTGGAGGATCAAATAAAAGGTTGCAAAGCATTTTTGAGTTATTGTCTATTTGTCTTTCTTTTTTTTTTTTTTTTTTTACAGATGAAAAGCGTTTTTGTTGGTTGTCCGTTTGGTTCCCCCCCCCCACACTGAGCGAGATGCTTTCAATTTGCTCTCTCAGCTCTGCATCGGCCAGAACGGAGAGTCTCTCTTTCTCTCTCTCTCTCCCTTTGGGGAGGCGGGGGGGTTAAAAGGCCTGAACAGGACGTTGACGTGGGTTTCTTTCACCGCGCTCAGCCCGAGTCCTCAGTAGGGCAGGGTGTCCAGGAATCTGTCGATTGACGGCGGCGGCGGTACGAGGTCTTCCAGCTTCAGGTAGAAGATCCGCTGCAGGCCCTGGGTCCTCTGCGAGCGGAGCTCTGCCCTCAGGCCCAGCACACGGCTCAGAGGAGGCGCGGCCTTGGTGGAGGAGGAGGACGCCCCGCAGCCCAGGTGGTCCCTGAGACAGCAGATGACTTTATTCTGCAGCTCCTCCACGCGCTTCGAGTCCTTCAGACCCGGGACTTGATCTGCAGAGAGAGAACAGAAAACATTAGAGTTGCAATTTACACTGCAGAAGCAAACTGTTTTTTTTTTTTTTTGCATGCAACTTGCATATATTTTTATTTGAATTTTCATGAAGATATGTTGTTGTGATGCAAGGTTTTTTGGGAAATAATAATCTACACACTAATAAAAACATGACACAGAGATACAGAAAACATGGTACAGAGAAAGCTTTTTCTCATTTGGAAACTTTGAAGCTGTTTTGTGCTGCAGATTTGTTTCAGTCAGGTCATTACCAGCTTTCACAGAAGAGATAAACCGCAGCGTCTCGCAAAAGTATCCATTCCCTTGAGCATCGCTGCTATTTTTTTTTTACCCTGGTGGAACCACAACGATCCTCTACATTCAGCCTTTAACACCTACAGGCTTGCCATGTCTGTCACTCTCTCCGTTTCCCATCAAGTATCTTCTGCAGAACAGCAAGTATCCCCACATTATGATGCTGCCACTGCCGTGCTTCGATGTGGAGGCAGTTTGCTCACTGTTGGTTTTCCACTGCTTTTAATGTATCCCATAAATGTCAAAAAGTTCAGTTTTGGTCTAATTTTCCACATGTTTGCTGCGTCCTCCCGTGCCACACTTTTCAGATTTTTATCTGTAGATGAATGTTGAAAAACGTTTATATATTTTTTCCTCTGCATAATTTTGAACTGCTCTGTGATGGTCCATCACAAGCGGCCATTTTTGTCCCTAAAGTCACTTTTGTTTCTGTAAAAGAGTTAATATGATACAAAGAAACGGTATTTTAAATGACAAAAATTAAGCCAGCAGAAAACAAAACCCACACATATATGTGTA
This sequence comes from Poecilia reticulata, assembly GCF_904066995.2. NCBI lineage: Eukaryota > Metazoa > Chordata > Actinopteri > Cyprinodontiformes > Poeciliidae > Poecilia > Poecilia reticulata. Next base: position 17,397,906 of record NC_088845.1, read on the forward strand.
CATCAGAGCTCATTCAGGTAAAACAGCATTAGCCTCATCTTGTTTTATATTGAATTGCACCTCATTAGCCCGTGTGGCTCATGTTCTTAACAGCCTTACGTTGTCTCATTCGCTGCAGATCAATACGTCGTCTAACCTAATAAGCCTCCTCCACATTGTGTAGACAAACACACACACACACGCACGCACACAGTGACATGGCATAGACATATAGCGCAAACATGGAAATAAATGCATGCTGTGCATTTACTGCTCATAAATTCTTTAAATGAACGCACACAGATGCTCAAATAGTCCCTGCAGTTTGGAGAATTTAAGACACAACAGTGCTCAACAATTAGCTGATTATTTGGCCTTGTGAGCAGCCAAATTCAATTAGGAATACACACAAACACACACACGCACGCACGCACGCACACACACACACACGCACGCACACACACACGCACACACACACACACACACACAAGCTGCAGACTGCTGCCCATAGCAACTCCAGTGGCACTCGTATCAGACTTAATGTGACACTAACTCATTCTGCTGAGAACAGGGTGTCCACCCCCTTTCCCTATGTCCCCCCCCCCACACGCACGTACACACACGCACGCACACGCGCACACACACGCAAGTGTATGCTGCGGGGAGGCTGCCTCTGAGACCAGTCTCACTTTGAGGTATCCATTATTGGAAGTGTATTTATTGTTTGTTTATGTGACCCTTTTGTTTGCAGTGTTTGCGGCTGCAGAGTTACTCCAGCCCTCCTTCCATTGCGCCTTTCAGACCTCTTGCACTCCTTTTTTCTTTCTTTATTTTGCTTCTCTGCTTTTCTCCCTGCTCTCTTTCCCCCACTCCTTGTTTCTCTCTGTGCGGCACTTCCTGGGGAGAAATCGATGAGGGCCCTTTCTGCACAGGCCACTCCGAAGCGGTCGATGGGCCGGTGGCCCCGGTGGCTCTGCCGCGGCCGCGCGCTGTGTGCTTTGCCGAGGTGGCGGAGTGCCACTGCGAACGCCGCGGACGCCGTTCCAGAGCCGTGCCCCACAGTGGGCTGGTCGATGGAGAACAGAGTTAAGTGCTCCCCCAGAGAGAGAGAGAAGGAGTGAGGGAGGACGAGGTTGTAAGGTGGAGGTGGAGGGGGGGCAGGGTGAGGGGGGATTTTACCCGCTGCACATTAATGCCTCCCTGCAAAATTGAGCTTTAAAGAATAAAAACTCAACATATAATTTCGCTGCATCCTTTGTTGAATGAAGCTACGTTTCTGATCCATTCTATAGACTGTTGCATCTTCCTGAGGTCCGTCCGTGGATAAAGTGTTGATTTTTCAGCCGTGGACACTGATTAAAGGGGCCAGGTGTGTGGCAAGTGCAGCAGGTGCTTCTGGGTATCGGGTTCTTGTTTCAGGCAGACATGCATGACAAGATGTGCTGACATGTGTGTCTCCGAGCGTTTGTGTGACGTCAGCGGATGTAAAAAACCCCCCAAAAAACCCACAACCAAAGCTTCTAACAAATAGAAAAAAAATACATTTAAAAAAATTATATATATATATATATAAGCATATTTCTATATATATACATGCTTGTTTATATATGTATATAAACAAGCACTTGCGTGGTGGATGTAAAAAGTTTTAGCATCCCTGTTTAAATGTCAGATGTTTTAGATTATAAAAAAGAAAACATTTAACCAGCCCAGTTTAACTGAAAAGCACAAATCTGTTAGCACAATGGGTGTACAATTAAAAGGTATAATAAACTGGATTTATATGTGTAAAATAATTAATTAAAGAACTTTGGGATGAAATTTCCACATAAAAGTTTATTTTTTGGAAATCTATCAACATCCCACTTCTTAACTTGCTAATATTACTTTGGTAATGTTCTCCATATCAATCAGATTTTGCCCACAGCCTTCTTCAGCTGAACCCACAGGTTTTTCATCAAGTTTGTTTTGTTTTCGACTTGGATGTGTGCTTGGACTCGCTGTGATGTAGAAAAATGTAATCCCTATCTATTATTCGTCTTCATTTTAATTTCATCCACCAAGAAAAAAAGTCCAGTTCTGAAGAAAAGTAGCCCCAGAGTATAATGTTGCCACCACCATACATGAAAATGGGAATGAGGTTTATTTTGTTTCTTCAAGGAATTAAAAAAATAACTTTCCTCTCTCTAACTCCTACTTTTTACTGCAGACATATGGCAAATATAGATGTTTTATCACACCTTTTATTATAGATTTACGTCCTGATGAGTTTGTCTTTTAGGATTTGGTCAAGATATAAACCATATTTAAGGTGAGAAACTATTAAAAAATGATTTCTAAATGCTATACTTGTTACATCACTAAACGTAAACTTTCAGATCCTGAGCAATTGACAGGAAGTTGTGTGGATCAGGTAACCGTTAATATATTTCTTCCTGCAGATGACTCGGGGGGGCGTGGGGTGGTTGGTTACCTGTGAGGAGAACAAGGGCAGACAGGCAGGCGAAGGCAGACGCATCAAGGTTGAGGGTCTGAAGGTGGGTAGAGAAATCCCGGATGGAGTCCAGCCACTCTCCAAACCCGCGAAGGCACTGGAACCTGTGCAGCACCAAGCCGTTGCAGAACACCAGCTTGTCCTCCGACAGCATAGACCTGAGAGACAGAAAAAAAAATAAATAAATGAAATTTTTCATAAAAATGCTGCATTTTCCCCTGATGCGTTTAGACATACAGAGAAGGAAACAATTACACCAGCAAGCCAGAAACAAGACACACATCAAACGGAGGCATGAAGCTGATTAAGCTTGTGTGTTTTTTAAATTACAGCATTTAAAACCACTCTTGCATTTCCTTGTGGCAGGGTGGGGTGAAGGGTTAGGGCAGAGGACTGCTTGCTCTGTATGTGTGTGTGTGTGTGTGTGTGTGTGTGTGTGTGTGTGTGTGTCTGTGTGTGTGTGTGTGTGTGTGTGTGAGTGTGTGCGTGTGTGTGCGTGTCTGTGTGCGTGCGTGCGC
>NC_088845.1:18003396-18303396 GCF_904066995.2 Poecilia reticulata
AATTTTAATGTAATGAGCATTTTTTTTTTTACTTTTCTTATATTAGTCTATGCCCTTTGGTGGCATAAATGGAGAAATGCATTTGGCTAAAATCCACAGATGTGTGTGTTTCAGTGTGTATTAGAAGTGTTGAAAGGCGTGCAAATATAATGATTTTTCCCATTCACCTTTCTGTTCTTCTCTGACTTCATTTTTAAACACTTGACAGCTGAAAAGGTCTAACTTTTGAGTATTCTTCACTCAGTTAAAGCGTCAGCTCTGAAAAGTGTTGTCTGCATGACCTTAGATATTATTACTGATTAGATTTGATGAAGTGGGCCATCAAGGATAAGCACACTTTTCTGTCCTAAAGATGAATCAATGCCTCCAAGTCGGTGATGTGAAGATTTTCTGCCATATCCAAGTTGAGAGCTCGCTGCCTCAAGGAGAGCTATTATAGTGGCGCTCAGAAAAGAGATGTATTTATATAACCCAATCAAAGTGGTTTGGGCAACTTATAAGGATATTTTTGCGACATCCCCAGGCAGATGGACGAGGCTTTAGGGTAGATCAAGGACTTAACGACTCAAGATGGACTTGGGAATGCCCAGGAGTCCCTCTGGAAAAATAGTACCGTATTTTCCGCGCTATAAGGCGCACCGGATTATAAGGCGCACCTTCACTGAATGGCCTACTTCAAAACTTTTTTCATATATAAGGCGCACCGCATTATAAGACGCACAGAATAGACGCTACAGTTTGGGTTGCCACCCGTCCCGTATTGAACCGATACTGGACATAATTTGTTCCGTTCTCTACAAATGTGGATATGTAATAATAAAGAAATGGTCCCCGAGTACTTTATATAGTAGTCTGCCCCAGTCATTGTTTCACTCACGGTGTTGATGTTGCGATATTGTGCCCAACTGCTTTCTGGGTAACACAGACCAACCGACACGCTGCCGCCGCAGTCTCTGTCTCTCCTCCCCTGCCCCCCTCGGCTTTAAATGTAAAAGAGTTGGTCCCTTGGTAACCCTAGTCGAAGCACCCCGGATGAATATCTAAAGCCACTTTGTTGACATAAACAATGTCAACAAAACAGTCCGACTCCGGCCGGCGAGGAGAGCCTTCTGCGACTGGGCCAGGACGTGGCCGGACGATGGTCACCCTTCTCCGTTCGTGCACAGCATGTTCGTGGAGAACGTGGTGCTAAATGATCTGCAGACGACCTGATTCTAGACGGTCGGTAGGTAGATAGGTCAGTCAAACTTTATTAACAAACCAGCGTTCTGACAACTATCCCAGCATGCACCGCGCGCTTCTTCTTCGACAGGCGAAAATGAAGTCGGCGGCTGCTTACCGTAGTTGCTAGACCTGTTGTGGCTCAGTATTGGTCCATATATAAGGCACACCAGATTATAAGGCGCACTGTCGGCTTTTGAGGAAATTGAAGGTTTTTAGGTTCGCCTTATAGTGCAGAAAATACGGTAGTTGTCCCATATAAAATAGTTCTGTTTGAGGGAATGGGTCAAAATACCAGCAAACTATTAGAAACTGTGTGGAAGGACACCCAAAACAATACTTATAAAATGTTTAGATAAACATATTAAGCATGTTTATTTAAAGGTCTCTTCAATTTCCCCCTCTCATTTTTGTGGATTTACGCAAACAATTCATTCTTCTATCTGACCTAAAACTGGAAAGGTCAGATTTAAGTTTAGAAAGTGGGGGCGGGGGGTGGAATTGTGTCTGTTTTCAGTGTAGTCAAAGGCTATGTGTAATTAGACAGTTTTATTTTGAATTAGTTTCCGTTTAATGGCAGAAATCAGTAATCAAATCTAGCCATCGAGGTCTAATTTTTAAATTTGGTGTAACCGAAAACAATGCCAATAGAAGGGCATTCAAATAATACTTTTGCTAGAGATCAACATGATTTATGAATCAACATATCTTTTAGAAGTAACTGTTTGTAATCACCAAAGTGTCTTAAAGTAGTTTAAAGTCTTCTCCAGAAACTTAAATGAGATGTTTAGGTTGGCGTGACACTTCTACCTGGACTACGGCTTGTCATTTCGACAATAAGCTTAGACATAAACAAAGTGATCGCAGCTTTTACATGCTACAGTCATATTCTTATTTTAAACACACTATGTGCTCCCACTAGGCATTTTGTAGTCAAAAGACTAAATTGGTGTATTTCTTTGAGAGCTAGCTGGTCAAATAATAGCCACATAGTTTAATGGATGCTTTTCTGCATACGAAACCCTAAAAAACCATGTCATTTTTTTCAGTCAAATGAAGACCAGATTCCCTATTAGCATGCCTTGTGTCCACCCTGCCACCGCAGACCTGTTTGATGTACATTTTAGTACAACTGCTTGAAGAGGAGGATTTCAATTCATAATGTCATACAGTGTCAAAGCGAGTGGAAATGGGCTTGTGTGTGTACGTGTGTGTTTCTCCCTTTGCATTTCTCTGTTGTGCTCTTATTGGCTCCAAAGGGAGCTAAGCAATGTTTATGTAAATAAGGCTTCATTTGAACATATGCCCTAAACAATTACCTTGAAAAAAACTATTCAGCAGCAAAAGAGACTACAATGTTCAGAGTGAGTCATGTTGTAAGCTACAAATATCAGGCCACTTATGAAGGAGCAGAAACAAGCAGAGCCAACTAGAGGGCCATTTGGCATGGCAGTCTGAGCATCTAATTGCCACTCTTAATTAAAATCATAATTATGAGTGATTGAGGATCAGTATCAAAAAGCTCTCAGCAGAAAACCTGGACATTCATTAAATCTTCCTCCTGTTAGCGACAAAGTGAAAAAGTCTTGACTTTAAAGGTAGAAAATGTTTAAACCATAAAAGCCCAGAGACAGCTGCTAAATAATGAGTAGTTACTATTTCACAGTCAACACCTGTAATGCCGCACCACCTCACATTTATAAAGGCTAATGGCAATGCACTTACATGCTCACCAACTTGGCCAGAGGGTCCTGGAGGAACAGATTGAGAGAGCGCAGGTAAGTGCTACTGAATGCTAAAGTCCTGTGTGACTGCGCCGTTCCTGCTGACCGCTGCAAAGTGCTCCTGCTGATCGCGGCTAATGTCCTCCATCACCGCACACACTCAGCGCTTTGGAGATGGCATGTAAGCAAGTGTGTGTTGGGGAGAAAGGTGGATAATTTGGACAGATGGGTGAGAGGGGATGATGAGAGGGGGGAGGGAATGGAGGGGGGGAGACAGTTGGCATCAGTATTAAAACCCTCTCAAGCTTTTATTGGCATTTCATTTAACTAATGAATTAATTAGTGCCTCATAGCATAATAACCTCTGCTTGATAAGTGAACTGGTTCCCCCATAGGAGAGGCGCTGTCTGTGATCTGTTGCTCTAGTTGTTTTCCCTTTGCTTACTTCTTGTCAGCTTTTTTTTTTCTCGCTTTGCCTTCTATTTTAGTACATTTTCACTCTGGTTACAAAGTTTTCTAACCGTTTGTTTGTGCTTCGTTATATAACTTTTGAAAAAAAAAAGTTGCTGTTTGAGGTGATGTAACCTGCAAGTCTCTCAGCAACAACACAGGGTGCCCTGAGGCAGATGCTAGGTGTGCAAACATCCTAAACATCATCCATATATAGTTGTATTTTTGAATCTAGATTGTTTAAAGATGGTGGTTGATCTGTATAAGGTTTCCTGATAAACAAATCCATATTTATTTTTGTAAAACAATGCTCACCTCTAAGCATACTGATATACTAAAAGGGAAAAGTATAATTTGTCTAGCAAATCAATCTGAGCGTGTTTCTCTTTTAGAGACAAACGAGAAATGACTACTCGTCCCCTTGTTCATAAAAAGCCAGTATTTATATCATACTTAGAAACAGTGCTCATTGATACATTCAACATTTTGGATCTTAATTTAATTTTTGGCCAGAGGGGAGGACGCACCTAGAAACGTCAATCTACAGAAAATTACAAAAAAAAATAACATCCTCCAAACATTTCCGATCAAATCTGGTCTAAATGTAGCAAAAATTCACAACTGGAAGACAGACAACTGCTGGATTTATCAGCAGAGGACAGAGTAGAGGGAGGTCTGTCTGAGAACAAACCGAAGATCGGCTGCACCTGCGGCTTGAGGTGTGTTCCTCTAGTAACAGACCTGGTATCGTTTACTTATATCAAAGTGATGGAGGGGCTGCCTGACCCAGAATGGAGCGACAGATTTAGGCTGGATGTTTTCCCCTCTCTCTCACCGAGCTTTTTATGGAGCAGCTTTATGAACAGAGTCAAATGTTGCGTTAGTCACAGTGTAGCTGATACAACCTGGGGGACACACACACAAGGGTATACTTAATAATTGCAAGGGCAATTATGCATAAAATAACAATAATAATAATAAAAAGGTTGATGTAGCATTAATATTAGGCTACATTTTTATTCCCAAACAGGCCTATTTTGGAGGAAAAAAAATGTTCCCCACAATGATGGGAGATATTAGATCTGACTTTTTGTATTGTACTGTCTGTGGTATAATGCACATGTGATACTTTCTGGAACTTACATTTACTTTCCTTTTTCTTTTTTTTACTCTTAGTTGTACTTTTTCTATAGTTTCTGTTATTTGGATTTTAAAAAATCCCTCTGGGAATCAATAACGTAATTTTGATCTAATTTGATAGTTCTGAGTTCCTCAATCTCCTGTGGGCCCTGGACAACTGACCCTGCTGGCTCCCTTGTCTATTTTCCAGGGCTACTCTGACAAATTCAGCAATACGATGCACTTTAGTTCTTCTAAGGTATAACATATCTTGATAAATACGTTCACTGTTGTTTGTCCTGCAACTTAAAGCAAGATCAGAAAACTCTTGTTCTTGTGGATTGTATGCAGGCCCAAAGTCTTAATTTGACATAGCTTTAAATTAATCCCATATTTCCTAAAAGTGCTTCGTTGAGAATGTTGTCAAACTCATGTTGTGATTCATATATACTCTGTTTGGCCCTCCCAAATAATTTGCATCGGGCATCAGGAGATGAGCATAGTTGGGAAGATCTTCATATAAAGCTACTCTATTACATTTTTTGAAATGTTCAGAAATTGTAGCATAGATGAAGATATTTTAATCGTTATTGCAATATTTGTGCCAGAACTTGTTCTTACAACATAAAAATGTTAATAATTATAAAAAGCTTAGTTTATGAAATACTTTTAATTATGTTAAATAATTACCTTTTCAACTTTTAATTGATTATTTTAAACTATGACAACACAAGCAGACAAACCACCTCTGTCATACCCCCCCTGCAAATAGTAAACAGAAAGCAGATGGCAATCTGTGGTGAACCCCCTAATCGGAGAAATGAAAACATATCTCTCTTCATTTTTTTCCAAGGTTACCAGTGCATTTCAGGCGATCATTTTAAAGTGTCATTGTTAACCTTGTGAGATCAAGCACCCCAGTATCTTTTTGACTTGTTGGAAATTCACACTTCTGTGGGTCTGTGGTCATCTAACCAGAGAATATAAGCAGTTTCTCAGACCAGGGGAATTTGTTCTGTCAAAGGAGCCTTTCTCCAACAGTGGAGTTAATTTCTCTCTCTTTTTAACACTCTCAGTCTTTATTTCTTTACAAAGAAGAAGCATACCTTTTTAATCAGATATGCAGAGCTTTTATACAATTGATTTTCTTAATGTCTTCTCTACAGTCTCACGTCTTTGATGTTATCTTGATGCATTTTATTATTTTTACTCTACATCACTTGTGTTGTGTGTTTTATATCAGAGAAACCTGCTATAGTTTAAAAAAAAAAGTTACCCATTTAGGCTGATGCACATCTGTGTATATCCAGCTATGATCATCCACTTCATTTGTTATTATCTGTCAAAGCACAGAGTATTTCTTGCATGAATTTCTTACCCACTGCAGACTCTACTGTGCACACTGTTCAAACTGAATATTCTTAATTTAGTTATCCTTTTGCAGATTGAGGTTGTAATATGCAATGCATTACCAGGGAGTTTCTTACTCAAGAACGTAATCTAAAAATATTGATGCAAGCCTAATCAAAGCATTTTTTGCCTGTAAATAATGAGAAATGTGGCTTTATGAATAAAAAATAGTGGTCACCTGTTTTATTTTTGCATGTGCACAGCATATTCCCAGGGAAGCACTCTAATAGTCAGTTTTATTGATCACTCTGGGGGAAAAAAAAACTTGCAGTAGTTGCTATTCTGGTATCCTGCAAACATTACGTATTCACGGTCGCTAACGTTATAGCTAATTTATCAATTTACCCCTTGTAAAAATGCTTATAACATACATAGCTGTCAATTTTTATAGTTCAAACTCCCAATATAATTTCATATGCATTAAGCGGGAACCAACTCAGCTGACATGTACGAGCTTCCTTAGTTCTGCTCTTAGGGGACACAACCAATCAGTGTCAAGTAAAATAAAAGTCGCTTCTTCAAATAATTTGGAGTCAGAGAACATTGAACTGCAAATAGTCGGGGTTACACTCTATTTAAAAGAGCTTATGATGAAAAGATTCTCAGGATCTATGGAAGCAAAACAGGCCCACAACCAGTGGCGGAGCTAGAGGGGGGGCCAGGGGGCCAGTGCCCCCCAGTCATCTGATTGGCCCCCCAGTGGCCCCCCAGATGATGGACATGTCACGACACCAAGTCATTCCTGCACAGTAGGTAGCACTATGTACCACAATGGGTTGTGACTGTTGTGACTGTTGTGACTGCTCAAAAGCAGCAGGGGGCGATATGCACCATTTGTTTATTGTGATACACCATTTGGACACAGCGCAGTTGACCCAACAGAAGAAGAAGAGAAGGAGAACCGCGAAGAGGGGATAGAGAAATATTGTACAGCTAAGAGGAATACCGTCGATTTGACTCCAAAATTGATAATCTGACTTCAAAGGTAAGTTTTACAATGGTTTACTACAACTAATAAGAACACCCTAGAAACCATTTTGTGCTCAGCCAGGAAATAGTTTCTGGTAGTTGAGTTACTACAAGAAGTTGCGAGCATCAAGCTAACAATGCTACAGCTATAGACAGATGTAGACGCCGCCTTAGTGAGCGAATCGGTCAGTTGCTACTATACGTCACGTCTGCCAGTCAGACTCGTAATGCACGCAGAAGGAAAAAGTATTGTAAAGATATTGACGTGTTTACCACTCACGTCTGCCTGAACAATGTCAGCGAGGATAAATACGGGAAGTAAAACTAAAAGTATCCATCGTGGTGCACCGTGTTATCAGACAGAATGGATCACGACAGGAACGTTTCCTGATTATATGACCTGCCAAAATGCTCTGGTCTGTAAAGCTCTTCCTCTCTATCAGCGATTTCTTATTAGCTGTTGCATTAAAAAACCATACAGAATGAAAAATGTTAGCTAAACTAGGAAAATAACAATCAGAGTAGTTACTTCTGGCCAATATAATTACATGGGGAAATATTTATTGGCTCAAAAGCTGACTTCTGGCCACAGTCAAAAATTCTGCTCATGAAATTGTGTTAGGTTCTTTCTTTCTTAGCTGTAAAAGGTAATGCTAATGGAGTCATCTTGTACTATAAGATCATTTTCTAACAATTTTCTATGAACGCTGCTCATATGGAATAATAAACTGCCACACTTTGTCAGAGGTTCAGTTTCCTCTAGGAAAGGGCATGAACTTGGGACAATTTAATCTGTTACTCCTTTTGCTTAATTATGTTTTCCATAGAATTTTAAATTTATTTAAATTCTTGTGTGTTTAACTTTGTCATTTTCTTTGACGTTTTCTTTTATCTTATCGCTGATGTTTAGCACTTTATTTCAGCTCTGGCTGCTATTAAAGCGCTTTATAAATAAAGTTGATAATGATTATGAACAAAAACAGGTCAGTCGGTCCAGTAGCTGAGAAGTTTTGAATGCTCAACATACGGCCACAGTCTGTTTGCCCTGACCCTACACATTTAAAGTGGGATCTATTAACACTGTAATAGGAAATTATACTTGGCATAACGTGACTGGCTTATTTTTTTTCCTGGGGTCAGTTGAGAATGAAAAGACAGGGAGGCAGGATAGACAGCTACTTTATAAAAAGAGGCAAATCAGGCACAAATCAAACAGCGTTCAGCTCTGACATCAGCAGTCCTGGTAGCTCATGTCCTGAGACCAGTCACGAGAGGGAAAGTCAGGCAAACACCAATCCACCGTCACCAGGTCAGAGTATCTTCAGAAACAGTCAAATTACTACTCCGTTTTAGGTTATTTTTACTTGCTGGCTCTTGCTAATGTGTTTCTTTAATTGTTGGTTCAATTATGTTAATGTACTGTTTTTACAACGTAGTTCCATCAAAGGAGGAGTCTGAAAACACAGAGAGCTCCGTGCCTGACCAGGATGATGAGCCAGAAGGGGCAGTTGCAGGAGATACTACTGATCTCTTCTCAGCAGTGTCCAGCACTCCTTTTGCTTTTCCAGAAGGACCCAGTGGTAATTTTACTTACACCAACACCTGCTTAGTAGCTGCACAATTTACATGACATAATGGTCATGTAAATTGTGTTTACATGCCCATTGTGTTTGTGTTCCAGATATTTCAAGGTCAAAAGAACAGGGCCCTGTTCAGCCAAGTTTGACAAACTTCCCCAGAACTCAGCATGGAACAAGAAAGAGAACTTTTCACTGCTTCTGGTACAAAGACTATTCTTGGTTAGAATATTCTGTTAGTAAAGACTCCTCCTATTGCTTTGCCTGTAGGCATTTTTCTTTGCCTAATGCACCAGACAGTGTTTTTGCCTCGCATTCCGGCTTCAGTAATTGGAAAAAGGCGTTGTCCAAGGAGTCTGGATTTAAGCTTCACTCAAAGTTAGAGCACCATGTAAATGCAATGTATGCATGGAGTCAATATAAAAGGGCTAATGAGGAAAATACAACCATGCTAAATTCTATAAACGCAAACCGGAAAAAAGTGGTGGAAGAAAATCGTTATTATATTAAAACAATAGCCGATGTTGTTCTTTTGACTGCAACACAAAACATCGCTCAAAGGGGTCATCAAGAGTCTGAGGACTCTAAAAATAAGGGAAACTTTTTGGCCATATTGGATGAAATAGCAAAGCATGACAAGTTAATTGAAAAAAAGCTTAGAGGATGTTCCAATGCAAAATACACAAGTCCTCAAATCCAAAATGAAATTCTTCAGGGCTTAGCAGAGATGGTACAGACTGAAATTATAAAAGAAGTGAAGGAATGTGAAGTGTTCAGTGTTATTGCAGATGAAACAAAAGACTTGCAAAAAAGGAACAAATGTCTGTGGTTGTACGATATTATTACAATGGTGTCATCCACGAAAGCTTCCTATGTTTCCAGGCAGCTGAAAGCCTTAATGCAGCAGGTCTTAGTGAAATGATCATTAACTGTCTTGAGAAACATGGTCTGGACTACAAAAATAACCTAGTGGGACAGGGTTATGACGGCGCATCTGTCATGAGTGGGAAGCATTCTGGTGTATCTGCCAGAATTCAGAGCAATGCCAGATTTGCATTTTATGTTCATTGTAACGCACATTGCTTGAATTTAGTCCTTGTTGACGCTACCAAAGCAGTCCCTGAGGTCGTTGACTTTTTTGCACTTCTACAGCAGCTTTATAACTTTGTGTCTGGCTCTTATGTTCATCTGAGGTGGCTTGATGTACAGAAAGAGTTGTATCCAGCAGAACAACCCAGGGAGCTCCAGGCACTTTCAGATACGAGGTGGGCTTGCAGGTACAAGGCATGCCGTACCATGAGAGACAGACTTCCAGCAGTTCTGAGATTGTTGCAGGATATTGCATTTGAAAGAAACGGCGAAAGATCAGTGGAGGCGAGGGGTCTGCTTCTTCAAATAGATATCCAATTTTTAGGTCTTTTGGTTACCTTTTGTAAAGTCCTTGGTGATGCCAAATGTCTTTCTAACATGCTTCAGTCCAGCACTCTTGACCTAGCAAGAGCTGTAGATCTAGTAGGTGCTATTGGAGACACTTTCCAGGACTACAGAAATGAAAAGTACTTTGATGAACTATGGAAAGAGGTTGAGGAGCTTGCTGAAAGGAGCAAAATCAGTGTAAAAATTGACAGAAGATATCCAAGATTAAGTTCAAAATTTCTTGACTCACTTGTAATGAGCACTATAGGACAGAGAAAATGTGATGATGAGGGCTTCCCCAGATCACTCTTTAATCAGGTGCTTGACTGTCTCATAGTGGAGTTAAAGAGACGTTTTTCACAGAAAAATTGTGAGATCATGCAAGGAGTGCAGTCTCTAAACCCCAAAAGTACAACTTTCTTGAATGAGGAGCCTCTGATTGCTTTTGGACAGATCTTTGAGTCAGATTTAGATGACCTGAAACATGAGGTGCACCAAGCAAAGCGTTTGCTTGATCAGAGAATAAAGAGTGATTTAGACACACCTTCTACTTTGCTTGATTTTACTGTGTTTCTTGAACGTTATAAAGAGGTTTTACATGAATTATTCAGACTTTGCAAGATTGCAGTAGTTAGTCCAGTTAGTACTGCTTCTTGTGAGAGAAGCTTTTCTGCTTTAAAATTGATTAAAAGTAACCTAAGGACAACAATGGCTGATGACAGGCTAAGTCACATTGGAACACTTAGCATAGAGTCAAGGAGGGCACGGGGCCTCAACATGGATGACTTTGTAACATATTTTGCTTCATCTCACAACAACCAACATTTTACTTTTATGAGTGCATGAAGTAGTCTTGTGTTTCTCATCATGATTTAGGTCTTCAGCGACTGGTACTTGTACCAAAGATAGTTTAAGAGTCAGTACATTTGGTCATAGCTGCAGCAAGTTTGAAAATAAAATGCACATGTAGCATCTATTAAGTTTCCATATCATACAACCTTCTTTTTTGAGATATTGTAATTGTGAACTGTGTGACACTGTATTCTCATTGTAAGTCTTGTCACAATGTTGTAATTTAGAGATTAATGTCCACTTATGCTTTGTGTGGCATGCATTGCTAATAAACTGCAAATTACATGAGCAAATCTAATTTCATCAGTCTTTATTTATATATAGTATGTGAATGAAAGTACTCTTACTGTTTTGTCATTGTCATAGTCAGTGGACCCCTTACAGATGGTCTTGGCCCCCCTTTGGCCCCCCCAGAAATAAAAGTCTAGCTCCGCCACTGGCTCCGCCGAACCCCTGAGACCGACTCACCGAACCCCTGGGGTTCGATAGAACCCAGGTTAAGATCCACTGGTCTAGTGTTTATCTTTTTCTCTAGAATACTCCAGAGATTTTCTGTAGGCTTTGGTTGGGCCATTTGGCTGACTAATTATGCACATAGCTATTAAAGTCATTCCACTGGCTCCCTGTAGCTCAGAGAATAGACTTTAAAATACTGTTGTTGGCTTTTAAATCACTAAACGGCTTAGCAACAAAATGCATTAAAGATCTGCTGCTGTTGTACCGACATTTCAGACCAATCGGGTCTTCTGGTTCTGGTCTGCTTTGCACCAGAACCAGAACCAAACATGAAGATGCAGCATTCACATTCTATGCACCACAAATCTGGAATATACTTTCAGAAAACTGCAGAAACTGAGTATCTTTAAATCTGCCTGTTTCTTTAAACAGCCCAAGTGCTTAAAACAACCACCCGCTGTTTTTTTGGTAACAAGTTTGTTTTTTAGTGTCTGTAAAAAGAGCCGTTTCAAAAACCTCCAGAATGTAGCATCACAAATCAACCGTTACTTAGCAACCCCAGAGAAACCCAGCCTGTTACCTAGCAACCCAAGCTGACTTTAATGTCAGCTTGGGTTGATTTCCATTTGTTTGGAAATGAGATTTCCAAACAAATCTCATTGTTTGGAAAAGATGAGTGTTTTGTTGTTGACTTGCCATTCAGAAACCACTCTTGTTGGCTGTGCAGGAGGCTCCACTTTTGCTTTTCAAAGATGTACGGTTGTGTAATTGTTCATCATTTTCATGTGCGAGTGTAAACTTTGAGACGGGGGGGGGCGTGGCCAGTTCTTCTTATTTGGATTTAAAGTGACAAACTCCCTGAAACAGCTCAAAACAGGCAGAACTGACCAGACTAAAATCATTATCTGTGAATAATTTTGTGTAAAAAATTTAATGAATATATTTGTTATTGACCACAGATCTATCCTGACCTGTTCAAGAAAGCATAATAGGTCACTTTAAAACTCGTTGTTATACTGTAAAATGTAAATACATTGCCATTACATTGCAATTAGATTCTACCTTTGGAAAAAAAGAAGGTAATATCACCACAGAGCCTCTTACAAACGTGGAAAATGACTGGAAACTGTCTCCTGTATCTGTGTGTGTGTGTGTGTGCGTGCGTGCGTGTGCGTGCGTGCGTGCGTGTGTGTGTGTGTGTCCTGTCTGTCTTTCTGTGTTGACCTGTCCAGGGTGACCCCGCCTCTCGCCCGGAACATTAGCTGGAGATGGGCACCAGCAACCCTCCCGACCCCATTAAGGGACAAGGGTGTAAGAAAATGGATGGATGGATTACAATTACTAATTATTCACATGTTGTATTCAATAATTTACACATGAACATGAAAGGTACAACACAACATGTCAAAGAACATTACTAATAAATTGGAAATACTTAAACTACCCACTTGTTCAATGGAACTTGGTTGAACAAGCTCATCACCTGCTTGACCATCAGTTGTTTCTGATGAAAAGTTTTCTGTATTAAGCTATTTGTGGGAGGAAAACATACAAAACCACATAAAAAAAGCATGAAGACTGTTGATGGAGTCTTCAGTGGAGAGTCAAAACTTGTGCAGGTCACTTGGAAGAGAGCGTCAGGAATAAATAATTCTGTTTTCCTCTACCTCTCTCAGCTCTTTGCATGCTCGTACATACGTGGTGGTTTTCACACGCCCATGTGCTCGAAGCTAAGGTTGAACGAAATGACACGCTGGGAACGCCGTCTTTAGGCCGTAGCTTAGACAGCGGCCAACAAAAGAAATTAGAAACTATTGTTAGGTTCCTCATCAAAAAATAATTGATGAGAAAAACACTGTTGAGCAGATTTAATGGGAAACCAGGTGATTGTGTTTTGCACATTGTAAAGCCTAAATCAGTTACAGCCACATTGGCTGAATCTTGTCTAAATTGTTGGAAAAAGTTACATTTGTGTTAATATGAATGAGTTTATTTGGAAATGTTTTGATGGGTTGAAACATCTCCTTCACTAGGGAGTGTGAATCACTTCAGAGCTTTTCCTGGTTACCATAGCAACTGTTACACTTCTACCCAACTGATGATGTCACTAGGAACCCAGGCCTTGTGTCATAGATTCTATGACATCAGCTCTGAACCCTTTGAATATCTTGTTACGTGTGTTCTAAAGCCAGATGCGCAGAACTCAACGGATTTATAGAGAAGTGCAATTTTTCACCCAGAGACTGAAACGCAAGATGGAGCCCCGTCGATTCCCCAGGAGGCAAGATACACCTATGCCTATGACGAGAAAGATATTTGACCCAGACCTCCCATGTGATTTTGGATTCAAGAAGAGCGTCAAATTTGAAGATCAGGACCGTACTTTAAGGAACTCGATTTTAAAGTTACCTAAAATTAAAAAGGATATCCATCCTACCCCCATACCGCAACAAAAATTAGATATTCAGGAGAATTCCGCCACAACTGATTCCAACTCTAGCAAAAGCTCAGGTTTCCCTCTAAGTTTTGTAGACGGAATTGATATAGACGGAATTGATATTCAGGCACTCATTAACCAGCATAATAAATTTCGAAAAGTACAGGAGTTGAAAGAAAGACACGAAGCTGCTCTTCCTAAATTACAGGAAAAGAAGCCAAGCCCAACGAATGCCTACGCACAGGATGTGCAAAACTGGAGAGACAAGCGGGAGAAAACTCCATCAAAAACGTTGCAGCAAATTGACAGAGATGTGCAAAAACCTCTCAACTTGTCCACGGATGTGGACAAGTTGAGAGCTGACAAGTTGAGAGCTTGTCCAAAACTCATTGTCCTTTCCAATGAGGATTCTGGAAAGGACAAACAAGGCATGCAGTTTAAAAAGTCTTCGTCACGTAGAAATGAACAAAAACTCAACAAACAGGTTAGAGAGAAGGCAGAGAAACGATTGGTAAAGCCAAGGCAAACACCCAGAGTTAGTGAAGGCAAACGGTCAGAATATGTACATGACGAGAGGGAGAAAAATGTTCACGAGCAGGTAAAATTTAGAGAGAAATGTAAGAAGATGGCCTATGAAAATATAGAGAATATAAGGAGAAAAGAATATGTCAAAGAAGCTGTTGAGGAGAAAAAGCTTAACCAAGAAAAAGCTAAGCAGGAGTTTGCCCAAAGTTACTTGACAAACAGGAGAAAGAAAAGAAAGTCAAAATGCAAAAGTATTTGACTGATGCATGGGATGATCAAGTTGAATACAAACTGCAAAAGCAGATTGAAATGGACAAGATCATAAATAAAGGGTCTGATTCCTTGATGGAATCAGAGCATTCTCATCGAACGGAGGACGTTGAGAAGAAGAAACAGAAGAAGCAGCAGACACTCAGAACACAGGACAAGACTGAGCAAAACATGAGGGACCAAAAGAAGACAGTGGATGACAATTTACAGGATATATTGAGGAAAGAAGCTGCCTACGACTCTGTTATGCAAAAGAAGCTATGTAACAGCATGGCTAAAGAGAAGGTTGCCAAAATGCTACATGAAGCACATCAGCAGAAGAAGGAAACTCCAAAGCCAAAGACTCTGGCTGATAAAGTGTTTGCTAGTTATGAAAATAAACAGCAACAGAAGAGGGAAATGGACAGGGCTGAAAGGGAAGGGTTGCTTCCTGGATATCCAGCTGAGGAAATTGTAGCCAGGAGACAGAAGAAGGATCCCCAGCAGAAACTGAAGACACAGGACGAGACTAAAAAACATACGGACAATTTAGTAATAATGCAGTGGGGAATACAGCACAGTGTAACTGAGCAAGAAAGAGATGTTCAGTATGAATCTGGCTTTCTAGACTATAAGAGTGACTGCAACATTCCTGATAAGGACAGAAGTCGTGAAATACGTAAAAAAATAGTGTACGACCAACTGTCACTTACAAAGAAGGAAGAAGCTAAAAAACGGGCTTTTATGGAGGATAAGTTACTGGAAGAAAGGAAAGAGCGGGAATCTGCAGAGCAAAAGCGTGAAAAACTGGAGAAAGAGAAAAAAGCTGCAGCTATAAAGAGTCTGACAAATTCTTGGGATTCCCAGATTCAGCTCAAACGGCAGGAGAAAAAGGAACTGTGTGAGATTGAAAGGAAAAACATGCAGACCTTGATGGAATTAGACAGAGTGTGTGGAGCTGAAAACAGTAAGCCAAGCCACCAGACTCTGCCAGGGAGAAGTACCTCCCTGGCAGAGTCTGCAAGAAGATCTGCAAGAAGATCGGTGGGTACTGCTGACCAACATGACGACACAAGAAACAGACCTATACAGAGTAGTCAGAAAGTTAGGAAGCCAGTCACATTACCTTTACTCAAATCCACCTCTGTGCACTTTGCTGAGGATCACCAACAGCAAAATAAAAGAGTAAAATTCCCGTCCATTTCCAGTCCCAGATAAAATGTCTGTTTCTCAGCTGGCCAAGGAATGTGATGGGAATCCCCCGGAGGAGCTGACCCAAGTGGCTTAGGAGAGGGAAGTTTGTGCCTCCCTACTTAGGCTGCTGCCCCCATGACCTGAAGAAAATGGATGGA
This sequence comes from Poecilia reticulata, assembly GCF_904066995.2. NCBI lineage: Eukaryota > Metazoa > Chordata > Actinopteri > Cyprinodontiformes > Poeciliidae > Poecilia > Poecilia reticulata. Next base: position 18,019,154 of record NC_088845.1, read on the forward strand.
GGGATAGATGGATAGATAGATAGGTTTTCTCTGGGTGCTCCAGTTTCCCTTCAAAAACGATCAATCGATCGATGGATAGATGTATAGATAGATAGATAGATGGATAGATAGATAGATGGATAGATGGATAGGTTTTCTCTGGGTGCTCCAGTTTCCCTTCAAAAACGATCGATTGATCGATAGATGGATAGATGTATAGATAGATGGATAGGTTTTCTCTGGGTGCTCCAGTTTCCCTTCAAAAACGATCGATTGATCGATAGATGGATAGATGTATAGATAGATGGATAGGTTTTCTCTGGGTGCTCCAGTTTCCCTTCAAAAACGATCGATTGATCGATAGATGGATAGATGTATAGATAGATGGATAGGTTTTCTCTGGGTGCTCCAGTTTCCCTTCAAAAACGATCGATTGGTCGATAGATAGATGGATAGATGGATAGGTTTTCTCTGGGTGCTCCAGTTTCCCTTCAAAAACGATCGATAGGTTTTCAGCTTCAGAAGGGAGGCCCAGACTTACCTCTCCTCAGCCACTTCTTCCAGCTCCTCCGGGGGAATCCCAAGGCGTTCCCATGCCAGCCGAGAGACATAGTCCCTCCAGCGTGTCCATGTCTTTCTGATTAGCTTCCCTGTGTATTTAACCCCACCTGTTGTCTCTGTCCTTCGTCGGGTCCTCGTCATTAGTTCATCGTTCGTCTGTCCGTTTCCAGTGCCGCATGTCTTTCTGAGTTTGTTCCTGATTCTTTATTAAATACATTATTTCCTCATTACTACCTGGGTTTACCGGCGTCTTCCTCACCTACAACCATGCACATATGACAGAATGTCCCTAGTATTAGCTACGGCAGATATATGGCCAGGGCCGTACAGAGACCACTACAGGGGCAGGTGCTCAACAACAAAAAAGGGCCCATCTAACCGCCTTCTAGGACAGAATATTAACAGCCTCTCAGCTTTCAGAGTTTAATAAACAATGATAAATTACAAAATTGTGAGACATACAATCAGAGCTAAAGGAAATCTCTACATAGAGCATAACACTATGCATATGTAAGATATTTTTTTAGTAATTTCTTTCTGCAGGTCTATTTTGTAAATCAGAGCTGGCGGTCTAGCTCTGGTTTACATATTTTGTCTTTACAGAATTACACTATTAAAAATATAAACAAGGGCACAAAGCAACCTTTGTGCCCTTGTAATCTTTTTATAGATTACAGATACTAATCTGTAATCTATAAAAAGATTACAGATTAGTATCCACTAGGACTGTAATCTATAAAAAGAGCTTCCTGTTTGCTGCAGTGGAGATGAAGACGGTCCAATCAGGAAAGCAGAGCTGCATCAAACTTTAAGGTGGAACTGCAGAAAAAGAAAAAAACAAAAGCAAAAATTGAATTGTTAATGTATGTCACCATGAGAAAAGCCTACTGAGTTTTGCTTTAAAAACCTTTTTAAACATTTAAATCACACATTTGTCTCATGAACAGCAGTCTCATGTCTCAGTGATTGTTTTTGTTAAACTTATTTGTGCATGTCATAAATCTTTTCTTGATATTCTAAGTTTTTGTTTGACTCAAAGTTTTGCTTGTGATTCTCACATGACGTTGTGAGCAGTGGCGTAGCCAGAGGGGGTGCCAGGGGGGCCATTGCTCCCCCTGTCATCTGATTGGCCCCCCCAGTGGCCCCCCCTGATGATTGACATATAACGGCACCAGGTTATCCTGTACATTATTTGGAATCATTCTAAGTCAATCTATCTAAAGAAGAAAAACAATAATAAATATATGAAAAGAAAATGTATAAAACTTTATATAAGTCCATGTGATGACATAAATAAATAGATTTTTATCAGGCGCGATACCAGCCTCCTTTATACTCATAACAACAAGCTGATATTCTTCTCCTGGGTGTTTCAGTTGCTACGCTGTGGTGCAACTCAAAGGCTAAAACACTTCATACCTGGTGGTTGTAAAACACCAATAAGTTATTTAGTGATCCTCCGCAAAATAGAGAAAAAACGAAGAGGGGCCGACAATGTTCGTAGTTTGGAGCAGAGGTGGCGCTGGAGGTTTTTTGTTGTCCGTCAAAGAAAAAAATCATTTTATTTCCAATTTGTAGTCATCAAACGCAACATTTATTATTTCTCTGCGAGAACGTTTTTAAAATCAGGTAACATTTCACGAAATGTCACTCTGATCGGTTCCTGATCCCGCATCACTTCCCTCTGCGGGAGAAAAACCCCGCAGAAGCGGATCAGCTGCGCTAGGCGCTTCAAAGTCTCTGGTCCGTTAAAGCGTCCAGATCAGAGATGATTCTCTGACAGATATTGTTCTTAGTCTGATTAATAATGAGCTCCACGATGTTCTCTTTGCGTAAAGTTGAAACTGTCTGCGCACCAAGTGGTCAGCTGATCACATTCTGGACAGAAACCAGCGAACTGCTCTCTGTTCTTATCAAAATGAGGCTGAGGAGGGAATCTGACATATTAACTCAGTTAAGTTTTTACTGGTTTTGTTTTTAAAACATCATTAACGTAAGCAGTGTAACTATATATTGTATATTTGGCGTTTGTCATCTCATGTGTGATTAACTGGAGCATTTATTGCCCAGCGCTCTGCGCTTGTTTCTGCTTAACGGATCTGCACTTTAATTTCTTTCCTCTCTCAACAGTCAGCTGTTATTCCTCTACTTAAACTATAATAAGTAGATCCTAACATTCTATTTAGTTTTTCTCTGTGTGCTCCAAACTCATTAATGTAAATTCATCAGAAGCCCGAACCACCATCAGGCAAATAATTCTGGTCCGACCCGAACTATTGTTACCTGTCCAATCAGAGCTTCCTAACCAAGGTGTCCATAACTCTTCAACATGCTGTCAGCTCCTGGTCAGAAAGACGCATTTAGTTCAGTGTCCATGAGATGATATTCAGAAAGGATCTTTTATTTGATTGATTTTAGTTTCCTCTGCGATGAACTCTTTGCATAAAGTCTATCATGTCTCCATGTGCGCCAGTCAAAGGTGTTAATTATAACATGTCAAATGACAGAGGGGCTTAAAAAATAACCAAATATTCAGTTTGGTTATTTTTTTAAATTATAAAAAATTCCCTTCTCACCCTCCGCGGGTGGTCTGTTTCATCCTCTGAGCTCGGGTCCTCTACCAGAGGCCTGGGAGTTTGAGGGTTCTGCGCAGTATCTTGCATGTGCCTAGAACTGCACATTTCTGGACTGAGATGTCTGATGTTGTTCCTGGGATCTGTTTGAGCCACTGCTCCAGTTTGGGGGTGACTGCCCCGAGGGCCCCGATGACCACAGACACCACTGTGGTCTTCACCTTCCAGGTCTTTTCCAGTTCCTCCCTGAGGCCCTGGTATTTCTCCAATTTCTCATGCTCCTTTTTCCTGATGTTGTAATCACTTGGTATTGCTACATCCACCACAACGGCTTTCCTCTGTTCTTTATCCACCACCACAATGTCCGGTTGGTTCGCCATTACCATCTTGTCTGTCTGGATCTGGAAGTCCCACAGGATCTTAGCTCGGTCATTCTCCACCACTTTTGGGGTGTTCCCCACTTTGATCTCGGGGCTTCCAGTCCATATTCTGCACAGATGTTCCTGTACACTATGCCCGCCACTTGGTTATGTCGTTCCATGTACGCTTTCCCTGCCAGCATCTTGCACCCTGCTATTATGTGCTGGACTGTCTCAGGGGCCTCCTTGCACAACCTACACCTTGGGTCTTGTCTGGTGTGGTAGATCTGAGCCTCTATTGTTCTGGTGTTTAGGGCCTGTTCCTGGGCGGCCAGGATGAGAGTCTCTGTGCTGTCCTTGAGTCCAGCTTTCTCCAGCCATTGGTAGGTTTTCCTGACATCAGCCACTTCAGTTATTTGTCGGTGGTACATCCCATGTAGGGGCTTGTCCTCCCATGATGGTACTTCCAGCACCTTGTCTTCTGTTCCCCATTGCCTGAGACATTCGCTGAGCACATCGTCCGTTGAGGCTTTGTCTTTGATGTATTTATGGATCTTGGATGTTTCATCCTGGACAGTGGCTCTCACACTCACTAGTCCTCTGCCTCCTTCCTTACGGCTCGTATACAGTCTCAGGGTGCTGGATTTGGGGTGGAATCCTCCATGCATGGTTAGTAGCTTCCTAGTCTTAACATCCGTGGCCTTCATCTCTTCCATTGGCCAGCTAATTATTCCGGCAGGGTATCTGATTACTGGTAAGGCATAGCTGTTTATTGCACGGATCTTGTTCTTGCCATTGAGCTGGCTTCTCAGGACTTGCCTTATTCGTTGGAGGTATTTGGCTGTGGCTCCTTTCCTTGTGACCTCATCGAGGTTGCCATTTGCTTGTGGTATTCCCAGGTACTTGTAGTTGTGCTCTATGTCTGCTATTGTTCCTTCTGGGAGTGAGACCCCTTCTGTGTGGGCGACCTTCCCTCTCTTTGTAACCATCCGACCACACTTCTCTAGTCCGAATGACATCCCAATGTCAGTGCTGAAGATCCTGGTGGTGTGGATCAGTGAGTCGATGTCTCGCTCGCTCTTGGCGTACAGCTTGATGTCATCCATGTAGAGGAGGTGACTGATCGTGGCCCCATTTTTGAGTCGGTATCCGTAGCCAGTCTTGTTGATGATTTGGCTGAAAGGGTTCAGGCCTATGCAGAACAGCAGTGGGGACAGAGCATCTCCTTGGTATATGCCACATTTGATGGACACTTGTGCAAGGGGTTTGCAGTTGGCTTCAAGGGTGGTTTTCCACAGCCCCATCGAGTTTGCAATGAAGGCTCTTAGAGTCCTATTGATGTTGTACATCATCCAAGTGTGTGGCATTGAGTCATAGGCTTTCTTGTAATCAATCCATGCGGTATATATATATGTATATGTATATATATATATATATATAGAGATGTGCACACACACATTTAAAATCCCCCCCCCTGCCCCCCCCCCGAGAGGTAGTCCTGGCCCCCCCTTGGCCCCCCAACTTTAAAAGTCTAGCTCCGCCACTGCCCACAACAACACAGATCCTCCACCATACTCAACAGCAATCAAAAGGTGCTGTTCCACATGTTCATCAAATGTTCACGCCAGACCCCTCTGGAATGTCCATTACCAAAAAGTTCAATCTTAGCCTCGTCTGCAAAGCAAAAATATCCTGTCAAAGTCCCAGTAGAGTCCAGAAAATATCAGGTTTATGCCGTTGATGGTTAAGCAGGAAAGACTTTGAAATAACTCCTTAGCAACCAGTTGCCATGTAGACAGCATCTTTAGTGAGGCTTTTGTGACCTTAGATTTCACAAGATCTTTTTTTTCTTTTTCTTTGCTTATTTATCTTTTGCTCCTCAGTGTGCATGGTGGCAAGATAAATTTGTCAAGAAGTCTGCTTTGCTAAATAAAAAATCATGTCTTCTCCTCCTGAACAAATGTACTGAAATATAAAACATTTGACTTTTTTTTGACATTATGATGCTTTATTGGAAGATTTAATTGTTTTTTTTTTTATATAATCTGTTTTGAGATTTTTCATACCTCTCTCTCAAGTGGTCCAATGTGAGTGGAGGGTGCTGCATAACGGCCACAAATATTCATGACGGGTTAAACTGATTTGCATTGACACAGGGTTTCTTCGTGCAAACTTGTTTTTTAAGGATTGAGAGTTGGCTGGATTTTTCGACATGAAAACGTGAAGACAGCCTCAGCTGATTTAAATATTTCATCATGAAAGGTCCAAACATCTTCAAAGTTTTAGAAGTTGCATGAAGTACACGTCAGAGCTTTGTGGATAAACTTTGTGGGACAGTTGATTACTGACAGCACCAGGCCAGTGCAGTCATGGAAGCTAAAAACCGCACATGTATCGACAGGAAAGGTGAAAATAATCCATTTAAGCAATTCAAACATGTGCCAAAATTAAAATCTACATTCAGATTATTATCACTCCATGTTTTGAAGCCCTTTCTGTCATGATTCACAGTTGTGTTTAAGCTCTCCCTCATGTTTGCATTTAGATCAAGTTACTTTTTGTCTCTTTTTGTTGAGTTTCTTAGGTTTTTCTTCTATCTTTTCTGTGTGTTCTGGTTTATTTTAACAATGTCAGCCTTTTACGTTTGGTTAGTTACATCCTCTGTGTTTCCATTCAAATTTTCCTGTAATTAGTCACTCATTCTTCCCACAGTTTCCTGCTGCTCTGCCTTCTGTTGCCTGTACTCACCTGGTGTCCATATTACTCATTAGATCTCCACATTATTTCAGCTTCTTGGTTCTTTCTCTCACTGCTGGGTTCTACTGTTGCTCTGATCCTGGGTCTCATGCTGATTTTTCTTTAGTCTCGGTAAGTTTCAAACTTTAAATCCTGCATTCAACTCCCCACCGTGCGTCTGAAAGCATCCTGCTGCCCTTTTGGTCCTTCTCAACTTACCTCCAAACCCGAGACTTTCTGGTGGGGAAAAAATACGGAAGTGCAGGCTCTTTTCAAAAGCCTGTAGCACCTTAGCAAATCATAAATATAGTCATAATAAGTGTAGTCACTGTAACCGATGGAAGGTCAAAAACCAACTTCTACCTACTTATACATTTATTTTAATTTAAAATTAAAAACTTATGTATTTTAGATGAATGCGTCTTATTTTTCTGCTGACATCCTTGACAGAACATTGCTTGGCTTTCAGCCTGCAGCAACGACTCCTCCTCCAGATGGGGGGCATGCCAACCACCATCGGTACTGATTATAGAGGAGTGCTTCAGTCAACCTCTTCAAATAATCCAACCTAAACTTTACAAAGCGTGCATTCCAGTGTTAGATCTGCGTGTTGAGCGACACACGAGCTAACAAAAGACTCGCTCATGCACGCTCGCGGCAGGCGCAGCAGATGGCCAAACCTCTCGTTTTGCACATCACCTCAGGACAGATGTTTGTCTGTGTGGTCATTAGTGATCACAGCATCAGATAATCACCTGGAGACACGCTAGCACATAAACACACACACACACACACTCGCACACAATTAGTGAGTGTTTGATAATTACGGGATGCTCGGTGAACCATCTGGAACACAAACTAAGGCAGAAATGAACTGACTTGCTCAAAATAAAATCACAGTCCCAAAAAAAATCTGATGGCATCAAGAATATCTTAAAATTAAGTAATCAACTGAAATTAAGTAATAAAAAAATTCTGAAGAGCTTTTGTGTTTTTATTTTCTTGAAACCACTCGTCCCTGTACCCTGAACTGTGTAAATGTTTATTTTTTTGTTGCTTTTCTATCAGACTATCGTTTGCAGTTATCATCTATAATTTTCCACTTCCATTTCTCTAGCCAGAACCTTTGCTCTCACTTCTTTCTTCTGACACCTCTCTCACTGCTCTCTCCTTTCGCTTTTCATCTCTGAAGCCCATTCATTTTTTAGCAGGTCAAAGGTGCAGCTGTTTAGGCCTTTGAATCATCTGTGCGGATGCGTGTGTGTGTGTGTGCGTGTACAGTATGGCTGTTTGGGTGTGGGTGAGGAGACTAATATTGAAGTAGCAATATTGCAGAAAAGTCCTTGAAGGAATGAAAGGGAAGTCAGGCTGTGCTTTATTTGATGGTCAGTTTTTCCCGCTCTTCAATAACCTCAATTTTCACATCTCCATTCTGCTCCTTCTTCTTCCTCTTTTCAGTCCATCTGGATTCACGCCTTCACATGGTAACGGTTGTGGAGATTACATTTATAGCTCCATTAACCACAGCTTGCATATTTTGATGTGCCTTCATGCACGCCCAGGTGTGTGCGTTGCGCATATTTGCACCTGTGTGTTTCCAGTTCCCACGTATCTCCACCGCTGACACCCAGGCCAGGGTTAAGAGCAGCTCAGACAAATTAATTATCTCTTCTCTGGAGGAGAGATGACTCACAGTGCCTTCTGGCAGAGCAGCAGCCCAGGAAATACTCCCAGCCTATCAGAGACCGAGGGGGGCTCCTTCTGAATAAAGCAGCTTGGATTTCTTTCCCGGCTCAATCTTCACATCACATTTTTCTTCCACTTTGGATGTGCATGAGGATTATTTATAAAAATGAACGTGTCTGAGAGAAGTTGAGCAGGCACTGCATTTATAGATCAAAGCGGTGAAGGAATTTTAATGCATATGAACAAGTTTTACTTCTCTGAGACTGAGTTCGTTGACATAAGATCAAGGCTTTTATGTTTTGCATTGCTGTGCCTTGGATAGAATAGGCCGTTGTAGCAAGTATTACTGGATGCAGGAAAACTCGCACTCAGGTAGCATTAAGTCAATCCAAATAAATGGAAATTACTTATTTACTAAATGTGGAAACTCTCATATCCACCGCTAAAGCTTTGAATGCTGCATATTTTCAGTTTAAGATGCTCTGCAATGCTGAAATTATGTCAATAAGAAGCCTTCACCTATGCTCCACTGCAGTGAATGTACTTGACCTCAACAAAAATGTCATATCAATAAGAAAATACACATTTACGTGATGTACTTTTAAACTGTATAGACGCTCAGTCTGCACTGATGAAGATTTGGTCACCATGGTGTCCCTTAATATAGGGAATATCTACTTTCTTATCACTTTAGCTAATTCTTTCTCTCTCTGTGTCTCTCTCCACACAGGGAGGCATCAACACATATATTTCATTTATGACAGGACTTGATGTTCCACAAAATGCTTTTCATTTTTCCACATTAAGGTGAACCAAAATTCATGGCAACGCAAGAAACCATGAGGTAGCGTTTTAATAAATTGAAAATAGCTTTATAAAATCTCATTTCAAAAAAATCACAACATAATCTTTCAAATTTTAGGACAGTTTTATAAACTAGTCTGAGATCATGTTATATACTTGATGCATTAAGAAGTTAAATTACGAGATAAATACATAAAATCCCCCTGAATAAGAGGTTCTTTCGAATTTATACATTTATTTATTACAGGGGATTTTGCTGAATCATGAAGTAAAGCTTTTATGTTTCTGCTGCTTCAGCCGTATTCTTGTACTTCGGATGCTCCATATTCCCTTCTGACCCCTGACCAACTTCCCTGAGTAAAAATAGGTGCTGCGAAAGTCAAAGTGCGGTTCAAGGATTCACAGCGATAAAATGGGCATGACGGAATGGTAAAGGTTTGAAATCTAAGTCGATATTATTTACTTGATTTAAAACTGAAGAGGAAAAAGAATTACATGTTGCATTATGATATTGCATGTGTTACCACGTACACTCGGTCTAGCATGCGCTCATTTTCATGTATCAAAGCAGATATGACCTACTAGGACATTCTGATGGCAAAGGGCTGGTCGTGCATCAGTAGAAATAAATCAAATCATACAATTTTTTTACCTCCACCAGCCTCGAGAGCCAAGATAACACTAATAATTCATGCTGTTTGCTTCCACCAGTCTTCATATTACCCGCCATGGTAAAAAAAAAAAAACAACCTGCTGCATTTACCATGAGATGCAGCGCTCCTATGTTTAGCAGATTGAAGATGCCAAGAGCTCAGCTTAGGTTAGTGCTGTGCAGAAATGTCCTGGCTGCATGCTGCCAGGATGGCAGGATCACAGCAGTCTGCAAGCAGCCTCCAGCTACCAGCCACCAGTCCTTGGCAAACTCTTTTTGTATGGGCAGGGTGCCTGACTCTGCTGTCTGTTTGTGTATGTATGTTTGCAGTGATTGCATTTCTGCGATTTAATTTTTTTTCCAAGTCTGCTTGGTGGCCTTCTTACCCTTGCTGTGAGGTATATTCTTAACCCTGTGGTACAGGATTAGTCATAACAGAGAATGGGAAGACATAGAAACGGCAGGAGGGAAGGGGGGTAAAAAAGGGAGAGAAATAGCACAAAGATGAGAAGCAATGTGTGGGTGGATTGTGAGCAAAAGCATATGCATGGCATGGGTACTCATCAGTTTACCCGAGATTCCCTACTTTTCCACTTTTGCAAAAACCCAGAGGCATGGAGTATAAACACAAAGTCTGTAAGATTCTGCTTTTGTCTGCCTCTTTTCGTTTAACAAATACTATAATTCTACATATGCAACACTTCTCCCATCTAAAGAGAAACAGGAAAAAAAAATATTGTAGCATTTTGACCTTCATGTATTATGTTGTGGCAGCTAAGTGCTTTTCATGTAAAAGAGCCAAAAACCCTTCTTTAGTTTTTATGCAATTTGTTGTCATATAACCACAATCTTTGCATTCAGCTCCCCTGAGTCAACACTTTTTAGAACATTCATCAGAGTGAATACACTGTAGGTTTTTCAGTGTAATTATAGCATCTGAAAGCTATAAATGGAAAAGAAAACCATTAATGTCTATTCTTATTTCCAAAATGTATTAAAGATTTAGTGAGATTAGTGAACATGGCTTATTTTATAACAAAACTCGCTTGGTAGTTTTCCACTACTGTACAGTTATTAATAGTGGGACAGATACTAAAATAGCAGTAAAACAGAATTTTGAAAGAGGAAAAAAAAAAATTCAAATCTACTGGCACAATTTGATTGATTAAATTATGAAGTGAATTTTGTTCCTAATCAGAAGCTAAAAATTGTCAAGGTAAAAATGACGAAGGGGAAAAGTGGAAAACGTTGGAAACTGACCTCAAAATTTTATATGGACGCCTTGCCTTTAAGAGTTAGAGATAACCACAAAAAATATGACTTGTATGTCCATAAATCTTTCACACACACACGCACGCACATACAGCAGTGCAGTGCCCTTTTCTGAACACGTTGTTAATGCATTTGATTATACAGAATATAAAGAAATGATTAACTTGTATTAATAAGAGTGGGTACTTTTGTCACATATGATCCAGCTGGTTTTAAAACCTGACTAGTTTTGGTTTATACTGTTGTAAATCTTTACTCGACAAAGTTTTTATGTCAGATGGTAGACCGGTCTTCTCTGTGTGCCAGAGAAACCTACATCCAGACTAAAGCAGGAACAAGGTGTTTTTAGTATGTGGCTTCTATTTGTCTGGAACTAGTTGCTGAATATTTTGGCTCTATGCACACTTTCAATGAGTTTTCAGAGGTATCATATTAACTTCGAGGCAAGGCAGCCAGTGTGTTCGCTTTTGAAAAAGTGGAAGTTACTCCTTTTACAGAACGATGAAAGGGAAATCTACGAGCTTTGCATGCATAGCTGAATGTGGGTGAGTGTTTGCGTTTATGCAGCGGCATGTGAAAAACAGCAGCGTGTGATTTATGTAAATGAGTGTCACCGGCCGAGAAAGGAGGAGGAGGCAGAATTCCCAGGCCTGATGAGTGGCTTAATGATTCATCAGCCCAGGCTGAGGCAGGCATCAATAATGGATGACAGAGTGGGTCATGCAGGATTGCTCGCCCCTTGATTAAAGCGCTCCACCGCTAAACGCCTCACTTCCTCCCTATTCTTACCTTCTTTCCATGGGGATAAATACAGGAGATGTGCTGCACACGCACGCCGTTGCACGCCTGCACATCTGGTCGCACACACACGCATTCTTCCTCAATCTTTGCCTGTGCAGCCTAATGTCATCTCACCTCTCACATGCTTAATAGGCTCTCATCCCTTCCTCATCTCCTTACCCTGTTTCTTCAACCTTAATCCAATCTTATTAAATGTGAGACAGAAAGAGAGCAGCGAAAGTGGGTAAGGAGAACATCAAATGCATTTGGTCTAAACGAAGAAGGAACCTTTCTCCTTGGAGATAAGAAAGAATCACAAATGTTCATGGCCTCTTCTTCTCCCACCGACTGGAAAGAGTCATTCCTCCCCCGTGTCGAGTTGTAAGCTATATGTGGCTGTTAGTGCGACAGGACAAATCTCTGTCTATTAGGAGATATAAACCTCTAAACCCTGAGCTACACTGCCATACATACTAATGCTGCCATGCCGACGGTTGGCGAGAAGTTAGAAAGATGGTAAAGGATCCAGAAAAAGAAAGGCTGGCAGGGAACAGAGGAAGATTTAGATCTGAGAAAATCTGCGCACAGCACAAGATCCTATCCACCACAGAGCAGCAGAACAGCAGGAAAGCAAAAAAAAAAAAAAAAAAAAAGGCCCTACGAAGTTGGGACAAAAATTCATTCAGTCTGCGTATGTGTGCCTGCAAACAGTTAATTTCCTCTTCAGAGGTATTATTAGTCATCCATGCACTTGTGTAATCTGCCTGGAACAAGATCACTCACCTTTATTGGACACACTTGTGTTATCCCCCTGATATAGCACAAATGAACCACACAAAGAGAACAAGCACACAGGCACAAATGCTCACCCGCAACGCACCCGAAGGCTTCAAAAGAATCTGCAATCATAAAAGCTTGAAAGGGAGCAATCATTCCTCAATTCAGCGGCATCAGCAACCCATCGCTCGCTCTCATCCGTCCTCGCCCCTCGTCTGTCAGTTTCCTAGTTACTGGGACTTATGTGAGCTGTAACAGAACTGTGTGTAATCTTCGTTTGTATTAGGTCTGCTCTTGAAAGCTGTGGCTGTCACAAACTGATTACCTTTACTGCTTAACCTGTCTTTTACTCTAATCTCATAAAGCTCAAACTGCGCTGTGTACCCCTGGTTACTTGGCTCACTTTAGTTCTGCTTCAGAAACTAACTTTGTAATTGTGGGGAGGAAGCAATCAATATTTTTGTTTAATATTTAGTCTGCATTATTATTTTAATAGAGCATTTAAAAAGAAATGAAAACTCAGATGTTTTTAGACTTAAAGGGAGCTCACTGCTGAAGAAACTAAAGTGGGTATATTTAAATCATAGAAAAGCCAAAGTGTTAAATATAGCTGTATTCTGGAAACATAACTGCATAAGCAAAGCCACTTAAATACATTCTCACTGCATTCAATAGTTGTTTGCTTCCAACACCCACTGTAGCTGCCGAACAGCTAATGCTAAATTAATTAACTTTTTGTTGAATGTCTGCAGCATTCACTCTCTTACCAGATTGCACTGTTAGTGTTGTACCCGAAGGTCGATCTATAGAGGGGAAAGCATCCAAAATAATAATGCAAGGTATTTTACCTGATCCAGTTAGATGTGACAAGATCTGTGACTATATTTTAAATACCATATTGTCAAAAGGATACCATCAGTAAAATACTACCAGAATCCTGTCCAATAATGGAATGGAGAAACGCTGTTAGTGAGAAGAAAGTAAAGTAATTAAAAATATTTCTACTAAAACTAATAGCAATAATCCTAGCATTAGTATTAACTGGGACAAACTACAGTTCAAGTTTTAGGTATGCATTTACTAGATACCAGTTGAGCAAACAAATTAAAATATGACCAGAACTGCTGTGGGTAAAGTTTCACTTACTTCATTTTCAATAGCTTTGTTTTTACATAGAGAAATCACATGTAATCACACTTCTAAGGGCCCGTTTACACGACAACGATTTCGGGGGAAAACGGAAGAGTTTTGTTGCGTTTGTAGTGTGCATTTACACGAAACCACCGAATGTTTTCTCTAACAACGGCACAGATTGAAAACGGGTTCCAGACCAGCTCATGCATAGTATGACGCAAAACATAGCTGCTTCCTACAATCCACAGAAGAAGAAGAAACTACTCACAATGCTGGTGTTACTGTTTCCCCATCAGATACGGTTCCCTCAGCGTCTCTTCACCGCCGCCCAGGTGGCAAAATACACGGCTGCTTGTTCAGCGCTCTTATCTAGAGAACTACGGACCAGGACCAGCCCGGCTCCAGACGAGTTTAACAGGAGGGGCACCGACTTATTTTGGGGGGCAAAATGAGTCTACGTAGCTGAACATAGACAACAACACCAGCAGCCTACAGGCTACTTGTTAACAAGCTTAACATGCTGTATTGATATTAGCTAGTCATCTTTTAGCTATCATCCCCTGCATCCAACAGCTTTACTCAACTCAGTCGGTTAGTTCGGGGGAAAAACTGTGCCAAGTTATTTACGTTTTGCTGGTTTGCTGCCATGATTCTAACACTCACCTGCGCAGCAGCATCAGGTCTCCTTCGCTGCCTCACAGGTGTAAACCCAGCGCAAGCGTCTCAGCGTTCATGTTGCGTTTGAAGGCGGCTCGGAAAAACAGGTTACGACTTGTTAGCGACGGATAAAACTGTTTTAACTGCTGAAAAAGGTAACAGAGGACACGGATATGGGACGTGCGGGAACTCCTATTTTATCAAATTGATATAGGAATAACAGACTGTTGGCCATTCCAAGGTAAAAACAATAAACAGCTTCCAGTCCTGGCCGCTACAGACACCGTGAAAGCTCAAACAAGGTTTTTCGGCAAAGTTATCCCACTTTTTCCAACTGCATGCGCCCTAATCACACAATGCGTGTTCTCTCACGGAAATCCACATGCCTTCAAGTACAACTTTTTTTTAAACACATGCGCACTTTCAAAGTTTCAAAGAACCTAGCACCAACTAGGCGCAGGGAGAGCATTACACTTTTCGATGTGCACCGTTACTGTGTAAACACAGATCGTAATCAGAACGTTATCGTGTAAACGATCCAACAAAAACGGAACAAAAGTGCCGTTTTTGTTGGATCGTTGTCGTGTAAACGCCCCCTAACCGTTTTTTCTTCATAAAATAAGTGACTGCAGCGTCCATTTGTGAACAACTCAAAGTTCTGAGAAATGCGTTGTGATGGGCTTGTTTTGCTCTTCACAGGTAGCCTTGTCACTGAGCAAAATGATTATCAAAAACTAATGATTTTCTGAACTGCATCTGGAACAAAGTTGAGTTGGTTTGATCAAAGCTTTGATGTCATTGTAAGATTTAAGCTCCAGTGCTGAAATGGACCACAGTGAAAGAGATAATTGGTTTGAGCTAGTTATAATCTCAGCTCCTAATGGAAACATTTAAAAGAGAAATGGACTCGAGAATATTGGGAAAGCCCTAATGTAAACTGAAGTGGGTAACAGTGAGCTGAACAAAAGTGCTAGTAGCTTCAAAAGCAGCCCCTGCTCAGCAAAAAGGGGCAAAACAGATATCGACTTTTTGATCCAAGTCATTTCAAATTTCGGTTCTGTTATTTTGGGTAGAAGAAGAAGCAGATATCATTTTTTATTTAGATATTGTCTTAAACATCAGTGTATTTTATGGCTCATGTCTTTAAATTGTTACATAATTATACAACTTTCATCAACTCCATCAGCTATGACCAGCTTGTATATATTTCCACCAATATAATTTTTTTTACGTGAGGAAAGTGTTTACTGGTTGATTTCCAGGAAGTTTTAAACTACATGGGCTTTTTTGTGACTAAAATGTTTCATTTCCTTTTGGTCGGTTTAGAGCATCTTCTTTCATAATTGCTTGTGACATTTTTTAATGTACTTTCTTGTCTTTCTCCCATAAAGTTTGGATTTATAGAGCATCCAACTAATAATAAAATCTAAGCCGTGAATCTCTGAAACCCTTCCAGATTTCCCATGGATCTCTTGTCTGTGCCTTTGCTAAATGCTCTTCTAATAAAGCCAGACAGTTTAACAAACAAGTCTTGGCATATTTGCAGTTGGTGAAGTTTGAAGCTGTTCTTAACGTCATCACTGATCTATCAACCTTGGACTTCATGATGCTGTGTGTCCACTAATGTTTCCCAGCAAATCTCCAAAGCCTTCACAGAAGACAGTTAGCTACATTAGATTTTATTAGGGGGGTCAGGGTAAAGCAATAGTTTTATGTAAATTTTTTTTGAAACAATCCATTTTCTTTCACACAATACAGAGTTCATTTGTGCTACTCCATTAACCCCAGTAAAACAAAGCGAAACACACTTCAACAAAACATTGAGCAGCAATTAGCATTTTTGTAAAATTGGGAAATAAAATGAATTAAAGTCAGAGTCATCTCACAGCCTCTCATTAATGTAGTGCTTGAAGAGCTTAATGTTTCCTGAGAAGTTTGCAAACTAGCACTGCAGTCTTTTTCAATGCAATTTGTCAGACTACACTGTGATGACTTATTGAAGCTGTCTTTGAGCTGCTTTCCTGGACAGACTGGAGAATGAGGTAACTCAACAATGCTGTAAATCCTGTTACTATATGTTCGCAGGGGTTTTCAATTGTGTCTGTAATTTAAATGTCAAGAGTGAATGCTCCATATACCTCTTTTTTTATCTCCCAGCTGGGAGAGAAAACGTTTAATACTTGAGGTGACATTTACCATGAACGAAGAGCGGCTCAATATTCACTCAGATGGAAGGACACATAACTGACAAGTACTTTTAGAGCTCTAAAGAGAAAAGTGGATACGAATCAGGGGATGGGAGGAATCCGCAACATAATAAAAAGGTAAAAGTGGTGGAAAAAAAAAACACCTGAGGGAATGGGAGGTTCTGTGATGGGAAAGACAAAAAGTGAAAGGATAATAGATGATCAAATACTACTAATCTGTTCATCGAAGATTCTTCTCAGCCCTTTAGAGAATTTGTGTTAAGTCAGGGCAAAAGGTGGACTCCTTGCTGCAAGCTTCAGAAAATGCAGTGAAAAGCACAAAGTTCAACCCAACTTACATTAGTCCCACCATATTTCAGCGAATAAGTGGTAGGAACTTAAACTTTAAAGAGAAAACAGAGGCCGCAGCCAGAGCAAGGTCACAGTTGAGTCGCCGTGGGATTTGCACAAACACATTCTTTCTTTCATAAATCTATCCAGCACATTCCTTCCAGTAAATTAAAATGTCTTCGGGTATCTTTGTTTTTCTTTAAGCTATTCCCATTAAAATAACTTAACTTGTCCTACTCAGGCCAAACAGTCGACTCAAACTGTGTTCAGTATGGCAGGAACATGGGGACAGGAGAGAGCAGGGCATGTATGTCGAGTGGTGGGCATATTTTAAATGTGTCACAGGTAGTTCGGTTGTCCAGTGCATGATTAACTCCGAGAAAACAAGTTAGGCCTATTGAGTTGAGAGGAGAAAGAGAGAGGGGGAAGAAGGCAGCGATGGGTGGTGAGATCGGCACCGTGGCTCCTACGGCCTTGCAAGCGTGATGGACGGAGAATTAAATTTTGATTGCCTGCTGAGTGATCGTTTGGTCAGGCCTTGCGACAAATCCTAGATTTACGACTTCGGCGAGAAAGCGGCGCAGTTTGTCGATGCTCCTGGCTTTTTGTTGTCGCCTCCAAACAAAAGCAGTCTCATTATTTTTGATGAGTATTCGATAGTTATTCTCATTTTCTTTTGTATTTGAATGCAATATGCTGCAGTGCTGAGCTGCTTTTTTTTTATTCTTAATTGAAACTACGCAATATATTAAATGCATTCAGATTTGATTTATAGACTCTGTTTAATTAAAAATAAATGCAACACTTAGCATGCAGTGTGTAAAGCTGCTGTCATACTGTTTCTTGTCTTTTATGTTGGAATCACTAAAAATACTTTATACATGAATCTGAAAAGGAGGAAATAAAAGGATACTGTTGTGAACCATCCGGCCCTGTCACATTTTTGAAGTATGTTTTGATTGTATCACGCAACAATTTTGTTTACTGGGATGAAGGATGCCAATGTCACATTTTTAACTACAGGCCTTGACTATTTTAATCAGGGTGTCCCAAATGTTATTCTTTCCCTAGATTAGTGTTTATTACTTTTGGGTTCAAAGCAACAGTGTAAATTATTTACCCATGAGATTATCATTACTGTATCAACTGGAGCTGAAAAAAAATTGCCTGACTTTGCAAGAATCCTGGCAAACATGCTTGAAAAATGCATCTCAGTGGCCAATGTTTAGGAAGAAAGTTTGAAATTCTGAAAACTGTAATGCACCTGTCTACTCAGCAACATCTTTACATTTTGCATTTATAAATAAAACAAGATGTTTCTGAAGCAAGGCTGTTCAAATGTTAACGTTACATTTTGTTACATCCAGTGTTCCTGGAATCATAAAAGCAGCTTTGAGATAAATAAAGTTTTGAGAAAGTGAAGTTAGAAAAGGGTATTTCACTATGAAATAAAGATAAATAGTATTAATTTGTTGATATAGTGCTACCACTTAAGATATCCTCTTCAACCTGCAAGTATCCCCTTCAATTAGCTTTACCTTAGTCTGTGTAGTTTTTTTTTGTTGTTTTTTTTTATTTGTGGCCTTGTGCTCTTGACAGAGAAGCTCAAGTAATGAAATTAAGACATATATATAGATGAAAAAAGCACCTGGAAATATAAAAACCTTTTTTTTTAAATCCTGACTTTTATGAAATAACATGCTCATTTCAGAAATTAGCAACGGCTTAAACTGCACAAAATATTCTCCCAGGTAGCCTCCGGTCAGGTAAGCTTCAACAACTGCACTGCTGTACAGTTGTTAAAAACAAAACAAGGCTTAATCTGAAACCAGGACCCCATAAAGAAGTGAAACAGACAAAGAGCAGGCGGAGTCTATATTTACACGCTTAGGGCCCAGCCAGCTGATGAGACACAGGTGAAGCTGAGCAATGCAGAAAAAGCAATTGAAATGAAATAAAAAGACACAAAGGGAGCAGGAAAACACTGGAGACACACAAACAGTGGTTCTTATCTTGCAAACTTCCGCTTTATTCAGCTTTCCTTTGGAGGCAGCTGGATTCTCACTAGAATCACAATCACAACATGCTTACTGGGCAGTTGTCTGATTAATGGTCCTCAATGGCAGGAATGTTCTGATTTTGAAAAACAGCCAACAATGATGACTGTCTAAGGCAGGGGTCAGCGATTCCAGTCCCCGGATGCCAGTGTCCTGCAACTTTGGATGCATATCTTCTCCAACACTCCTGAATCAAATTAATAGTTCATGACCAGGCCTTTGTAAAACTTGATAATATGCCAAGTAGGCAGTTTTAGCCTCTTGGTTCAGGTTTATTGGAGTAGGGAGGCATCCTAAAGTTGCAGGACAATGGCACTTCAGAAACTTGTGTGAGAGATAATCATCTATCACAGAAAACACAAATGCTAGTGCTGATGTCCATCTCACTCCGTTTCTGAGAGGGACAATGATTGGTTTACAGCTAGGTCTAAAGAGCTTATTTCGTAGATGGAAAAGTACAAATACTAACAAAAAGTAAAACATTTAAAAGCTGTGTTACGTTTCTTCAGGTTGGGTTTTGTAAAGCTGTGGTTTGTCAACTTAATCACCTGTTAAATGTTAATTAATCTATCTCAATAAAGTTTGTTTACATTAGCACTTCATCCATTTACTTGTATCATAGTTTTTGTAAGTGCTTTGGGATCCTCTGGAAGAGTTATACAACCACAGACCATTTGCCATTCATCAAGTGCGACCCCCTTTCCCAAATATTTTCCATGAACAACTTTCCAGATGTTTCTGTGCATCACAGTAGCTGGCCAGAGAAGGTAGCTTCCTCCTCAAATGACCTAAAAACTGTTTATACTACCATCACTGTCTGTCCTCAAAAATCCTTAAGAGCCTCATATGAAGACATAAAGACGAAAAGTGAGGAGGCCCCTGGAGAGTGAAGAAACAGAGACATCTGCCTCTCCTTGCTTGGAGATGCAACAAAGAAATGTAAATGAGAAGAGCAAGAAAATATGTTCACAACATAAAAAAACTCCAAAGGGAGGTTTTTTTTTTTGTTGTGCTCTTTCCAACTTTGTGACTTTTCAACTCATTTGACCTGGAAACGTTTCTGTTTTTGCTTTTGCGAATGATCCTTGAGTTCCTCACCCCAAAGAGATGAGGACACCTGCAGCTTCCGTGGGAAACACAGGTGTACACTGCATGGTGGTCTTCTATCAAGTGGCATGACATATAAATGGCACATTTCCACTGGCACCCATTTTTTTTGTCACTTAAGAATGATGCGATGGGACAGAGGATTTAATAATTTGACAGTTTTGGTTTCTCCATCTGCAGATCTCTCCTCTCTCACACACAAGCCGTTTTCAGGCATGAACACCAGGGACTTGCAGAGTATATGCAGAAGAAAAAGAGAATCTCTGTCTTCTCTGCAGTAGGTAGTTCCATATGCAGTCAATAAAACAAGATTCTCTGCTGGAGATGCATTCCCACAATTCTTCTGAGTGGCATCTGGGATAAGTTCACAAGAAGTTGTTGCGTTTTGTTTACTATTTGTTGAGAATGGCAGCTGAGGCTCCCCAATGATTTTTTTGTCTTATGCCTCCATCAACATCACATAAATCTGGACAAATTTACAATATCAGTAGCTTAGAGGAAGGCAACATTAGAACAGGGGAAACAGTGTGAAGCGGCAACTCCTATCAGCATGCACACTCACTCCTTCAATCCTCCTGAGGATTTTCAGCTGTATTCACCCATAGTCTTACTTGTTCAAATTCCAGGCTTCTCGCTTGGTAGTGCGCCATCCAATTTAACTGCAAGATGTCCAGAATGAATTCGTGGGAACTTGTGTTCCTACATGCAGCATGCTGGGAGGCTGTCACAAAATTTTTAGCTTTGCTTTGGATGTTTGATAATGGTTTTATTTAAGCTACTGTCACACTGATCCTTACTGTAGTATTTATGCTGGAGTAGCTAAAATCCATCTTATGCTGTGAGAAAAGAAAGAGCATGTTTTGCTGCCTCTTTTCAAGTCTAATGTTTGTGCCTTTTAATGTGACGCCATTTTGTATAATGCAGATATATTAGGATAAAGTTGATAGTTTTATGTCAGAACATGGTATGTTACCTTTGCTTTAGTGTTAGTCTGAAAGGTTTTGTACATATTTCAGAATCTGGAGATAAAAGTTAAATAAAGAAAAAAAAACAGAATATGCATGTTCTCATGTGTTCAAATCGAGTATTAGCTAAATTAATCAGAGATAGTTCAAGTAAATCACCTGGAGGTGAGTTGAACTTTTTGAAGTGCAGACAGAGCACATGCATATCATAGCATGAGATGGAGCAATGTTATTGTTGGGTCATTGCTGCAACAGTTTTATATATATTACTTGTGTCTGTTGTGAAGCAAAAGCTATTCTGTAAGAAATATTTAGCACTATGATTATGCTGGAAGAACATTCTGGTATCTCTACAAAATCTGTGGCAACTTGTCTTAGCTGGTGATTTTAGCGATTTCTTTTATGCGCTATTATTACTAAAGTATTTGAAATGATATAGTACAACAGATAAGGCTGAAGATACTATAAGTAAGAAGTATTTTTGACTTGTATCAAGATGCTAGAATCTTTTTTTTTTATATTGTAGCATTGTGTTTTTTTTACCTTAGTCATTAAAAGCAACATTATATTGCATGTCTCCATGTCTTTTTCTCTCTTTTTAAAAACAAAAAAATGTACATTCACCAAACTTCTAGTTATGGTTATTGAATGCACTTACTTTGACCAAATTCCTAATTGAGTTAGTAAACAATCACACCCACACAGACACACAAACCCGACTAGACAGTTGCAAATAGACCAGAACACTGACTAGAGGATGCAGGAAGACGGATACAGATTCATCAGATGAAGAAAAGGGTTGGGCAGACCGCAGAGGCGTATTACAGGCAGCCGAGGGAGATGCATTAGGGCTGCAAATATCAGCTCATTAACACTCTGCTATCCTGGTTGGCACTCCGTGTCTGAGTGCGTGCATGAGTACGCCTGCCACAGACATCTTCAGGTTATTACAGTAACGAGCAATTTGGCCTGTGGGTCAACTGTCACTAGCTTCAAAAGAATAGCACAAAACCTTGCTGCTCTGCCAGACTCCTGTGCTGTCACAGCCTCTCCACTTGCGTGAATAAATGTGTCTGACAGAGAGTATCAGAGGAACGCTTTAGAGGCAGGTGGGGGGGAAACAGCAAATGCGCTCGGAGACGGTTTTGTCGTCGCTTTAGATGGAGTTGTTTCTATTCATTACAGTGCTGAGGGTGGAGATAATTAAAGACTTAATTGAGCTTGATAAACAGTTGTGAATAGTTTATTGAATTGTTCTCAGAAGGCGTAGTGGTAATTAGAAGTTCTGTGAATTGACAAATGTCTCTTGTTTACAGGTTGCGTTTGTCAGACTCTTCTCATATGTTTTTTCTCATTCCTTTCAGCTCAGTCTTGATTTACAAGATAATGAAAGACATATTTTTCTATCCAAAGCAAAGTGACGCTATGCTGTTACTCAAAATGTCACCTGCTAAAGTGCCTGGTTCTGGGTCTGAATTTTTTTGAACAGTAATGATACACGAGCAGGTATGCAACCAGTGCCTATGCAGCAAATAAATGGAGTCAGTATATTCCATTTATTTAACAGCCAATTATTACAACAGCTCCCTGTAAACAGCTTATAGTCCAGCAGGCATTTGAATAAAAAGCTGCTAGGTGTCACTGCATCCTGACCATTTGGAAACTAACATCCCACCAACAGATTATTGTTAATGTGTCGAAGGAAACATTAACAATGAAAGCATTAATACCACAAAAATGAAGGGTTTGGGAGGAGCAAGCTTTTCATGACTGCTTTTGGTGAATTGACATTTAAATTGGTAGCTGTGCATTAAAGCATGTTTAATGCACAGCCACTTCTACATCTATGTCAACACTAGTGTATGCCCCTCACAAAAGCGCATTCATACCATTTAGGACCTATGTTCTTGAATTATAATTGAACAAGTGGCAGTTAATTGTGCACCACTAAGATAAGCAAATAATTCATCTGAAGTCTTTTTGCAATCTATTAGGAGAATTCCTGCAAATACCAATGTGAACAGGTATCTTTGCAACACCTAGCATTTCTGCAGCACTTGGATAGGTAATAAAAATGGGCACAGAATTATACTTTAAATCTGACATTGTGAATTACAAGAAGATTGTGAATCTGATGTAACGTGTTCTTGTAATTTGATGCCAGATTTATTGCATTCTACAACTAAAGCAACAGGAATGTTTGATTTATGGAAAGGGAATATTTGTATCTAAGGGAAGCCTGTATCATTAATCACCTGGCGCCAGCATTTTAGAAAAAGACAGGGATAAAGCTTGAAGCTGAAGCTGCTTCGAGGTCTAGCCCAAGGTGTAAGTGGACTTTATATCTGCTTAAGGGCCCTTCTTATTTTTAACAACAGTAATTCTACATCTCAATTCTGTCCATATGACATAAAAAGAATAATAAAGATTCATTTAAAAAAAATCTTTGAAGCAACGGTTAATGAGATTCAAACTTCTACTTTTATAACTTCCTGCCCTAGCTGGCTGTGCTCCAATGTTAATGCTGGCTTGTGGAACGTCAAGCTGTGTTTTATTCCTGTTCTCTGGAACAACGGTGTGGCTAACAAACTGCAAGACCCTCCTAGGTGTTTCTCATTTCCCAGGTTAATGAGCACTATTGAGGGCATTGGCGGCAAGCTTTTACAAAAAAAATATATTTTATATATATATAAAATACACTTAAATCATACATTTAAATCTTAGATTGATACCAAATCCACTTCAGGGTTTACACAGAGTCATTGCAACTGCAGTTTATTTTAAGAATAGCTTCTTCAAAAGTTGCAATGTTCATAAAGATCTTACTGTTTTCTTTTCTACCCCCTGTTTTAGAAGTTTCATTCAGTGGAAGTTTCTATATTTGAGCAGAGAGAATTTGTAACCATTGGCTGTGTTCTTCCAAACTCTGGATCTGCATTTATTATGCATGCATGAGTGTTGTTCTGTCCTATTTTTCGCTAGTTCTGCTCTGTTTTGAATTTAACACTGAACCAAGAATGCAATTAAAACCCATGTTTGGGTGCTGTTAACAATTATACCATCTGATCAGTTACATCCCTGAATGTCCAAGCCAGCATATTTAATAAGCCTGGAGAGGCGCAAATCCACATCCTTCTAAAAAAATAGTTGTACTCACCACTTCTCTCTGAATATCTTTTTACTTGTAATGACACTCTAATGAGATTCTGTGTTTATCTAGAAATATCTTATCATGTAATTGGTGTAAATGTTGTTTTCTATTTGTCCTCCCTGCTCTCTTCATCAAATAAAACTGCTTTGCTCTTCTCAAGTCACATCTAATTTGCGTTAGGGAACGGTTTTAATGATCTTTCCCCATTCTGTGTCTCATCCAAACATCATCAAATTAAGGAGGCAAAATGCTCTCAAAATACAGTGCTGCAGTAACTATCTGTCATGTCAGACCCCAGAGCGAATCCTCACAGTTTTTCTAAGGTCGGTTTAGCAATCCATGAAAAATACTGTTCAATATTTAATTACAGCCAACAAGAGAGTGTCCAGTGAGATGAGAGAAGCAATTTAACTCAAGAGTAGTTGGCTGGTGGGAGCCATGTTAATTGTTTATTTAGGCTTAATTGATTAAATCATAACAATTTATTCACTCAGTCATGTAGACTGGAAAAGAAAAGGTAACTCGACACTTTTTCCTCACCGATACTGACTCGAAGGATAAATGTTAAACGCTTTTGTTTTAATATAAAGCCAGGAGTTAAACTTTATTATACAAAAAAGGAAAGAAAGGACAAAAATTGGGGATGTTTATACTTTCTTTGCTCCAAAATCTTCACATACCTTCATAGACTGGCTAGTCTTAAGGAAGACTAGCCAGTCTTCCTTAGCCAGGACTAGTCTTAGCCCTAGTCCTGGCTAAGACTGGCTAGTCTTAAGACTAGCCAGTCTTAAGACTAGCCAGTCCTTAAGACTGGCTAGTCTTAAGGAAGACTGGCTAGTCTTCCTTAAGACTAGCCAGTCTATGAAGGTATGTGAAGCATGGCTAGTCTTCCTTAAGGCTAGCATGGCTAGTCTTAAGGAAGACTAGCCATGCTAGCCATGCTTTACAAAGCTAAATTTAGCTTTGTAAAATGCTAAATTTAGCATTTTACAAAGCTAAATTTAGCTTCCCAATCGTTGTGTTTTTTGAGCTTGAACAACTTCTTTATATTTTATATTCTTTAGAGCTATTTAAAAAAAAAAATCTGGGAGTGCTGTGGTGGCGCAGGGGAAAAGCACAACCCATGCATTGAGGCCCTAGTCCTCATGCCAGTGGTCACAGGCTCGATTCCCAGCCTGGCGACACTTGCCACATGTCTTCCCCCTCTCTCCCGTCAAACTACCTTCAAATAAAGGCCACTAGAGCCAACAAAACCTTAAATAAAAAAGATCTGATTGGAATCTCAGGCTATTTAGGGGTCAAAGCAAAAAAAATGAAGTGTAGATATTATCAATATTTTCAGGAAAGACAGGAAGTAAAAACAAAAGGTTACAGTCTAAATTGCATCAGTGTCAGATACTCTGTTTATGTAAATCTGTTCCTGTGCTCTGCTGAGGTCTGTTTATTAAAACACTCATTCACCAGGTTCATTGTTTAAAAAGACAACCATGACAGAACAGAATTATTATTATTTTATATACAGGATTCGGGGGGTAAGGCCTGTAGTTACATTCTTACTTTTAAAAGTGGTGTGTTGTGGCATTATTGACATCAAGGTAAATATCTTCTCTCTATTCATAATACAGAATGCTTAAGGCAGAAAGAGCTGAAGTAGAGCCAGCAAATTCATAGAGCTTACACATCCCCTAACCACAGATACACAGGCGTACCACTTATTCAGTTGTGTGCTTTCCTACACTTTCCCCAGTGAACAAAACTGTGAACTGACTTCCCAAAGGGTACATTTAGTTAAGTCTGTATTATTATTATATTCCTGTAAAATGTTCAAATGTTACTTGGAAATTGGTGGAGTCGGACATCTACAGTTGTATCTGTCAATAAGAGAAATGGTTGACATTACAGTTCAAAAAACTGTTTGTGATAAACTGCAGTGATTTTCAAACCCAACCCACAAAATAACAGCATCTCAAAAGTTGTGACCTTTCTGTTCAATAAGCAATGTTAGAAATACAGTTGAGTAGAGGTGTCATGACGGCACAAACAGCTATACTCTGCTGGGGTTTTCTTTCTTCTTGATTGTGTTGAGAATCATATAAACATGCTTTTTTATTTTACTGATTGATTTCTGAGGGAGATTTCAAAACCCACTTTTGGAACCAGAGATACAGCAAATTAATCATTAAGATTCAACCAAGCTTCTAAGCCATGTGTTTATCTGTTTTGAGTTGTTGATTTTTCCATTTTCAATCTTGATTTTGAGTTTTTTTTAGGATTCCATTGAACAATTTCATCAACAAAACTGAGTGTCTGCCGTCAGCACCAATATCAGATATCTACAAGATGAGTTTCACAACAAGGATAGAATGCAGTAGTTAGATAATTCTATAGACTCTTCAAAGTTTTAAGATCTCTAATCTTAAAAGGTCAAAATGATGTTGAAGAGTTAGCTAAGATTAAATGACATAATTAGATTTTAAAATGTAATTAGTTAAATGTAAACGGATCAACCATCGGGAAACTGTAATAAAAGAGAGAAAAGAAGGAAGTGTATTAGATATTTTTCAGCAGGTGAGGAACGCAGCGCTAGAAACATTGAAGGAGAGGACGCAGCCGAAGCCAGAGCCACAGAAAGTCCTAACAATCCTGAAGGATAAGACATTAGTATCAAGAGAACAGATGATTGCCACAGCATGGGTTTTGCTCAGTGGGGCCCAAACAGGATCCCGCTCAATGGGGGATCTGAGCAGTGTAAGAACAAAGATGCCGAATTCAGAACCCGAGAGGGAATCTACAAACAGCTGCAATAAATTTCCATCAAACACTTTGATGGATTTGGTCATATCATCGCTCTGTGTGCTCAGAGTACAGAGACTGTCTATTTTCAGATAATCAGGATCATTTAATTGACGATACAGTACCTCAGCCTGGCAACATTTAAACTATTTTTCTAAACGATTCTCTGAAACATTGGATGTTGCAAAGCATTTGATGTGTGATTCTGAGCCTGGAAGCATCCCTTTTATTAAGGCAATTTTATGTCAGTATAGGAAGGATGGATAGATAGATATTACAACTCTCAAGTATTTCTTTTTTAACAACCTTTTAAATCTTTTTTTTGTTTAACAACTGCATGTGACCTAAGAGATACTCATATATAAACCAGAGATATATTTTGTCAACTTTTGGATTGATGCACAAGCTTCCTGGATACTTCAGGAGACATTTGTGGAAATGAAAACCTGCCCTTTGGAGTTCAACTGATACGTTGCAGGCATTTAGCACATATCCTCTCTAAATGTTGATTATCAGCGCATTTGTGTTAACTTGGTGAAAGAGCCATGTTCAAGATGCCTCTGGTGCTGATGAACCTACTGAGATAAGGAGGAACATTTATCTCCCAAATGAAGCAAAGGTTTCTGGTTCTGATATGAGCTGGGGCTTTGAGATAAAAGAAGATGGTACTTCATGAGATGAATGACTTCGGTTTTGCCTGGAGGTTTCCCCAAGGACCCCTTTGATAGGCAGAACACATAATACTGTGTATCCTTATCACAAACCTTTTTGTAAGTCCGTGGGGTGGAAAGGAATAGGGATTACACCTCATCTTTACTTGTAAGGGCTTAGCGTACAGTGGTGCTTCACAGTTTGCAAACCTTTAAGGATTTACTGTTATATATTTGACCTAAAATATCACCAGTACTAAACACCTGAAAAGCAGAAAACAAACCTCCAAAGGACAAAAATGTTATTCACTTTATTTTTAATGCTACTTTTATATTTTATTGTTTTTATTTGATTGTTGACTGTTTCTGCCATATCTTAATATGACAGTTCAGATTACATTGTAATCAAGCTATACAGTTATAATCTATAAATGTTCCCTAACCTTAGGCAGAAGGGTCTCATTACAGTTAATTTGTGGAAAATGTAAATTAATACTCAAGAGTAGTAGAAGGTATGAGCTCCCAGCTTTAGCTCATTTGATCAAATTTTAAAAAACTCAAACTGAAACTGCCAACACACTAATTTAGTCCAGATAAACGCTACATTGCCAAAGATCATCCTTCCAAATCATTGAATTAACATGTTCCTATATCTCCCATGGCCACACATGCAGACTGCTTCTACAAATATTTGCGAGAGACTGGCTTGCTCTCTGGGGGGGGTCAATGAATTCTAGCATACCATGTTAAGATGCCACCTTTAAAATATTCCCAGTCATAAAGTTTCATTGCAAGTAAACATCCCACCATGACCTTTTAGTGGTATAACAAAGTGGGAGCAACTTCATGCGGCCTTGAAATTACAGTATCTCAGGAAAGAAATTATCTCAGGAACAGTGTGTAGAGAGCTTGATGGAGTGTGTTACTATTGCCGAGCAACTGCATCCAAGCCATACATCTCCAAGTGCAATGCAAAGTGACAGACAGAGGTGTAAAGCACACTGCCACTGGCCTCTAGAGCAGCAATCTATCTGGGAATCCAATAGATGTGTCTCTGGGCAGACATCATATTAAAGCCTTTGTAATAAAAATGGTAGGTCAAAAAAAGTTCATGTATGTGCAAAGGCAAGTGACCCAGTGGTTTCTGTAATACACGATCTCTGTAATGTCACTTATAAAAGCATCTAAACATTCATCAATGCATGCAAACAATGAAGTAGCCATAAAAAGCCTGTGTCCTACATGTTTCAGATAAGTCTCCTCTCCCACACAGCTGAGTTAAGGGCTGAATTACCTTTTCTGTATGTCACCAAAATCTGCAGGGACCACATAATTAACCACTCATTTGATTCAGGTGCGTTAGCATTTAAAACAAGCATGCAGACTTTTATAGACTGGAGTCAGACACGCTTGCCTGATATTTGTTTTATAAAATAAGAATGTAAAGACAGCACATCTTGAATATATGCAGTTAATTTTAATGATGCAACTTATAATTATTGTAGATAATAATCACAAATGTTAAAGCAACATCCCCTGACAACACCGGCATCAAATAAGCAACTGTAACCGAGGTGCTAATACTAAGTTGAACACAATCCTTCACAATAAGTGGAAATTTGTCCTTAGCATGTTTTAAATACTGTCAAAACCTTTGCTAATGACCAACTATGATGTTTTTCTACTTTTCACTGCTGCTGAATTATCTTCCTAACCTCTCTAACAGCACAATTAACTTCATTTTTACTAAAAATCTTTTAGTTAGTTTCTGTTTAGTTATATCCTGAACCACCATCACATCTCATATTATTGAAAGATTACCAATCCTGAAAATGTAAATAAAATTGTACTTAATTTAGTTTAAATTAAATAAAATAGTGCTAATGCAGTTGCAGTTATGAAAATTCCCAGAAATACATCAGCGTATTTTTGTCTCTGTGAGCTGTTGAATAATATATTGCGTGTCATTAGTTTCCTGCCAACGCTTGCAATGACTGACTGATTATCTCAGTAAAACAAGCAGGAGCCGTTCTTTTACACATCACCTGAAAATATTAAATGACATGCATCTTTTCAGATACTTTGGTTAGGGTCAGTGATGACTCTTAGTCATGTCAGTTTCAGAAATTAAAGTGTCATTTCCTCGACAGACTTCAGATAAGAAAAAAAAAAACAAGTAATATTGAAGCAGATTAACATTCAGAAGCCTGCAAAAATAATCAGAAAACATGACACATTCGATGTCCATTCAAGCCTGCAAATATATCAATGTAGCTTAGATGAGAATAGATTTACACTAGTGAGGAAAATTGAGGTCAAGATTAATTTGGCTCTGGCATTTCAGGTTGACAGACTGTGTATTATTGGACAAGCTTTCAGTGTGTGTTAGGATGCTCCTACTGCTGATGTAGTTCTATAAATGGGTTTAAGCGCATCAGCGTGCGGGGTAAGGGTTAGAAATCACAAGACGTTTGCGTCTTCAGAGCCAATTAAAGTTCTCATGTTTGATTCCGGTGTACACCAGAAAAATGGTTTTCCAGGGTGCCTCTGACACAAACAAATTACTCTTGAGTCCACACACACACATATACACACATTTCTGTTTTGATGCCTTCGCACCTTTTCTTTTTTCTTTTTTCACGTGTGTACACTCCTCTCTATATTTCATTGTTAAAAGTAATTATCCTGACAGAATGCAGGGAAGTGAGAGGACGGTGTTAAAGTATGTCCCGAGGAAAGGCCAGACCAAAAATACATCATATTCACGTACTTCTAGAAAGCACACATATGCATCTGCACAAAAGCATGCATTGTTTCTACCTCATCACTGCCGTCTGTCTAATGTGAAGGCTGCTCTCTGTGATTGGATCATTTCCTGGAAGTGACTTAAGCTTGCAGGTCAGATCAATATCGTGGCGCACACATACACACTTCAAGAGATAAAAGATCGATATGTGTCAGTTCCACCAGGGTTGATTTCAGTCTGAAAGAGTCCTGTCAGTCCACCCCTTCTTTTCACCCATTATGTGTATAAGAAACTGACCAACAACTTGATCCTACCAAGAATCAAGCTGTCTTTACCATGATGTGTGCGTATTGTGCGTATTCGGTTATAAAGAAATTGATAAAATGTGTGTAGGTGTTCTTGTTTGTGGCAAAAAAGAGGATTTTGTACTTAAGCTTTGTAGCTTTGCAGAATGTAATACCTGAGAATTTAAGGTTTAAGAAAATTCTGTTCAACTTAATTCAGTTTATTTATACAGTACCAATTCATAACACGTAATCTAAAGGCACTTTGATAAAAAAGTAATTCTGCTCAATCATGTACATTCCAATTAATTCTACTTATTAAACTGTGTTTAAGTTCAGTTCATTATTCAAATTAGCTTAAAAAGTTTTCTGTCTAAGGAAACCCAGCAGTAGACAGTAGCAAATCGCTTGCATTATGTCACTAACTCTGTAGCAATTCCTCCTACCATGCATGTATGTAGCAGCAGTAGAGAGGAAAACCTCACTGTTAAAAGCAAGAAACCTCCAGGAGTTGCTGGCTCTGTACAAGCAGCCATCCGCCATGATTGACTGAGGGTTTAAGAATACAGAGCAGAATACTCATAAAAGCAACAGATTGACAGATGTAGTAGTTAATTATATGTTAATGAAAGGTAAAAAGTTTATATAAGGGAGAGAATATTTAGTTGCTGGCAGCATTATTTCAGCCGATATACTCCAACAGGAAAGGACCACAGCCAAAACAGAATGCCAAACCAGCGTAGCTTACATTAGAGACAAAAAAAAACCTGAGAAAACATAAAAGTTCATAAAACATGAATTAACAGCAAATAATACAAATTGAAGAGTAGAAGGAAGTAGCAGAGTGAAGAAAAGTGATAAGTTGGTCTGCCAGCAGCCTAAGCTTATAGCAGCACAGCTACAGAGATAGCTCAGGATAATCTAACCCTTAGATTGAGCCGTGAGCCAGGCAGAGCCACAGAGCACCGTCTTTCTGAACTGCATCCACTTCCCCGCCAGATTGGATAGCTAGAACCATTAAGGTCGCAATGTCTTGCAGCAATCTCAATGTAATTTCAAAATTTTAAACATCCCCACCTTGGGTAAAGGTTTTCCATAGTATTGATATTTTAAAATCTGTTAGGATTTATGGCAGATGAAAGTAAAATAAAAATAAAAAACTAAATAACTAAAAACTAAAACTAAATAAAGCCACTTTCTGTCACTAGCAAGTTCAGAGAACTTTCGCTACTCTATTTGCACAAAATACATAGCGAACATCTGTCCTGTGTTTTGTCTGCAAGACACATTCTGCAGCTACTGATTGTCAACTCACTACAGGCTGCCATAACTGACTCTGCCTTAGTTTGAAACTTCAGTAACGTGCCAAATTTAAAATATATATTTATTTTCATTTATGTCTTTGAAACATCAGATTATATACATTTTAAGTGCAACTATTTTTTGACTAATGGCTTAAACTTCCAGAGTATTCTCAGTTGAAACCTGAACAGTCGCATAACACAATGGAGCCTGGATTTGCAGGTAGATCGGTGGCCTCAGTCCGATATCCAATCCAAAAGTGACCTCAGTATCGAGTCTAAGACTGATATCCAATTGGATCAGCCCCATCTACAAATGCAACATAAGCTGTTTTGATTCATCCTCTTGAGGTGTTTAATCAGGTTGAGACAGAGACTCACACAGGATTACATCATAAACACAAGTTGTTTGAACACTCATACATGCTTCTCTAGAAATACACAAACCCATCTTTCTCAGGCATTTTATTCTACAAGGTAACAAGGATTGCTTCACATGTACAAAATATTTTTGGTACATAACTGTGCCCAATTTCTGGAGTCTGAACTGGTGTTTACTGAAGTCAATTGGTGTCAAAAGAATCTATCACTGAATGACCCAGGCCTTCACAAACAGAAAAGAAGAGCACCCGGAAGTAGGAAACATGGAAACAGAGCAAATAAAAGGAAGAGGTGAAGTAAAGAAAAAAATTAATTGACTGAAAGGAGGAGCGTAAAAAGAAAAAAAAACTGGGGAATGTGAGGAGGAAGAGAATGGACAGAGGGAAGGAAAAAGGGCAGAATGAGAGAAAGAAGTGACAACCTCAAATTAAATTCCCATCATGTCAGTGTAGAACAGAATTCAATAGTGTTTATTGGCAGCCCCTAGCCTCAGGGAAATTACATTCTGAAGCAGAGCATGGCATGAATGCACACACACCTCAACACATGCATACACACTCAGACACAGCAGTACACAAGTGCACACACCTATTGTACATAGACAGCACTGTGCAAGGTTCTGGGTCCAAGAAGGCCTGCTGGCTGATGCGAGGATGCAGACAGGCAATTTATCCCCTCGGGTCCATACGCCATTTACACAGCACATGTGTGACTGTGTGTATGTCTGTCCTTGTGCTATTCTGCCTACCCATTTGTGTGCATTGAAACTTTTTTTCTTCATATCCAAGATTTTCCCGCTGTACAAAAGTCTAAATTGTACCATTCAGATGGCTATGCTTCCTGTCTTCCCA
Organism: Poecilia reticulata; assembly: GCF_904066995.2. Taxonomy (NCBI): domain Eukaryota; kingdom Metazoa; phylum Chordata; class Actinopteri; order Cyprinodontiformes; family Poeciliidae; genus Poecilia; species Poecilia reticulata. Next base: position 18,051,947 of record NC_088845.1, read on the forward strand.
ATGTTATTTCCTCCACAGTCGGACTCTCTGTATTTGCCATCACGGTACATACGGAGGTTTAATATTATTGTGGCTGTTAAATGTCTACCCCCAGGCTCAAGCTGCCATAAGCATGGGGATTCAGCGTCTTTGCTCAGCCTCCAGCAGTGCCAGTAAAGGCAACTCTCTTTAATAGGATGTCGTTTAACAGTTTTATGCAGAGCTCATGTAGAGGCTATTATTGCTGATGTCTCTGGGATGCAGATTCGCTGTAAATGGATAACAGTCTGCCATTCGCTCCACTTCTCGCTCTCTATGCCCCTCTAACCCCTTACGCTCTCATTTTGAACGTTTCTATCTTTCTCCCTCCAGGAGTGCACGGAGAGGGCTTTGGGTTGCTCGGTCGAGGATCTGAAATCGCTTTTCTACTGCGAACTGTGTGACAAGCAGTACCTGCGACATCAGGAGTTTGACAACCACATCAACTCCTACGACCATGCGCACAAGCAGGTACAGAAAGATGCACCTGACAACACTTGCACTTGATCTGGCAACATATAGACAAACAAACGGCATTTTTTTTTGATTTCCTAGAGTAGAATTTGGATGTGTTACTATAGCATTTTTACATGCTGATGGAAAGCTGTGCTATTATTACTATGACAGTCTGCCCAATTGGTTGTTTCCCAGCAGAAAGAGTGTGACAACTGTAGCGCTTTTTTCTCTCATCTGCTATACAAAATGTTACAGAATTTATTCCTTGGATTTATATTTGTATTAATCAAGTACAAGATTTTCTCTGATGAAAGAACTCAAAAAGAATGAAGTATAAAGTTGATGCATCAAAAACATACAAGATTTAATCTTGCCATATCAGAAATACTTTTTTAACTGTACTTTATTGAAATATTTTTGATAACTCAAATTTTCAACCCTTTAACAGGAAAAAACCATTAAGCTATTGCTTTATATAAAAATTAATCCCCTTTAGGTCTAAAGCACATCACACTACAGTCTTTACTTTCCATCCATCAATGCGTCTCTTGTTTACAGGGCTTCCGTTGTATAGCTGCTTACAAAAAAGGGCAACTCCAACTTCAGCACATTTTTTGCATAAATCCCAGTCTTATTTTATGAACTGGTCCTTTAACCGAGATCCAGCTCTTCACTGTCTTTCATAATCACTCTGCTGGTTTGTCCCATTTCCTGCAGAACACAAAGAGAAAACTTTAGTCTTCTCTTGTGATGAACTTGAGCTGGAAAAAAAACAGAAGAGCACCAAAGAGAAAACTGTTAAAGTTGAATGAAAAATAGTTCAAGCAATGGACAAATAAACAGTTATCAGAACAACTGGAATACAAAAATTATATGTTAAGTTCTTAAGCCACAAGAATATTCCCTTCTGCCCTAACAACTAATTGCTATGCATCTAGTACACGAGAATGCTTTTTATTTATTCTTCCCTCACTTTATGCTTTCTTGAAAAAATAAATGATCATTGTAAAGTATACCATGTCGTTGTTAATCGTGGTTAAAGCATAGCTTTGTTATTCTGATTTGGACAAGTTGAAGCCAGAGGACCATTAGACAAAGGTTTTCTCCTCCTTCTACATCCATTTCACCTCCAGTTTGGACTAACAAGCTGAAGGTTCTGCTGATAGCCCATTCTCCTAAAGCTATCTGTTGTCATGCCAAGGCATATACTTGCGCGCTAAAGCGCTCAGACATGCACTTACCCTTGTACACTTGTCCGCAAACACAAGGCGATCTCTCAACCAAGCCAAAGCGCTTCCCACTTCTGAACGCCCACACTGTGCATCATGAAATAAACATTGAGTAGGGGCCGTTCCTCCTCTGTCATTGTTCTTTGGAAATGAATTGAGGCAACTGCAGGCCAATGTTAATGCTTTGTTTTAGCCGACGGCAGGCACATGAAACGAGCTGCATGCGGCACTGAGCTGACAGCAGCTAGGGGTGCTGTGTGAACACACACACGGACACACACACCTCCACACACACACACACACACACACACACACACACACACACACACACACACACACACACACACACATGCAGAAATAAGAGGATGCATGTACACTCTGCCTGCAGAGCAGACAACAGATGAAATTCTAGCTGAAGACAGTTTCCCTGCAGGAGTATTGGCTTTGGTGAATGGAAGCTGATTGCGTTTGCTTTGTCTTCTTTTTCTAGTCATCGATTCCAGGGTAAATATGTCTGAATGCAGGGCCTTATTGGTCTTTACTGCTGATTATATGCATTGATCTTTTATGCATTGCATTTATTTTTTTGGGGGAAAAAAAAGCAATCAGCTTATTAGCATGTCTCCTCTAATGCCTTCCAGAACCACCCCTTATGTTCTCCAAGTGGATTGGAACCAACTTTGACTCATCCATAGTTGAGCATTTCTTAAACGTGTTGACAAAACAAAACAAATACAAATTAACATAAACATAAAACATTAGTACACATCTAAAATTCTGGACCAGGAGAAGTATTTGAAATGAATTTGTCAAATTTGAAGTTTGATGATGCAAACAAATTCTTTAAGAGACAAAAACCAGTAATATGTATGTGCCTAAATGGTTCCACTGTGTAATTTTTTTCCCAATCCTTGAGTTCCATCACTGTGCATATTAATTTATTTCAGAAGTTAGAAAGGTGACATACCTCAGCCAGATGGCTAAAAGAAGCAATGAGACGTTTTTATTGGAGAGCAAAGAGACTCAAGGTTAACCTTTAGAGTTATAGCAACTACAAAACGGGGTTTTTTTTTCCCAGTTGAGGAGTGAACAAAAAAAATGAGATACTAAAGATGTTGGAGATGTTGGAGCTCCACCTCCACAAAAACTCCTAAAGGTTTCCCATCAGTCGCTGCTTTAATGAACAAAAGGTTGTGTAATTAAGTGTATGATTATGCAAAGACTTTAACAAAAAAAGTACTCATTTGTCCTTACCACTTCCTGTAAATCTTGTGCATTTTTTTAAGTTGAGGAAAATTCCAGAAGCACATTGCAAAAAAACAGATTAATCAAAAGAAAAAATAGAAATGTAGGCTTTATTTTCAGATGTTGCATTGCACATAAGTCGTGACTAATTGTAATAATGTTGCTTTTAATATCTATATGCTTTTTTTATGAAAACAACAGATGTTGGTTTTAAAATTGTCCATCAGCTGTAGGTTTTTAGTTTTTTCTTTAACCACCTTACTTTCTTTCTCTTCTTTGTCTATTTTAGTTCTCAATAGATTTCATTGGATTCTACTGATTACTAAAGGACTCTGTGCTTGCAAAGTACTAGTTTACATGCTTTGTTTTTATAAGAGAAGAGCATTAGGTATTTGTCCTCATATATTTGTTCTCTCACAGACTGGTCTGTTTAAATTAATGATTGCTACAAACAGTATTAGTGCAGAAACTCCGATCTTTTCTCTTCTCTTGCTTCTTTTTTTTTTTAACCACAGTCGTTCATCATATACGCCTCTTTAATTCAGCATGATTAATAATACCCACAGAATAAGCTTGGCATCATAACCGCTCACAGCCACACAAATGACGAACATCCGCACCGCTCAGGCATCCACATGTATCAGAGATCTAAAACCCGCAGTCCTAGTGGCACACGCATACAGCTATCCTCAGTGAGCGCAGAGTGGGAGGTTAAGCATCACTCGATAATGTAAAAAGACACCAGCTTGTGTAAGACTCAGCTGAGATTAACCTGACAACTGTCAGTTCCTGCATTAGATCCAGCTTGCAAAAAATGAGTGAGTATATAAATAAATCTGATGAGTGAGGAGCTAATCTGATGAGTGCATGTGTGCGACACGTATTGTATGGGCAGATAATAAGTGTAACACAATCTAAAAGTACATCTGGCGTAATCCTGTTGGAAATTACACCTCAACATTCAATTCACAAATATATGAGGTAAACAAACCCTGAGTTCACAGGGAAGAAAAAATAAAATATACTGGAAAGCAAGAGAAAAAGCAGTGCACAAGGTTGCATCTATTCCCAAACTCCTGAGTCGCATCCCTACCCTTCAAACGTACAAGGAGACAAAAAGTCTGTGCACACACACACCTGCCAAGCATGGATAAAAGAAGGATTAAAGCATGTCAGAAAAGGAAACCGGAGTGAGGGGCATGAATCATTGTTTCCCTGGAAGAACCAGTGCACCCATTGCTACAGCTCCACATAAATACCCTTGTATAAACACACAATCTTGTAACACACAGCATCACCCACATAGATATGACCAAGTTAATTGACCTACCACATTAGAAAAAAATAAAAAACACTTAATTTTGCCCCCCCACCCTCTCCAATCTCCTCACCCCCAAATGCCTCTTTTATCCGTGTTTGACATTATCAAACAAGCAGAGATGATGCCTCATCTCACTCCCACATACAACTGTTTGTCAAAGCCCTTTTGGCAAAACATTGTAAGTCACTTGTTCCCCTTTAGCACTTTTATTCAATGTGCAGGAATAATGAAGGAGTCTATTTTAAGCCCTTCACAATCTGTAAAAACACTGAAAACCTGACGCCATAACATTTTAAGCAAGCATATCTTTTTTTTTTTCCTCCTCTAAGAGCACTGAACAAATTACGTCTTCCCCTCCAAAAACAGTTTGGATTCTCCGATATGGCTTTAAAATGCATTATGGAGCATAGTGACCTTTTAGAGTTTCACTGCCTGATGTAGGCTGTCCGCGTGTGAAGGTAAACCATTTACTTTCTTTTTTTAGGTAAGCTAATCGTATAATGAGAATACTGTTCTCTCCTCAGGGGAAAAATTAAACGAAGGAACTCTTTTCTTTATATAATTTGTCATGTTATAGCCACAAACTTCAATGTATTTTGTTGGAATTCAATTTTAAAGACCATCACAAAGTAGTTCTAATCAAAAAGCAGAAAAAAGGATACATGCTTTTATTTATTTTTATTTTTTACAAATAATTTAATTAAGCTTCAAGTATACAAGACTTTCACTTTGATACAATTTAGGGCAACCAGTTAACTTTAGAAGTCAGTTATTTAGTATTTATTTAATCTTAGCATAACTACAGTTGGTCTGTTGCCATTCGTGATTTCATGATAAAGTAGGTTTGATTACATTGTGTTATACCTGATTTGATATGGACTGTATGTAACTGGCTCTGCATCAAAAATTAAACATTAGTTTTCACCAAAAAAAGTAATCATTTACCACCCTTAAATTATGGTCAGCAGATCTACAATGTCTGTGTTGCGGTCAAAGTAAGGTGGCATTATGAAGCAAAAAACAATAAAGAAGCACACCGTGAAAAATCCTCACAGCAGACCATCAAAAAGAAAAGAAATGAATTTCTTAGAAAATAAAATACCAAAACATGTCAAGACTTTAAGGGAACAAAGCGCTGCTGTTCTGCTGTGCTCCTGCTGGATTACTTTACATCTGAGTTAGCTTCAGTTGAATGTCATTTTTGTTCTGCTTTTCATAAAAATTTTTATTCTGGATTTGCCATCTATTTTTATTTTACAGTTGTGGACTTCAATTGTCATTTTATTAAAATTTTTGAGAGGCATTTTTGAGAACAACTAAAATATTTGTGGTTGTTTCCAAAGCAGTAAATCAGTGGAGCAATTTTCTTAAACTGAGCTGCAAGGTGGCTGATTATTTCATGTAAAGTTGTGCGGTTGGTTTAAAGCGAGTAAAATACAAGCTAAAGTCGAAAAAAGGCCCAGAAACAGCATCAGTGACTCCTTCTTGTGAACTGCTTCTGTAGGGCGCACTTCACTATTTGGTAGTGTTTTGGGCTCAAGCTGAGTGTTAAAGGAAAAAAACATTTTTTCCCCCAAGCTGAATGAAGTTAATTGCCCATGAGCTTTGGGGGAGAACATCTGCAAACAGAGCTCACTGACAGCTTTGAAAGACAGCTGCATGCAGAGAACCTCTAAAACTAATTTCTCTCGCACTCCTTTCCCTCTGTCATCTTCATTCCTCCCCTATCACCCACCCCCTTTATTTGTCCGCTTCCCGCAGAGGTTAAAGGAACTGCAGCACAGAGAGTTTGTTCGCAACGTGGCCTCAAAATCATGGAAGGACCAGCGCAAACAAGAGAAGGCTCTCAGGCGTCTTCACCAACTCGCACAGCTGCAGCAAGAAAGCCAGCGGTGAGCGGGAGGAATGTGCGTTTGCGTGTGTTTGTGTGTGTCTGTCCAACTGCAGCAGTCTGTGTGTAATGAGACCAGTGGCAGGAGTCCAGAGGGGTTAGAGTGCGTCACATCCAGTCAACGATTCTTAGACTTGATGGATGCAAGCGCAGATTTGAGAGCACTCAGCTGGCCTAGATAGGCCACAGGTGAAGTAAATATAACATAAAGACACATTCTTGCTGACACGTGGAGAGTGGATGATTTGTAGGTGAAGGAGATGCAGCAGTTTTTTTTTGGTTTTTTTTAGGAGGACGAGGAGTGGAACAACTTACAATTAATGATATTGGCGAACAAAGTGTATAAATGAAACTTGCCTGCGGGTTTGGAAGTGTACGTTGCTTAATAATCATCTTGATTGTGCTTATTTTCTTTGCTATTAAATTGGAGGGGTTCAGAAGCAGATGAAATAAGTGGATGACATTGATATGAAAGAAAAACTTTTTTCACTTTTGTGTTTGTTATTCATGTCAGATTAATCTCTTGAGATTGCATCAGTATCAGCCTCTGTGCTACAGTAATAGCACATACCATGCCATGTACACAATAATAGTAAAATGTTTGTCTTTATATTTCTGTCCATAACATGAATCATCTTGTGAGTCCGTTAGTGAAGGCTGGTAAATTTATTCTGGGTTCAGAGCATATTTAAATTTTTTATTTGCATCTTTCATTTTTCATAGCTTCAAATTGCATTTCATTAGCCTAATAGCATAATCGCCTAAGTATTATTTTTTTTAATTGGGACTTAGGCAATTATGCCATTAGGCTGACGATTTGTTAAAACATGAAATATCTGTAAATAACCGCAACTTTGGTTTAGATTTACTCACAAAAACTATCAACCATAACTGCCAAACCTGTAGATTCCCAAAATCATTTAAAACAACCTGTCTTACAACACGAAGTAGACCAAAACCAACACATCCTGCACAGATCTAAAACAAAAACAATTGAGACCACATGAAAAATAAAATGACTATCAGTTTGGAGAAAGTTTTAAAAGGCATTTCTAAGGCTCTGGGACTGCACCACACCACAGTGAAAGCAATTGTCTGTAAATGGAGAAAATGTTGAACCTTGATTAACCTTACCAGGAGCAGAGAGCATCAATTACTCATCCAAAAGATCATAAAATAACCCAGAACATCATCTAAATCATTGCAGATATCGTAACATGGGATGTTTCACAGGTTGACCCCATTCACAATTACAAAAGAATAATTAAAAACAACTAAATATTACTTTAGTAATTCACAAAGCTGAATCTTCAAATTTTTTGTTTGTTTATACATTAATGGTTTGAGAATGTGAGATAAACGGCAGACACTGCTATTTTTCCCTTTGGAACAAACGGCAGTGTTCCTCGTGGATTTGCATGCTGGGAATTTTCCCTTTTTAAATGCACCGCTTTCTTTTTAACACAACCGTATATCACAATTGAAAAGAGGATCTGCGTTAATGTTGTGAGCTTTTTTTTACCTCACAAAAAAGCTCACAACATCTCATATATTCATTCCTATGCTTGTTCATGATTGAGTAAAGCAGGCCAAACATTAGCATGATTATTTCTCATGCGCCTCATAAATATAAATAACTTGGCAAGGGTGGCATTAGCTAAGCCTGTCCTGAAGTTGCAAGGGTGTGCTCTGGTTTGCTTTTGATGTTTCATTTTGGCCATTAATTACCTTGTTACCTTCTAATTCAGAACCACAAAGAAATGAACTGGACTGCACCATTCTTCCAGAGATTTTATCATTCCAAACTTCTGACTTAAAATGGTTCTCTGCTGTCATTTAATTCCATTTTATTTTAACAAGTTTGTGCCTATGAAGCATTAAGGGTATTATCCATCTGCCCAAGTCAGTGACAAACAAAAATACCTTAAATAGTTTCTTAGAAAGAATAATTCTTAGAATTATTTCTAAGATTGCAGTGAAAGTTTTTTTCTGAGACCTCAGCTCCCAGGCGTCTGTATCCCACTGCTTTTCTGCTGCAAAATTTTTACTTAAATGTTATACGAAAAACATTTCGTATACTGTCAAAGATGGGTAAGGGGGAACTTTGTTTTTAAATGGGGGGGTATTTTGTAAAATTGACTTTTTTGAGCATTACATCATGTTATAATGTTATTCTCGCATGAAAAAAAATACCTGGAGTGTTGCTTTCATTATTTTATATTTGCTTGAGAAATGATTGAATCTCCTATGGCAGCCATTCAGGGGGTGCTTGCTCTCACTGAGCACTCCTTTTCCACACAGCTCTTACTCTAGGCTGTAGTCTCCAAGTCGAGCTTCAGCCTCACCGAGCACCCCTACCCAGCAACCCCGCCACTCACCTCCTTCAGACTAGTGGCAGCAGCAATAAGCAAACACTTGTGCATCTGCTGAGTTTATCATGAGAACTACTTCAAAGTGCAACGCTCCTAATGACGTTGTAAATGGCTTAATGGACAAAATAAGAGCAGAAGCTTCTTAAAGAGACAGAGGCCCAAATTCAAGGCTTTAAATTGCAAAGTCAAATTTCTTTTGAGGTATGTTTGATATATACAGCCTTTTTACAACAAGTGAATGCAACATCGTTACTTGATTGTGCTATAAAATGGCACTATGTGCCTGGAAAATGCGTAATACTGCCCCTCTAACTTAATACGCATCAGGAATCGGGAATAGGAGCCGTGAACATCAAGTAGATTTAATTTAATTGAAGAGGCTCTTAGATTAGATTTTAAGCAACTGTTAAGTCATTATTGTTGATAATAAATGAAGCTGTAAATAACATCTTTTTCTGTTTTTTATCTTGTTGCAGAGTTCCAAGAAGAACTTATGAGCTAAGGCGTGCAGTAAAAGCTGTTAGTCAGATGCAAGAAAAAGATGTGGACCAAAGAAGCTGCAGCTCAGAGGACAGTTCTAAAGCCTGTGACCAACTCCAGCAAATCACTACTACAGACTCCAGGACTTTCAGCCATCAGTCTGATGATTCTTGCCAATCTCTTTCACAAATATCTTTAGCCACAGCTCTACGAGAGTCTCCACTGATCCGTTCACCATCTCACACAGACTCTCCAGCACTGCATTCACAGTCTTGCCACAGCTTTTGCCCCCAACTGCCTTCCCCTACACCAGGGCGGGTGGGAGGCAGGCTCGGAGTGTCCTTCTGTTTCTCTCGGAGAGGGCCCAGACTAGAGCCTTCTGCCTCCGTCTTTTTCGACCTGGAGGAGGAGGAGAGAGAGAAGAGAAAACAGATGAAGGAAAGAGTAAAGGCCATAATGGAAGATATCGGCAGGGAACTAGGGGAAGCAGATGAAAGTGAAAAGGACAAGTCTAGCTCTGACAGTGTCTTGCTAAGGGACATGCAGCCAATCCCCGGAGAACTTGCAAGACAAGAGGAACAGATGGAACGTTTTCCTATTTCTGCTGCAGCCAGTGATAATCACAGCCAGGACTTATTAGACTCACAGTCGCAGACCTCAATGACCGTATGTGGCACTGCACTGGCAGTGTCTCACATGGACACCAAACAGAAAGACAGAGTTGCAGAAAGACACCAAGAGACACTGAGAAAGAGGGAGGGAGGTGATTTTCTATATGTGCAAGGCAAAGACGGTTCAACCCGACTGAAATGGCCTGTCAGTTTGCTTAAATTTACCAAGTCTCAACCACAAATCTCCTACAGCTGCAAGCCGCTCTGCACAAATCTTCGACCTGCAGAAAGACTCAGTGAAGATGTGCAAGAGTCGCAACAAAAACTGTTGTGTGTTCTTTCAGGTGAATTATATCCATTTGTGCCATCTGTTCATACAGCAGATGCACATTCCTGTTTGCAAGGACAAGAAAGACATGAGATTAGAACACACAGACAGGAAAAAAATGAGCAACATATCAATGTAGAGACAGAAGCACATCTGCTCCTTGAAAACAAAAACCTTCCATCACCTGAAACAGAATCAGACAAAGTAAGGTGCATGCTAAGTGAGGAAAATTGCGAGGGGGCAGCCCCCCATCCATTTGACCCTACTCAGAGTGACAGCTCTGACACAAACTCACAGAATCCTCCGGGAGGCAGATTAGAGGGTGCAGGAGGGATCAGGAAGAGAGCCATCACAACCCTGAGCTGTAAATTAGAGTCTGTCACCCACCCTGGCACACAAGGGATGTGCATCAGCCCGTCCAGGTGTGAATGTGGGAGTGAGACAATACACAAGTCTGCCAGAGCGCCAGAGTCACATGTGGGTGTCCCAAAAGTGTCACCCAGAAAGAAGAAGACCAACACAAAGAAACACAAACTGGTAAAGAAAAAGAAAAAGAAGGATAACAAAGAAAGGTCCTCAAACAACCAGCAATTAGCAAAGTGCAAAGTAAGGAGTGTTGTCTCTGCAGTTTGTAGAGCAGTAGACACTGAAGAGACATGGGCAAAGAAAAGGAGGCAAAGAAAGAAAAGGATGAGGGGGGTGGCTGGTGCAGGCAGCGACTGTCTCCTGGGGAGATGTGTGGTAGAGCCAGTATCTGTCTCTGTCAGAAAGAGGAGGTCTCATAGGAGCCGCTGTGGTAAATTCAAGTCAGAGCTGGACACTGAGCAGAGAGAACCATACAGCGTCTTCACCAGGCTCACAGACACAGTAGGGGAGAGAGAGCGAGTAGGAGATACAGCCACTTTTCCCTGGCGGTCCCACTTCTCCTTTCGTTCCTTCTCGCCGGGATGCAACTCAACACCGTTTTGGGAAAGGGGTCACCATGGCAACCCCAGGAGTTTCATTGACTTCTGTTACCCTGACAACAGCTGTGGTAGTGGCCCGATGAAAAAGAGAAAACTCTTCCACAGGGACAGAGAATTCATTCATGGTGAGAGCAGGAAATCAGTGAGGCGCTCAGGCTGCAGAGACAGAGGCCTGACTTCAGACCCCCAACAGAGGGAGTGGACAAGAGGTGCTTCTGCTGGAGGCAGTCAGGAGGGCAGGTTAAGGACTGGATGGAGCCCAAAAAATAAATCAGCTGAGTGGGATCATGAGAGAAGGCTTAACCCAAGTCCTAGCTGCTGGAGCAAGAGATATGAGAAGCCAGAGGATGTAGACTGGGACAGGAGCAGCATCGACAGGTGGACTTTTGGCAGTAGTGATAGTTGGGAAGATAGGGAAACAAGCAGGTCCATTTCATGCACCAAGTCAATTTGTGACAACAGAGACAGCCCATGTAGCGCATGGAGGTGTGCAGGCTCAAGGCGGTCAAGTTCAAGGCACCTCTCAAGCCCTGAGTGGTGGGCAAGCCAACATCCTTCCAGCTGCCAGATTGCAATAGGTGCACAGGGCAGTAGATGCCATAGCCCACGTTCCTGCAGCCCCTGTAGCAGTACCAGCTTGTCAGAGCTAAGCTGTGAGTGGAGCAAAAGCAGTACCTGCTCAGGAATCACTGTAGATAGGTTGTCTGTCAGCTCATGCAAAGCATCATCAATATTTGCAGACACCTCTCTGGAGACAAGGAAGCACAGCAACCCCACATTCACTCCCTCCATGTTGTCAGTTTCCCAGTCATTCCCCCAGATATCACGGCTAAAAGGGTCAAACCTCAATTGTGACAGAAATCCCTTACTGCTAAAAGAGACAAGTTCGCAGCTAGACCACTTACCCTCTGCTTCCGATGCAACTAACATCTCAGACACAGCTTCTCCAGAGTTACATCCTAGTAAGACTCTCCCACAGGCAGGGTCCAAGACATTTAATTTACCTCTCATTGGAAAACTTCCTGCAATCCAAAGAAAGGCAAAGGAAAAAAAGGATCTGCTGGAGAGGAATCTGGAAAAGAAGAGAGAAAAGGAAGCCAAGATCCACGAGGCCCTTGGAACAGAGGGTGTCAGTTCAATATGTCCTCTGAACACTGCTGAGTCAAATCCCAGCAGTATCCAAAATCTTTGTCTGCAGGAGATTAGGACAGACGACAAACAGACAGGTGTAGAGACCACTACACCAATCAGCTTTTCAGCAGAAGAGATGGACAAATATCGTGTCCTCCAGGAGCAAGCAAGAGAGCACATGCAGAAAGTCTTGGAAAAGATACAAGAAAGTCCAGATATTCACACACAGACAAGCTACATACATGGCACACGGACAGAGAGTTGTTTTATTCCACAAGAACAATACAAACCTGTCCCCCTGCACAGTCTGATGGAGCCTCAGTTGATTCATCCAGATTTGTTGCAAAGACAAGTTCAGCACTCATTCCATGTCAGTCTCCCACTCACACAGGAGAGCTTTACACACCCTGTGACTCTGGGAGTTCCTAACCCCAATCCACTTCCACCTTCCCCTGCTCTCTCCAATCTTCACCATATCATTTTGCAACACACAGCTCTCTCTATGGACCCCCATGTAGCCTCCTCTTCCAGCACATCCACTTCTCTTCACCCACATTCTTCCCCACGCTCTCCTTCCCTTCCTCATCCTCTTCACTTTACTCCTTTCCCCATCACTTCCCTGCTTCCCTCAATCTTGTTTTCCCATCATCCCATTCCCCTCCTCTCACATGCCCCAGCTTTCCACGCATCCCCTCTCACTTCACTGTCCCCAGTATCCCTCCAACCCTTGAACTCACGGCCTTTCATAGACCAATCATGGCCAATGTCTTTTCAACAGAAGGCAATATGATTTTCACAGAGCTACTGTCATGGTGATTAATCTCTCCTGGCAGCAAGAGGACAAGGGGGAATGCTTAAAGAAAAGTCTGAAATATTTTTTTATTTCAAATTAGGCATTTGTTATTGGTTTCCTCGTATCAGCGCCAACTCTTACTCACATACGCCTTCACAGACACACTTCTATGTGTGCATATACACCAACAAGTATTGACTGATTTCAAATGAAAATTTGTTTCTCCGTTAGCCTCTGTTCTATTGCTGCTGACAGTAGGAAAAAAACAGACTTTGATTCTGTGCTTTGACCATCATTTCTCATTCAGGCCCAGAATAAAAGGAAAAGGTACACCTGCTATTCAAAGACAAGCTGGGCTTGTGTCATCCTCTCTTTTTCCTCCAGAGCTACAGGCAGACCAGCTGCCTTTTGAAGTACCCTTCAATCCAGGGACAGGGTAACAAGAGAAAGTGATAATACTCCCCACTTATCTCCATTTCATACAGGTTATCTGGGTTAGGCTGTGACTTTCAACAAACAGATAACATACCAAGGACCTGAGGGGGATGTGGCACGGCCATTTTAACCTTATGTGAGCTCTCTGTGAGATAGGAGTAATCCTGTCCAAAGACAAATTTACATCATGAAGGACACAGATTTATATATTTGAAATCATTAAAATAAAATATGTTTATACACTAATTAATCCCCACTTAATGCATTTGTTAATAGATGTCCTTTTACAACTTAAAATCTGAGACATGGCGTTTTCTTTTTGTCACACTGCATTTAACAGTTCATGAAGCTGATGTTATATTAAAGTGTGAGTGACAATAAAGGAACTTTCATGCTTTTCCAAATTCTGTCTGACTCTTGTTGATCATGTCATGTTTTGCAAGAACATCTATGTCATGTTTGCCCTCTGACACAGAAGTCCCAACAGTCTTATAACACAGTGGTCCCCACCCTTTTTATTACTGCAGACAGGTCAAGACTTGGAAAATTTTGCTGTGGCCCGGGGGGAGGGGGGTTGGAAGGTGGGGCGCGCGCGTACCATCAGATAAGGCGGTGTTGGTGTTCCCGCTAAAGCCTGAATATGCCCAATTTGGGGTTGTCTTGGACTTTTTATCGCAGCCTGTGGGGTTTACCCTGTCTGGGAACGAGAATACAACCTGCTCAATGTGACAGGTAGCCAATCAGAAAGCGCGGTGATGTAAGAACAGAGGGGAATCCCAAACAGCCGACATATCGACATATCGCGCAACTGAGAGTCTGGTGGATATCGGAAATAATATGTGGAAATGTTTATTATTATATGTAAAGATCCTTATTATATACGTTTATGTTTATTCAGTTAAAAATGTTAACAATGAAAAAACACAGTCACCTCCAAATCATAGTGCAGCAAATAGAGCGGCTGCTCCCATCGTCTTTTATCCACAGCCTTTTCTTTTTGTTACATCTTTTATCTCTTAAAATGACTCCACAAACTATCACTATTGTTTCTACATCGTCATCCGTGTTTGGTTATTCTAAATTCCCGTATGCTATGTTGGGGGTTTTGTGGATTCTCTTCTGGAATCGGGATGTTTGTGATTGGAATCGGTTCGTGTGGTGTGTTGCTCCTGTCGTGTGGCTGGAGACACGAACCGATCCAACCTGTTGTACTTTTATCAGCTCAGTGGTCACAGAGGTTTAGAGAATCGGCCGACAATTCTTAAATCTTGCTGTCTAAACCAGACTTAAGACTCACAAGCTCTACTCCTCTCGACCACTTCCCAAACGCTCTCTGACTCTGGTCGCTATGGTAACGCGTACATATCCCTTCAAAATAAGATACAGATGCACCACAAAAACGAACATTTTACTTTCATGAAAATTTTAACTCACGATAATGACAAACGGGAGCCCTGAGCTTGTTTCTCTGCAACGAGACGGTCCCATCTGGGAGTGATGAGAGACAATGACACCCAAAGTGTTGCTTACATGCACAGCGTGCTTGGTCTCTACATGGCGAAGCAGTTTGAAGGCTTTGTTGCCTCATTAGCAGCCGGACGCCACATTGTAATGTGGGACTCACCTACCGGTCCGGGATAAATCCATTCTCCTGTCTCTTCTCTGGGCCTTTTCCCCTTTGCAAAGAAACTTTCCAAAGACATCTGATCTGTTTCTTACTCATTTTGCTGCTTGTGGGCTCAATGTTGGCGCGCAAGTAACCGAGAGAAACCGGTTAAAGGATTTTCAAAATAAAAGATCCTCCAGACTCAAATAATACATAAAACGGAAATATTTCATTATTTTTTGCGCGGCCCGCAAAAAATAATTGGTCCACAGACCGGGGGTTGGGGACCACTGTTATAACACACAGTAGCTAATGCTGTTCTCCATTTACTTCAGAAATTGGAAGTCTAATAGGCAGTACATCCAACTTCAGTATGTTTTGGTTGTAAATCCAAAGAACCACAGGATTTGCTCATTCTTTTGCTTAGTGATTAGGGTAACACTCGTAACACAATATGCTAATCTTACATGGCTGCATTTAATGCGCTTAAAAACAGCTAGGCCTGTCACGATCAATTTTGCTGGATGATTAATTGTCTAAAAAATTATTGCGATAAACGATAATATTGTTTCAAGACCTTTTGACACTGATTTAATGGAAATGACTAATAATGCATGCAATTTCCTGCCATGGATAGATACACTTTATTTTCAAAAGAACACATAACACTGGAACTGATAAACTAAGTGTTAACAGTGTTAATGGATTCTCAGTCTCCATTAACAAAAAACGTACTTGAATAAAAACTAAACAACCTAAAGCCAAAGTGGAAATAAATACTGCATTCAACCAAAAGAGTGCAGATTATGAAGTCTGTATTGGCATTCAGTAATCACTAGATTTAAAGAGAAGATGGGCACATCCGACTAATACAATAGTTAATACCACACGATTTTTTTTACCCCTATTTTCCCCTTATGACAATCTTAGATCGTTGACCGATCTAAGATTGTCGTTGATGATTTCGTAACCGATCATCCTGTAGTGTCAGGTGTGTTACGGTAGATCGTCCTGGCCGCTCCGATCTAAATCAGGGGTTTTCCCCGACTGGGAGCTTTAACGCTGAATGTGACAGGTAGCCAATCAGAAAGCGCGGATTCTCCTCCGTGCTTTCTGAGGGGAAATTACGAAGGGGAATCCCAAACAGCTGACACGGCGCAACCCGAAGTTCAGCGGACATCGGAAATGATATGTGGAAACAACATTAATGTTTATTCAACATTTTGTGCAAAGAATATAGAAATGACAAGTGAAGGAGTTGGAGCCAAACTGCTACCGCAGATGATAAACTCCGCAAGTTTTCAGCTGTTCTTCGTTAACGTGACATAAATAGGTTATAATGATTTTCATTAAGTCAGGACTTTACGCTGACTCTAGCCACATGCATCACAGGTAGATTCTAGTAAAGCATTGATTAATGCCCGATTTTGAAATTAGTTAACTGGACTTGTAGCCGTTATTTTGTGTCATTGTGGCTGGACACCACACGGCACGACGAACCCGATCAAACCGTTATACCTAGCATTTCTGTCGGCTAATGTGTAGTCTGGTTTTGAAAATGGGCCGACAATCGGCCGACAACTCATGTAGTGTGCGCTGGACATTACACTAAAGAAATGAGGAAGGGATTTGTCAGTGGAGAGCACCGGAGTTTAGTCTTTTTTTCATTCAGTGTCATCAACAGAAAGAAAAAAGGCAGGAAGAGACGATATAGCCGATAATTAAAATGAGGTCGATAGGTTTAATTTATTGTGCGATTAATTGATTTATCGTTTATCGCGACAGGCCTGAACACAGCAGTAACATATTGAACTATAAATAAGAATCTGATCTGTATCCAATTAGATTCCTAATTAAGACATTTTTAAAGAACTGGAATAAAAGTCCTTGAAGCTCAACTCCACTTTGTTCCCTTACTACTGTCTTAGACTACATGTAAACTGTAACTACAGTAAGCTATGTGGTCACAATCTGCACACCAATTAAAAATGAATCAATATATTTTCACATGAACACCTTAGAAGACTGAATTAAAGCCATGCCCACTATTGTGTTGATATACACATACTGTTACCAACAAACAAAGAAAGCCTTGCAGAATCTGGCTCTGCAATGATATTCACAGTTAAAGGAGAGATTTGTTCCACATGGTTTGCTCAGTTTTTTTTGCGAAGGAGAACTATATAGTGTCCAGCTGAAAAATCAGTCACTACATTTTGTGTCTCAAAGCAAAACTCTAAGTAGAACATTCTTTGCTGAAAGTTGTCTGCATATTGCTAACTGAAACAGTACTGAAATGTGCCATGATCCAAATTATCAACAAGCTATATTAAAACAGAGCATAAACATATGCTCTGTTTTAATATGGGCAACCTGCCCATGAAAACATCAGCAAAGTCAAGGTATGAATTTACAGAAGACTGTGAATGTTGAATCAGATATTTCTTGAGAAAGAAATTATGACTTTATTGATAAATTCTGGAGTATGAATTCAGGCTTAATTATTGGTATTTTGACACAACTGGGTGTTCCAACAGGATCACACAATACATATCAAAACTTGTTTTGAACTGGATGCAGCAGGTAAATATGAAGCTTCTGGAGTGATTTCAACTTTAGAAACAAATGATGAAGCAATCCACATTTTAGAAGATGTTGTAAGGTAAGAAGTACAATATCTTACCTTTCTGAACATAGCCTGTCTTGCAATGGAGCAGCAAATCAAAGCTGTCCTGCAGAAACTCCCAGTGGGACAACATGTCTCTAGCTGTCAATAACAATGGACAAGAAAGACTGCAGTAACTGGGACATCAGTGGTGGTGAGTAAACTAAATGGGATACAATCACAATAACGATGCAGAGCATGCAACACTGATGAAATGCGGTGTGTTGCTTCATTGCATTTTAAAGCTGCTGAGGTTTCAAGCATATATGAGAATGATTTAAAGAAGTATCAGACTGGGGCTCTGTATCACTAAATGACTGTTTATGATTTACCCAGATCTGTATTGGGAACAAAATCTTTTGATGGGAGATTATACATGCAAATCAGTTCTGTGGTGAAACATGCTTAAAAAGCAACAAATATGCAACATGCGAGGTTGTTACCACCTTGTATGTGCGAGTCAACCAACTTTTGGTTTTGTGTTTTTCATTTGAAGCAGTATTTTCCTCTGACATCTTGTCACAGAGTGAATGTGTACAAAGTAGAGGTGTGCCGATCGATCGGTCGATCAGATAGCAGGTAAAGCAGCGCACAGCTACAAACACTCACCCGGATTAGCATGACGGTCAGAAAGCTAAACAAATAACCCGCAAAATTATTTAAGTCTTCGAGCTGCGATGAAAGACGCTGGTTCTGCTCTCGCTGTTTGTAGCTGTGCGCTGCTTTACCTGCTATCTGATCCTCCATATGTCTTTTTTACTGCAGTGAGCCTCGGTGTAGCCAAACACCTCAAGTATGGCATTGTTTTTATGTTGTATTAGCTTCGTTGTGTTGATGCATTTTGACGTGCTTCAATTTTCCGCCGCAACACGCAAACTTCCCCATTCACTCAGTGCGTTATAGTTCCACATCGCTTAGGATTTGTTTCTGCGCGTTTACGCAGTGTGAAGGAAAGAGGAGACCAGCTGCACAGGCAGGCTGCGAAATGAGATGCAGGTGATCAGTATCGGCAACAAGAGCCAATGATCGCCGATCACCGATCATGCACTTTTTCACGAAAATCGGCCAATTATGATCGGTGACTGATCGATCGGCACACCACTAGTATTACCGATAGCAGTACAATTTGCAGAATGCCTGTTTTGTTTAGTTTTCTTCTTGGAATAAGTTATTAAAAACAAGTTTTTGTCTAAATTAAGGTGAATTCATGGTTCCTTTTTCCACATAATGTAACCCGTAGTGTTTATGATAAAAAAATTATAATAATTATATGATCAGTATCGGTGATCAGTATAGGTGATCGGCCCTCATGGGTGATCGGTATCGGTATCGGCAGGAAAAAACCTGATCGGCACATCTCTAGTACCGAGCCAACTACATTTGTATCATCCCAGGTAAAAATAAAATAAAAAAATAAAGGCTGTATTGCAGTAGCAAATCTTCCACTGAAAATTGTAGAATGATCCAACTTTTAAATTGAGTGAACTAAATCAATGAGGAAAAAAATCCATACAAGTAATAATAGTTTTTAAACAATCACTGTAGATACAATTATTGGCACCCTTGCTGTTACTAATTTGCGCAACCACCTTCTGACAGTAGAGAAGCACTCAGTCCTCTCATAACATTTCACATTGTTGGAGCATATAGGAAACAGGATCTTTGACATTCCTCTTTGGAGGATCTCTCTTAATCGTTCAGAACCCTGCATCTTATTTCATGATTTCTTCAGCTCTACTCAGCTTTCTTTAGTTCTGGGAACTGGAATTGCCATGAGAAAAGATTAATTTTGTGTCTTTTTGAAGCATTTCTACACAGATTTGACAACATATTATAAATCAATATGACTACTAGCTTTTAGTTTTCAGACAGAATCCACCTGAGTGTTAGAATCCATTTCAACAAGGTTTCAAGGTCCTTTGGAAGAAAAACATGCCCAAAGCACAGCAGACCCTCAGTCGTACTTTACAAGCATTTTTGTATCCCAAGCATAAAAGAAGTCATGGATTACAAATTAGAAATTTGAAGCATACGGTTTAGCTATGTTACCCACCAACCTTGGATGGGCTGAGGTTAAAGTGTAAATTTCGTTTTTCAATGTTTGACGCTGCGACATAGAAAAGATGAGACACACGCGTTGAGATTCCTTTAGCATCTAAGAGGAAGGTTTATTCATCTTCTGTGCAATGAACATAATCCATATACAATACTTCATGTATCAAATACTTCAGGCATCACAGAGTAACTCTTTGATTCAGTACATCACAAATAGCTATAATATCCCTTTAAACCAAGCGAGAATTATTTTAACCATTTAGCTCCATTTAACGATGTGAATTTTATGAAATGACTAAATCTATTCACAGATGGCTTTTAATTCTCTAAATATTAGCCTTTTTAGTTTAACTCCAATACTTTGTCCTTGTTTCTCAGAATTTGTTTTTATTTTTCAACTATCAAAATAAAAATATATGAATTTACTTAACCGTTTTAAATAGCTTGTACTACTTTTATTTCGCACAAATAAAACGTACTTTAACATTTAAGCATTTTAGCTTTTAATTGTATTCATTGTTTTAAAATAATAACTGTTATTTCTTACACAAAAACTAAAATTTAACCACAACTGAAAACGGTGTAATTCTCCTTTAATGCTGTGTCTCCTTACAAAGTTTCACATATAGGCAGCCATTACTTACTCTGGATGTCACAACAATATTGTTTGTCTGGGTTTTATGCAATGACCTATAAAGGAATGTCAATTTTACAAATAAAGGCACTAAAATAATGTCCTTAATGTGGAAACCACTTTAAGAAGTACAAAACATAATACATTGAAAGTGAATTCAACAGTCCCTCAGCTGCCCCTCGGCGAGCTCACACACGTACAAAGGCCTCTAGCATTAGAATTAATTAGCTTTCAGAAACATGTCCTATTTTGTACACAACACTAATCACAAAATGAACAACGAGACTCACTAGGTGACACCCGCTTTCATAATCTCTTCAATTCTTAAAAGATACCAATATATATACATGAAAATAAATTTTTACTGACCTGCGATAGAGAAAAGATAAAACACACATATCGAGCTTCGTGTAACATCTAGGAAGGTTTATTCTTCTTCTGTGCCCGACCTTCTCTATGCCACCAATGCGACATACGCCACCTAGCGGTTTTATGTGGAATCGCACTGAATAACTGAAATAACGCTAAAGAAATTAAGGATAGAAAAAGAAAATAATGTTGGGTTGCGTATTTTCATACTTAGCGTTTTTATTTACTTAGAACTTGTTTCTACAGTTACATATATTTTAAAGCTCTTAACAAGGCAATAGCAATTGTGATATTTCAGTACCAATGAATCATAAAGTTTCAATTTAGAAAGTTGTGAAACCCATTTTCTGTATTTAGACGCAAAGGACAACTCTGCCCTTTGCAAACTAACACATTTTGTATATGGAATGCGTCTTATTGCCAAACATTAAAGTGATTTTGTCTAAAGAGAGATTTTTCCGGCCTCATTTCAAGCTGCTTTAGAACAGCAGAAAATGCATTAAATGGTAGGAAAAAACCCAACCTTTTGCATCATTAATAAAATAGATGAGTTTAATTCTTGTATCTCTTGCCAAGGGTTATGGATGATGGTAACTGTTGCTATGCATTCAAGCCTGGTAATAAAGTTGCTTGCCAAATAGTTGATAGCTGCAGCGGCCGGCTCCCAGGGAACAGAACACAGACAAGAACAGAGCGGCATCCAGATGGCGTACGGACTCAGACTACCCAGAGTGCTTTGAGAAATTGAATTGATTTTCCCTCCATGATATCACTGAGCGCAGCCTTGCACACAGTTTTAGGGGTGGGTATAGCAGAGAGGGCGATATTAATGCAGACAAAAAGACAAGGCACAAAATATGTACTCCCTGCCTGGAGATGGTGGCAGAAAGTATTGCAGAGATTCTGTAATTAGAGCCTAACTCTGTTTTCTCCTCCTTGTGACCCTTTAAGTTTGAGACAGAGAGCCACTATCTCTCTCAATGGGACAAGAGATCAAACAGACTGCCTGAAATATAGAGCAGTAATAATTAGCATGGTTCAACATAAACCTCTCCGTCATATATTCAACCCACTGTTCAGTCTCTCTGCAAGAGTTTCATTTAGAGATCTACCAGATTTGTGCTGCAACTTCTCTGCACTCTCAAACTGATAATAAGGAAGATGATACAAAATCAACTGAGTGCTTCTTTTTCCACCCTCTTCTTTACACTTCATAGGAATTCAAATTACTGCAGCATTCTAAGAGCAAATGCTGAAAAAAACAGTCACATTAGCCAAAGAAAAGGGTTCTTTAGAAGAAAATAATAAGGTGGCGCCGAGAACTTTTATTAAAGAAGAAAAAATCCAGCTCTCCCACACTCTCGCAATGCGGTCATGTGGAAATTAGTAATCACAATATCAGTGTACTTCCTGTCAGTGACTGATTAAACCATTACCTAAGCCCCAAGATTTGCCCCCTGGTGAGTTCATGTTTTGCTGCTACGTGTGCACGCTCCCAGAGAGCAGGTTGATTTATGATGGAGAGGAAGCAGTTTGCTCAATCAATCAGCTTCTGAGAACTAATGAGGAATAAAAACTAAATCTGGCACTCAGTCAGACACATCAGCAGCCCCAAAGAGCTCTCTGCTTGGGCAGAAATTCTTTTTATTGGCACCACATCTGACTGTTAGTCTGCAGTGTGGAGCGCCACGGATTGTAATCAGGAAAAAGTGCCCGTCACTGTGACTGAGGCTATCAGCTTATCCAAACTTGCAATGTTAAACGTGGTACCGCAAACATATTTCGAATCCTTTATACAGTTTTTTAAATTGTATTCTGTTTGATTTTATGAAATGGACCAAAACGGTGTAGCAGCTGCCAGACAAAACAGAACCTGTTCTGTTTTGTTCCTCAATTACAAAAATAATTTAATTGTGGAACATTTTTTTTCTTCTTTTCTTTATCATTTTTCTATAGCGCGAATCAAACCCAGAAGGTTTTCTCTTATTTTCATCTTGAGCGGATTTATACATGAATATAAATCATACAAATTGCTGGGAGAATTTTATTGTAAAGTAGAAATTTTTCCTCTTCCTGATTTTCCCTCAAAATTGTCTTCGACCTAAAATGATTCCATTTTATGAGCCATGAAAGTGATTGCAATTTTTGATAACCAACAAAACTTGTTGACTTTTAGACATGAAAGTCATCTAAGGTAGCTGATAATTGTTTTAGTGCCACTACCATGTTTCACCATCGTGATGACAAGTTCACAGAGAAGTCCAGTGTTTGCATTTAGGGCAAAATATTCACATTTAACCAGACCCCATACATACAGCATGTTTGCTGAGTCCCTTATGAATCTCAAAGACAAATTGTTTATGGTTTTTGCATGACAAAAGTTTAATAGAAGTCGATTATTTTGGTAGGTACTGTATTTGAGGTTGTGTAACATCTCCGACTTACTTCCTCTCTGTATTTTCTATGGCTTGAATCTGACCCTCTTCTTTGATTCAGCCACGTCAGCAGGACTCCCACTGTGTTCTCTGGCTGTGCAAAAGAAAAGGAACCATCATCCCTTCAATGCCACTCATTCAAAACTGTTTAAATGCTGTTTTTACTGAACGGACTTGCAAAGCATATACAACATTATCACTGTTCGAAAAAAGCAATTTTTCTCCCACAGTGACATTCATTAAAAGTTTTATTTAGTTCTGATGCACAGAAAACACACTGTTCAATTTAAATGTATCCCCTTTTTACTTCATCTTTGCAGCTGCACCAACAAGTGAGAATAAAAGTTCAAAAGAACCTGAATGGCAGGGTTAAAGCTGAAATTCTGGTCTCCATTACCTAAACCGTCGGTGACCTCTTAGTTGGGTCGTTATTTTGAGTTGCTTTCTGCCTCTCTCATGATTTCTTTTTCATGCATCACCTTGTTAACTCTTTCTGAGCTTTTGAACTTCCCCTAAAAGTACAGTTCAAAGAGTAATCTGCCACCGCTGATGTGTCAAGAGACACTGCTCTGCCTGCAGGTGCGATATGTGGAGAGATAATTGGATTCTGACTGTTTAGAGCTTTTACTTCAAAACAATGCATCACCATGTATAATTCAGAGCCAGAAAAAGCTCTGAATTATACCCTTAACCAACAGAAAAGAACAGAATTTACACCGCTCTGCCGCTGAGCCAAAACATGTTTCTGTAAGACTTTCTCTAATGTAGAAAGCGGTTATGTTGCCAAAGTTTTTGAGACACTTGTCTTTGCACACAAATTGGGTTTAATAATATCCCATTCTTAAACATTTATTATAATGCTGGCTCAACCACCTTTAAAAGCCCCAGATCCAAGATGTTTGTGGAAATATTTTGTCATTTTTTTCCAGGAGGTTATTTGTGACCTGCTGTTCAACTCAGGTAAGGTCAAAAGTCTACGCAGGCCACACAAATTCCTTCATAGCAAATTAACCCAACTAGGTCTATGTGCAATTTCTGTTCCTTTTTTCATGACTGACTGAGCACATAGAATCAAGGTTTGGGGGTAAAAGTGTTTATTTATAGTGTGGGTGTTACTGTTGCCTTCTGTCGTAATACAGACACACCATACCCGAGTTTTGTTGCAATGATAATGAAGATATTCATTATTCTCAAAGTTATGAATGCTGTGGTACTTGGGTGGTCAGGTTTTGGTTGTCTAACTTCTTATTAATTTATATTCAATAGGTCTTGGCCTATTAGAATAATTTCTCTGTTCTGTTCAGAATTGTTAGAAACCTGTTGCCATACAGGTTAAATCATTTTTGTTTGGTTTCTTTATTTAATCTTGTGTTCTGTTATTTGTTCTCATAGATTTGTGTTAGACTGTGTCCCTTGGTATGCAGTTCTATTTAAGTCTTAGTTCAGCTCCCTGTGTTGTTTCCCTCTGCCACAGGTGCTCCACATCTTGTATGATTAGTTAATCTTGTTCCTCAGTAGTTCAGCACCTAGTTTTTTGTCTTTCTTTGCTGGATTCTTCCTTCACTCTGGCTGTTTTCAAGAACCATCTTTTTCGGGGTTCCCCCCTTAAGTTCACCTTGTCATTCCAGATGAAAGAACTCCGTTGCCACAGTTGATCTCCGCACTTGGATCTTTTACAAAGTCCCAACGTGACAGAGATTGTCGAAAATATCTTTATACGTTACAGAAAATTTATTATTTTCGCCGAGACTAGGGGGCATACCCAAAAACTGAAAAAAAAAGTTTGTATCACAACGATGCGATCATGTTAATATTGATTAAAATGTGAGGGATGTTTCCTGCACCTTGTAGAATCTGAATTAAGCTTCTGTTGCCAAAACACAGAGTCCAATCTGGTGCTCGTATGGTGAACCTACTAAAAACCGACCAGTGGGTGGAGTGCCCACAATGCATTTGCAGATTAGATGTAGCATGCTTGGCATGGTATTATTCTTAAACTTGGCATGGACCCACCCCCAAGGACATGACGCTGTCAGCACATTGCTTCCACTCGTCTGCACAAACACAGAGGTGTAATAGAGGAGAATTAAGGAGGCTGTAATAGTGAGATGTGATGCTTGGTTGTAAGACAGCATGGCTAATTCCCTGGTTGTGTTATCTCTGAAAGACAGATGTTCCCAGCCAAGATTGTGGTGTGTGCACACACAAGACAAAGAAGGAGAACAAAAAAGAAACTCACACACAAACTGGGAAAATGCAGAGATGTATGAACATAGAGAAATGCACAGTGGAACAGTTTAAAAATAGTTTTATTGACAAAAAAAAAAAAACAGAGATCAATGACTAAGATAACATTTCTGTGCGTCATTAAAGGACACAATGTGTTTCTGCAGAGTAAACAAAAGAGAAAGAACTATTATTCTTAAAGAAAGTTTCCTTTCAGGACAAGGATTCACAGCAGAGGATACAGATCATTTGATACATGGCTTCACCCTGTGACTGTCAACCTCTTGGGTTAGATAACCATCCATCCTATCGTGTCATTAATTCAGTTAGAATGCATGGCCACATCCTAAAATACATCAATCTAGATGGATGAGACAAAGCTTCCTGTCAATGCACAAGTCAGGGGTGTCAATTTCATCCTCTGCATCCTCTTGTGCCGCTTGTCTAAATTTCTGTCTCCTTTCCAGGCTCTTCGTCACGTCTGAGAATATTCATAAACTGCTCCTGCAACCAAAGCACAGTATCCATGATTCACAGAGCAGCCTTAACGGCCTCATTGAAAAGTTGGACAAATTGTTTATAGGCCTTGAAGCAAACGCGAGTGGTTGAGTGTGACTTCAAGGAGGCTTTTTTTTTCCATAAATGAACATATGAAAGTATGTACAAACATTAGAGCTGCCTCTCATATTCCTTTTTTTTTTGTCCTCTCAGCTCAGATCTCCCTCCTCCTGTTTCCGTTTAAACGGCTTCAGCTTTAAGTCTCCATATTCAGATAATTTCCTCCTTAATCCCTTCAGAGGAGCTCCTCGCTTAACTTTCTAGTTAAGTCAGTGAGACACACTAATACAGGATAAACAGCACATACACACACACACATACTGTACATCTAGCAAATTTCACTTATCTGATGCAAGTACAACTGGTGGTTGCCTTGCTCAGCTGGTGTGTATGTTTGAGTATGCTTATTGGCTGTATTAGGGAATTTCCATGATTAGGGTCCAATCAAGTTGTTGTTTTGAAACACGTGCATTTTAAAGCTGTTAATCCAGGATTATTTCCTCTCCCCTCATTTTATTACCGTCGATTACAAAGAGGGAAAAAAAAAGTCACATACACGAACACACACACACACACGCAAACAAACACTAATTAAGGTTTTGTTTCCTTGGAGAATGAGTATGAGCATACTGCTGAGGTCTCTAAAAATAGCTCAACATAGCCTATAGGTTGAAAAAGACAAATTTGGTTTATGTATGACTACACACAAGGAATTAGCTAGCACTGCAAGAAGATGTGTGTTTTAGTCATTCAGATATTTACTTTAATACAGGTTTATGGTATTTCTGGGCATTGAGAACCATTTTAACCTTTAGGCTAATTTAGGTTTCTGACACTTTTCATTTAAAAACAAATCCATTGTTTTTGAGTCAGATGGATGGATGGATGGATGGATGGATGGATGGATGGATGTGATGTAGTCTAGATAGATGGGTACATTCTTCCATTTTCTTTATAAAAAAACATCCCATTTATCACTTGTTCTGTACGGCCTCCAGAAATAGGGCTATTCAGGAAACGTTAAGAGGTTTTTTGGAACATGCAACAACCTGGACTTTCAGTAAAAAAATGTTTAGTAATTCACAATGTTCACATGACGACGCAGGTGTAGAAACACAAATATTATTCCTTATTCCATTTTCTTTTCACGTACTTATCAGGGTCAAAAAAATTTTTTTACACCAAATTTCATAATTTGAAGGAACCCTGGAAAAACAGATGCCTACCAGCACTGGCAAAACATCCTAGAAAAGAATGTGCATCCTTTCCCCGGTGACCTCTCGGCAAGTGAAAATACCCCAGCAGTTCTAAAGCTGATGTACAGGTGAGATAATGTTGAAGGATTTTTAGATCACCTGAGGCTTTGTTTGTCCACAGAGGCCCCTCTCACACTGGGTCAGCTTAGAATGATCAGACATGGCTGACCGCCTGAGTTCACTCACCCCCACAGGAGTCATTAATCAGACGGTGTTGCGGATGAGCCGTCCAGACACATGCCACAACACACAGGCACAACCGCAAAAAAATGCACAGACGCATTAGAGCCTGCTTTAATTAGAAAAAGGAAAATGCTGGATGACAGAATGGCTTCAGGTCATCATTCTTCAAGGCCTGCAGAGGTGCATCCCCGTACACTAACCACAGCAGACATGGATATGGGAGGAAAAAAAAACCCAGTCCACAAATAAAGCATCTCATAAATCTGCAAAAACTTTTACAACATGGACACACACACACATAAAAAACATTGTATCTGCAATTTTTTCCCCTCCTGGGGCATATTTAATGCTCTGTTAAAAAAAAAAAAAAAAAACTGAATCAGATCAGGGTATCAAACGGCTGCGAGGCCTCTCAGCTTGCAGCAGGGTCACTATCTGCAACAGGATCTCTGATAACGCTTCTTTTTTTTATTTGCTAGGGTTGGGGTTTTTCAAAGACACCATGCTGCTGTGTATGTTCATGGTGTGTTGTGTGTACAAACAGACATGGGACATGGAGAGATACCTAACATTAATAGACAGAAACTTACAAACACTCATCATCATCATCATCATCATGTTGCTATATTAATCTAAGCCTTTTAATAATTTATTTTTGCAGTTCTTTAGTCGGGTTTTATGATCAGGCAACCAACAACTTTAGAGAATTTTACAAACAAGTTAATCTGAATTTATAGCAGATTATTTCTCTATTCCAAAAAGAGTAAAACTAAAACATTTATGCACCCCGGTACTATTTGGTGAAATGTACCTAGCCAGGCGTCTTCTAACACCTTCCAATATAATACTGACTGAATATCAGAAATGGTAATTATTTAAACATGAATGCTTTGCTGATGCAGACAGGGCTTTTAGGAAAAGTTTCCACATGTTCTGTTTGTTTATGCTACGGACAATTCCAGAAGCATTTTCTCAACCTGCTCCATCCATTCCGAAAAGGTCACTTAGCAAACATATCACTTCTGTCTACATTTCAAACATTTATATTGAGGCTCTAAGTTTTTCATTCCCTTAAATGAGATCAAATGAGATAGGTATCTCTCAATACATAATAAAGAGTATATTTCTGTTGTTAAACCTTTTATTTTTTTTAAATGGATGAAAAAACAATTTACCTCTGTCTCAAAGATCCATAGAAAAATCTTTAGTAGCATTTTAGGATTTACCAATTAAGATAAATATTTAATAGACAAAAAAAATAAAGAATCAAGAAAATATTTATCAGTCCAAAGGATCACATACTGAACTGGTTGCTCATCCTGTTTAGAAGTGATAAAATAAATCAGATTTATTTGTCTATAAAGATTAAATAACCATGTCTTTACCAGAGTCATCAGTGCACTGAACTAGAATGTGCAGTAACATTTTAAGTGGATCAGTTTCATCAATCTTGACACATTTTATAGTTTGCATTTTAATACTTTTATGAATCTACTTTCACTGCCTTTTAACAGGTTTTTTAACATGTGTCTCATGTTACCTTAAATAATATGCGACTGTTCTTTTAGCATTCTGAAGCTATAGCTCAAGTGACCAAATACACACAGCGCCTGAGAAACGTTTTTCCATTCCTTTTGTCACATTACAACCTCAAACCTTGAATGCATCGTTTGGAAATGCTTTCCTGCACCAGAATTGCATTATATATACAAAATAGTCAAGACAAGAATTGCATCAAAATCAAATCTAGTCTTGTTAAATTTGAGTTTAAACGTATACTAATTAAACTGTGTAGTCAATATATTTTAGGTCTAAATAGAGCAAAGGCAATTGTTCCAATTTATCTTTTAGGTTTGAAGCCAGACGTGGCTGTACAGCTTATAGCAGAGATTTGAAAACATTTCAGACTCATTTCTCTGTGCTGAAAGAGTAAATTGGTACACAGTCAATACTTCAATGCTTTAGTGCTGCTGGGGCCAAAGACATTCTCAAACACCTTTGGCCACAAACAGCAAACATATTTATAGGACTAAGCCTTTATATGGTGTTGCACTACATATTTCATACATTGTTGAAAATAATTGTATGCCACAATGCAGAACCAGGCTTTTATGTCCTTAACACTGTGGGACTATTAAAAGGATGTTATGTGAAGACTTGTGTTAAAAAGTCAGTTGCTCGTTTCTCTGCTATGCAAGTCACTTTGAACACCCGAGCAGCAATGGAGCGAGCGAGAGATGTACTCTGCATGAGTTAATGTCAGATTCACTCTACTGTCCTAAGTTTTAACCGAGTTTAACCCCCCAAAAACAAAAAAAAAAGAGACGCATGAGGCATAAACTGAATACTATAAAAATTAAAGCATTTACATAAACACTGGGCATTAAAATCACAGCGCATGTAAAAATAGCATGAAGTGTTAATAACTGGGCTTCTCTGACAATGCTTAGAGGGGAAAGCAGTTCTGCTTGTTGTGCTGAGGAAAAAAAAAGAATAGAGTAATTAACATGGTTCTTTTGTGTTTTTGTTTTGTGTACGTTCGGTACATTCCCGCTCGTACAAAACTGTGTGGGTGTGCAGTGAAGGTAAAGCATTCAAGGGCTGCTGATGAGAATTAAACCTCTAAAAACTAATTTCTTTCATCGGCATCTGTCGAGAAGATTAGGGGAAGCATTACTCAAGTATGCACTTATTTCGACAAAAGCATTTAGCAACTTAACTGAAAGAGATTTGAGTTGATTTTTAACACCACTCTGTTTGTGCAAATCAATTTAATCTTTGAAAAGCCAGTACAAAAAAGGCACTTTGAAGAGGGCACGAAAACTCAAGGAAAACATGACGGGGAGCAGTTAGTGCTCCATGGGGGCCTCTACTTCCTCTTCATCGTCGCTGCAAGGTTCGTAGTCGTCGTCCACGACTGGGTCTTCGTCTTCTTCCTCCATTTCTCCTCCCAGTTCGCCCAGCAGCTGTTCTGCATGGTCCAGCATCGGCTGGTCGTCGCATCGCAGCTTACCGTACAGCTGCAAAGGAGACAAAAGCAGATAATGTGAGTACTTGAAGGATGGAAATTGCTGTGGAGCAGAAAAAAAGGGAATGTTTTCATACAGCTGCGTCTAATGAGTCAATTTATTTCAGCAGCCTTGTGGTCATGTTTGTAATTGAGAAGTGGTTCTCAAAGTGTTTACCTGGATAAATCAAGGCTAAATAAAAAATAAAAAAAGCAGAAATATTGAAGTGAAGCGACTAGTCATTTTCTGGTATGAAGTTCTTGTATGATATGATAAAAATATACCATGGTTTCTCTAGAGAGATAATAATATCAGTTTTAATAATAATAAGCCAAACGTTGCATAACAACATTGAAATGTGACGTCAAACCAACCCCAGAGCTCTGAGATAACTGGAACACAGCTTGACACTTTACATCTACAGAGGCTAAGGCAGCAGTATAGTAAATGTAAGAAATACTGCCACCTGCAACTGGGAGTAGGCAGTGGCGATCTGTTGATTTTGTGTAAGAAACTTTAGGGACCGGTTTATGAAATAGCCTCATTGCGCAAATCTTTAACAGCAGCTAAAAGCTTACAGAAGCAGCCCTAATCACACTGCATCATTGTCTCATGGACCAACAACTGAAGGGGGGGCCAGGAAGTGTGCATTACAGGTCAGTAATATGGGCTGCTTTTGTAATTGAACTGGACAAACTAGCGTACCAAGCCGTACCGACCTGAGCCGTACCGCTCAGTAGTTAGATTTAAGCATTTCAGCATCAGGCTACTTGAAATACCCAGTCAAATCTGTGATCCATCAGTGGCTACCTCAGCTTTGCTAAAGCCTTTTTGTCCTTCATTTGTCAAATTAGAACATTTGGATATACAGTTTAGCAGCACAAGAGACAGAAGAAATCTCCCATTTTTCTTCCTCTTGCCGTTGTGAGACGCATGCACTCCTATGCACACACAAAGACAGTAAAATGTGATTTGAAAGAAAAAAAAAAAGAAATACAGGGCTGTTCAAAACTGCTAGCAGATTTATCTCTGTAAAATAGACTTCTTGTGTGTAATTACTGAAGTCAGAAAAAGGGGCCTGGATGATGACATTGTGGTTTTGCGTGCACATTCAGAGTATGGAAAAACAAATGCAGCCATTTAAATCTAACTACCGTTTCTAGAAACATGGAAAAACCACGGTGACTGTGTTCAATGCAGGGAATCTTATTTAGTTTTCAAAATGTGTAGCACAGAGCACACACTCGCTTAGGCTCACGGACAATACACAGCCGAGCGCCATCATTCTTAGTAAAAGTGTAACGAGGCCAGGGGAGTGAGTGAGTGTGACTGCTTTGCCCCAGGACCAGTCTCTAAGCAACAGCAGGTCCTGACAGGAGACACGCAGTCCCATGGGAACTCATTTGGAGTGTTAAAATGTGTGCTCTGTGTGTGTGTGTAAATTTAAGCGGATGCTGTCTCTGCAGATCGGAGCTCCGGGGATGCAGAGCGTGACCCAGGTCCAGGCACAGAAACAGATACCAGGGGGGAGAGGTGACCCTGCCAGACTCTTTCAGAACACCACTGCTGCACACACACACACACACAGCCACACAAACCAAGGGATTTTCATTACAGCGTTGTCACTTTCAAATGCCTAGAGATGTATACCTGCAAAAAAAAAAAAAAAAAAAAACAGGCTTGCTTTACAATAGGGTTGGCAATAGGCTTGGCTCAGAGCAGAGAACACTTGCATGTCGCAGCCTCGGGCAAAAAATAGAGTGGCGTATTTCACATGAGCTTCATTTGAGCAATAATGAAATACATGAGGCAAACATTTGCAAACTTTGACTGCTTTCTAAGCCACTAGATGCTCCCTGGAAATTCTATCTGCAGGTAGTAGATATTTTCTGCAAATCAATAGCACATTGTGTCTGCGGGACGGGACGCGATTATTCTTTGTGAAGGTTTGAGAGGGGAAAACAAACAGGAGCTATTCTTTATGCATCCCACAATGAGCGCTGCTTAGATCAGCATGGCTGTCGCTAAAAAAGCCCCCCGAAAAGACAAAACACAGGCATTTCTCATTTAGAGCAGCCAGGGTTTTTTTTTTCTCTTCTCACTTTCACGGCCCAGAGAGCTGCCTACAGAGGGAGAGTGTGTGCGGGTGTGTGATCGTATAACTTTTTCATGCTTTTTCTTGCTCCACTTTAAAGTCATGGACCGAAGCGCACCTGACCACTACTATAACTGCTCTCGTGTTTCATGCAGTCGTACAGGTAGGAATGCACGAACACAACCACTGTCGATATGTGCTCCTGCATTTTGAAGTGACTTTGGCTTTAACAAGTCGCAGCTTCTGTGGAATAAATATTGCCTCAGGTTACAGTTCTTGTCAGTTTTGGGCTTTGATTTAATGCTTTTGAACAATTTTTTCCAGGGTAGGATGATATGTAACATAACTTTAATGATTTTTTTTTTAGGAAAAAGAAATTGACAAACAAGTCTGAATTTCTCTCTTATCCACACAAGGTTGAAATTATACATACAAGATTAAAAGCAGAGTGGCGTATCTTTCATGTGCTCTCACTAATATTGGTCCCATAAAGCTCTGGAGAAGCGGGTGAATTGATATAAATTTAAATTGATCAAAGTGTTCTTTTCTTGAACCCCACTCTTAGGCTTAGTTTGTGGATTGCATTGAATTACAATAGATTCTAGCCTGATTTTCTTATCTGGAAACCAGTTATGGTGTGTGTTTTGGATCATTTTAGTGCTGGAAAACCCAGCTGGGTTCAACTTTCAAAAGTCAGCTAAGTAATTTTGGAGAAATCATTTTTGTTAGATGCAACACCAAAGTGCCAATAGCAATGGAACAAACCCTCAGAATGATGCAACCATTGTGGTTGCATCATTCTATCACCTGAAGAACATCTCCAGGGTTAGAGGACTGATGTCTCAGCACGATCTAGAGAAGCTCATCCATGCGTTTATCTTTAGCCGCATTGATTACTGCAACAGCGTCTTCACAGGTCTGACTAATAAATCAATCAAACAGCTGCAGCTGATCCAGAACGCTGCTGCTCGGGTTCTCACTAAATCCAGGAAGATAGAGCACATAACACCAGTTTTAAAGTCCCTACACTGGCTCCCTGTAGCTCAGAGAATAGACTTTAAAATACTGATGTTAGTTTATAAATCTCTGAACGGTTTAGCACCACAATACCTTAAAGATCTGTTATTACTGTACCAACCGTCTAGACCCCTCAGATCTTCTGGTTCTGGTCTGCTCTGCATCCCCAGAACCAGAACCAGACGAGGAGAAGCAGCATTCAGTTTCTACGCACCACAGATTTGGAACAAACTTCCAGAAAACTGTAAAACAGCTGAAACACTGGGTGCTTTTAAATCTCAACTTAAAACCCACCTGTTTAGAGTTGCTTATGGCTAAATTAGGGTTAGAGTGCGGGTTTTGATGTCTTCCATGTTTTTATGTCTTTAATGTTTTTAATTTCTTCTTCTTTCTTTTTGACGTTTTAATAATGCAATGTTTTTTGTTTTTTTTGTTTTTGTTTTTATTTTGTTTTTTTTTATTTTTTATTTTTTAAATCTCTTTCTCACTGATTATTTCTGTTTTTATTTTAATTATGTAAAGCACTTTGAAATGCCTTGCTGCTGAAATGTGCTATACAAATAAAATTTGATTGATTGATTGATCATTCTGATATCTTGACAGCTACACCTCAATTCCTCCAAACATGCAAAGTAAAACGTTTTCATTCACCGGTAGTTGTAAATTTTTCTCACTACCAAATATTAGAGAGTTAACTGTAAGTTCAGGCTTTGCCAGCAGAACTTTGCTTTGCTGAATGCGTTGTACTAAGTGTGGTGGTGGGGGGTATGGTGGTGTGCTTGTTTTGTTCAGATTTGGACTTGATTCCTTACTTCCAGAGACAGGAACTCTTAATGCGATATTAAGATATTAAGACGTTTCAGACAATTGCAACTTTATGAATAATAATTATCTGTCATCTGTTTCCGACATAAGACAGTTATATACTCATTTGCTATAACCAGTTTTACATTGACACTTCTTTTTATTTGTACAGCTATCCATCTACGTAATTTCTACTGTCTCTAAAGCCGAGTGTCTTTACTTTCAGCATTATAATAACTGTACAACACACAAAAGTGTTACAGAAATGGTCTATATATATATATATATATATATATATATATATATATATATATATATATATATATATATATATAATAAGTATCATCCAACATATATGGATGATCTGGCAACTTAATAACAAAAGCAGATGCTAAAAAATTATAAATTGAGGGAAATTTGTAGAAAATTAGATACACAATGTAACCTCTGTAGGTAGATGGTGGGTTAGAATGCCCTTGCAGTCACTTTCTTCTTATTTTCAAAATTAAAATAGATTTTACCATAAAATACGAGTGAATAATATGTTTTTAATTCTCTCCCCTTTTTATTAGATGCATTATAAATGATCTGCATTGTATCTGTATTATAACCCAGTATGAAGAAGAGAAATGTGTAAAAGATACACACCATTCGACCCCGTGTCCAACAATGTACTCTTTTCCTTCCATTGCCTGGTAGGCAATTTCTTCAAATTGCCTACCAGGCATATGGTAGATAAAAGACAGGCTGATTATGTGGTAAAAGCCTAATCATTCCATCATTGTTCGCCCTCTGCTCCACACCTATGCTTAACTTCCACTTTCATTTCACCTTTTCTTTTATTTCATTTGCTAATACTGCTGCATTTCTCTTGTCCACTTTCTTTTTTCCTTTTCAGCTTTGCACTCTTATACTCCCCTTAGACGACCTTGCAGTCAAGGAGACGGATGTCTCTGCTCGCTCTCATCTATATATTCGTACAAAGAGCGCACAATCGTCTACCATTTTGGCAGAATAGTGCCAAGTCCTCTCAATGAACTCCTTAAGGTCTAAATATTTCTTCATTAGACCATCTTTTTTTCCCTCCCAACTTATCTGCTATATCTGACTGTTTTATGAACACTTCTACACTGGCGAGGGTGTGACAGTGGGTGAGATTAGAGCTTCTGGAGTGTGAACAGGGCATGTCGCTGAAAATCTCCAGAGAGTTGACCGCAAAACTCACACAGACTCACATAACTTAACACCCCCGGTCCTCCAGTCACATCCTTGTAGGGGAAAAGCATTAAAATTACAAGACTAGCCCCCTGCCCACAATCTGTGCTCATGGGATACCCTTTCAACCACTTCAAATGGCTAAGCTTTTGACCTCTCTTTGCCCTAGCTTCCTTTGCTGCACACCCCCACACGCACGCACACGCACACACACACCTACACACGCCTTCACACAACCATACATAACACTGTCCCTGTGTGCATACACCGCAGATCCCTCCTCAAATCGCACCCTATCTCGAATTCCATTTCACGTCCGGTTTACTATTGAT
This sequence comes from Poecilia reticulata, assembly GCF_904066995.2. Lineage (NCBI taxonomy): Eukaryota > Metazoa > Chordata > Actinopteri > Cyprinodontiformes > Poeciliidae > Poecilia > Poecilia reticulata. The sequence goes on from NC_088845.1 coordinate 18,087,680, forward strand.
TTTACCCAGGCTCACTACTCACACCCCCTGCATCAACACACACACAAACACACACCTAGTCTAATTCATTCCCTTTCCTGCCCTCCCCCCCCTCTTCTTTTGCTCTCCAACTCACTCTGCTGGTCATCTCCTACTCTTTTTTTTCCAATCAATTCTCCCCCATTGTTCTCTTTTGCAAAGCAGTTTGCACCTGATGCATTTGGCAAAAAACCCACAGAAATTAAATAATACAAACAATTCGGCAAATTTGAGCATACATGAATAAATACAGTGCTTTTTTCCCACATTTTAACAAGTTACAATTACAGACTTCAATACATTGTATTGACATTTTATGTAATGGAGTTATTGAATAATTGTACAAAAAAGATTTCCTCGTACTTCAGAAAGAAGTATGAAATTAATTTGCACTTAGAAATTGTGAGTTAATCATTTGTAGAGCTGCCATTTGCTTCTCTTCCAGCACCAAGTCTATGTCTCTACCAGCTTTGCCCTGTCTAAATGTTTTTGACCATCACTTGCAAAATAGATAAACCAACATTACATTAGAAAACAGATGTGAACAACATTTTAGGTTGTAATCACACATGCTTGGCTGGACTTAGGTTTCTACTTTGTGCTATTCTAAAACATGAATATGCTTTGGTCTAAACCATTGTAGCTTTGATTGTAGTTGTCGAGTTTGTGTCCTGCATACAGTGAAGCTAAACTCCAGGCTCACCATTTATCAGCCTCGAACTGTTTTTTTTTTGCTGTGTTAATTTTCCTCCACACACAGCGTTATGAGTATCGACTAAAAAATACAATTTTGATCTCATCTGACCTCTTTTGCATTTGCTTTGACAAACTGCAAACGGGCCTTTGTTTGATCTCGTATTCAACAATAACTTTTATTTTACCTCTATTCAAGGTCAGATTTGTAGAGTACAAAACTAATTTGTGTCCTGTTGTTGGTAGTTTCTACCATTGTGGACCACAGAGCTGTGGACCTCTGCAGCTGTTCCAGAGTTAACATGGGTCTTCTTGGTCAACTTGTCAATCTTGGTGATTGTCATGTATTTGGAGGTATGCGTTTGATTGTTTTTAGATGATGGATTTATATTTTAGGTGTCTTCTAAATAACCGTGGGGCACCAAATTTTATTTAGAAGTGAATTTGAGTGCATACCACACTTTTAATATTCAATCACTTCCTTCCATTTGATAAATATTTGATAATTTGCTGGTTTATCGTAAAATTTGCAATGAAACACTTTAGCTATAACAAGACAAAATCTGGAAAGATGAGTACTTTTGCAAGACCCTGTATGTGCATGTACCTGTCTCACACGACGCCCCCCAGCACACTTAACTTACCAGGGTCATAAAGTATGCAGAACAGAAGTGGACTGGTGCCAAAACCAGCCGCTGGGCTTTGTGGGCCTCATTTCCAAGTTGGAACCCATTTTAACTAGCAGAGAGACTTATCAATAATTAAAACTCAAGCTGAGGCTTCGAAATAAAGCTCAGACTCAATCTAGATCGCATCTAAACAATGGACGGACGTGCACACATGCAACGCTACACAATTGAATGTGCTGCGAAGGAGCTGGAACACATTCCACCTCACCTTTCCAAGGTCTTTGTGCTTTACCGTTCACATTATTCTTTTTGCTCTCCTCGCCCTGCAGAGAAACCGCTATGCTGTTTATCCGTCACGCTCCGACGTCTCGCACAATTCTTTCACAAGACTTTCAACCTATTTTCTTTGCCTTCTTTATTGTCAAGCAACCCAGCTAAGTACTTAATTTATCCCGTTTCTTGTTGCATTTTTCCAATTGTCTCATACTCCCCGTTGTTGGCAACTATGATCAATATGCACAAAATTCCCATGCTCTCTCCCTCTTGCCTGCTGCAAACTTACTGCCTCTCTGTCTCAGTTGAAGACGCAGTCTAAAGATGCTTAGGAGACAGTCAAGTCAATATACCGCCAGTCCAGGGAGAACAAACATCAATGTATTGTCACTAACCTGCCGCTACTCATTTCTAATAGCACATTGTGGTGTGGCAGATGGGTAGAGAAGATGCATAACAGGAGACAATGGCGGTAGAGGGAGTAGGAGAAAAAAAATAGTAGGTGGGGCCTGCCATCCTTTAGCCCGGGCTGCCTGATTTACAAGGCTATTGGATTTTAGACTAACATGAATCACTGCTCCACAGAGGTATTACTCCCTGACAGAATGACAGAATAAACGAGACACATCACTTGGTTTGTGTGTGTCTGTTTGTGGGAAAGAGGGAGGGGGGGCTTGGTGAAGGGAGCCGGGTGAAAACTTTAACATCTTTGAGATTCTGCACAGCTATTTCTGATGCAACAATGAAGCTTAGTGAGAATGGGCTCATGTTCATGGTGCTGCATAAGCTATTTCTCTGACAAGAACCAAGTCTTCGGAGAATAACCTATTATGGCGGCTCACTGGACGTTAACTATCTGCACTCACTGTTGATGCACATAATGGGGGGAGAAACTGCACTCAGTTCATGCCAATGTTGACGCACCATACATGCTGTGTATCGGGACATTTTTAACAATAAACATGGCACAAAAATGTATTTATTTTCATATTTGGAGAGACTTTTTATTGATATCTTAAGTGTTTGATGCGTGTGAATTATTATTTGTTTGGCTTTTGATCTGTTGGTTTTTCTCCTACAAGCACATTTACATCGACATTGAGTCAAAGTCGTCTATTGACTCAAAACCTTAAGTTACAAAACATTGACATATTACTTTATTAAAATTGAACAAAGAGAATGATGTTGCAGATTTTTTTTTTTTGCCACAAAATTACCTTTTTAGCATTAGTCAGGTATGACCTTGCAGCTTCCTGTAAAGCCTTCCACTCCTCCTTATCTTCCTCCGATGCCTTGCTTCCTTCTCTTTCTTGGTGTTTTTTTGCTTTGTCCCACTGGAGGTAGCACACCCAGCCGGACAGATACCAAACCTAAAAGATACAGATCGAGAAGGGTAAGCTGGAGAGACTTCAGCTGCAAAAAGCAAGCGTTCTTAATTTCAGTTAGATTTCTGCATTAAGAGAGAGGGATTTCTGAACTGATGATTCATGACAGGAAGGATACATTTTTCTTTGTTGTATGTACACCATTATCTGACTGAAAGCTGCAGCTGCAGCAACTAAGGCTCTTTTGTACCGGGGTACTTTCTTAAAATATGTTACTGTCCAATACTTCCTCTTCCAAGCTTACAGGAGATGAACCTGCAGTCACCTTACTTGTATCCCAGTAAAAAAAAAAAAGCTGTTCATTTGGATATTTTTCTCCTGAAATATTTAGCTGACACAGAGTCAGAAACAAGCAGGAGATGCCAAAACAAACAGGAGCACATGCTGTTTTTGTATTTTCCTCGGAAATCAGAATTTGAAGCTGAGGATATGCATCACACCTGAGCAGCAAACATTAAAAGAAACAACATTGTGTTCACCGTTGCACTTGCTGACCACCCCGACCATCAGTAGGCAGAGATAAAAAAAAGAAGGAAAAAAAAAAAGAAAAGAAGAAATAATACTATTAATCAAAAAAAGTTCAAACAAAGGTGGAATATTTTATCTCCTAGTATCTGCCCCAAAATCATCTAGTTTTCTTTACTTCCGATAATCATGCTTCTTGCCTCTGGGTAATCACATCAACTGAGCTGCACCACCTTTAAAAACAATCACGTCTAACTCACTCCAAACTCGGAGGTGTGTGTGCGCCTCTCATCGGAGGCCAAAGATCACCCACCCACTGTTCTTCAAGCACCAAGAAACAAATATTAGCTTTATTCATTATTCATTGAGGGTAGTGGCAGTGGGAGACCCAGCACCTTTGACAAATCAACCATTTAGCTAACAAACACATCGTGGCATGGCACGCTGAATCCAGAATTGTCGCCCAGCAGGCTGAGTAGGAGGCTGCCCCCGCCCCCTGCAGCTGTGCTTATCACAACAGCAGCAACGATACAGAAATAGGACTCTGGTGTTTTTCCTCATTGTGGCATTTACTTAGAATGCAAATCAGCAAAAAAGCGTGAGAATATTATTGGGATAAATGACGTTTGAATGAAAGTCCTAATTCAAACATTAGTTATCTTGAAATTTTTTTTTTGAAATTTTCATGACAGATTGCCCACCACGAGATACGTGAAGGAAACAAAAACCACTGAACATCTATATGAAAAATGTTTTAAAAAGTGAGCTAATTAAGAACTTAGAGAAATCTATTCCACTCAGCTACAGCTTCACACAAAAGCACACATGTTAGCAGGGATTCTGAGTGCGTCAATCAAATCGCAGGCTCTGTTATAATTTTAAAGTCAAGTCGCATCTTAGCTCCCATATGGCGCCACCGAGGGAAGAACAAAGCGATCATGAATCAAGCGAATACCTTTGAAACAAGATTGGCAAAGCACCAGCTCGGTTGTTTGTGCAGACTTAATGTTATGTAAGTAGGGTTCCAAGCTTTGAGATGCAAGAGTGCAAGCAGGCAGATGTGGGAGCTCAACACTTATCAGCTGCACAGAGGAGGAACTGACACAAAGAAGGAAGCACCAGGACGAGGGGAGTGAGTTACTACCGTCTTTAAATATGTCTCCCTTATGCATTTCTTGTCTGTAAAATGAACAGAAAAAGAAAGCTGACCATTTGGACCAGTTTTTTTTGTTTGTTTGTTTGTTTGTGTGGCTTGGTGGAGGTCCGCTCAAATCAACTGTCTCAGGAGTGAGTTTAAAAGTTCAGCCCCCCCGATGGCTGCTCTCAATCTGGCTGTGGACGGGTTTCTGTGGGAGGCTGAGCCTGAGGGTGGAGTGCAAGGGGGAAAAAAAAAAAAAAGAGAGAGAGGAAAAGTGCTCTTCTGTGTAATGCTAAGCGTCAAACTCCCATTTTCTGCTACTGACAGGGGATTTTTAGAGCAGATTGGCACATACTTTTTACTGAACCACTAAGAATACAACTATTCATGTCACCATGGAATTCAAACCCAGGACCTTCTTGCTGCAAGGCAACAGTGCTACCAACTGCGCCACTGTGCAGCCCTCATTGTCATTATGAATGATGCTAACTCGAACAATAAATCTAGTCCTTTTTCTTTTTGTGAAGATTCTCCCCCTGCCCCCCCAAGTTTCTTGATAGTTTGCAGCAATACTTTTGTATCTGTGTGAGCATACTGCTCACATCATATGACCTCAATTCCAGTCACCAATTGGCTCAGTTGATTCAACAATTTCAAAAAGATAGAGCTTCACTATTTTCCTTTAAAATTCCACTCATAACTGATAAGAGGCCTATTTTAGTTTATTTCTAATTCAATCTCATCATTTTCAGCATTATAAACTTAATCTCAATCTTGGGAAAGTGAAACACTCAAATCTAATCTTCAGTACACAGGGGTATAATACCAGTGTTCTGGATACATGTTTGCCTGTGTTCTTTCACCCTCATATGGCCATAATTTATTATAACAAGGCGTGACATTAATACCTGCTTGCATTTCTGTTTTTCAATAAAAACAATCAGACCTCGTTTTATGTTGCTCTTCATATTTTTCCTACAAGTTATGATATGGTATGAACCAAATGACTAAATCTAATGGTAATAATTTTTTATTTTTTATCAGATCAGTAATTGCAATATTCCTGTGCCTGTCAAGAAATCCACTAACATTCAAAAATGTTTCTTTTTTTTTTTTATCCAGGCCCTGCCTGCAACAGTCTGCTCTTGGTTTGTACAATTTCTCTTCTATTGATCCTCAGAAGTTTAAAGTTGCCATTTTTCTCCCTACAATAGTAAATGAGGCCTCATAGCTGGACGCTATATAACAAGCTGTTCCTTTTCCACTGTCCCTTTGTGCAGTAACATGTATGATTGGGTCCTGCTTTTATGTCTCTCTGAAAGACCCTGGAACTTCGTCTGAGACCTAGTTTTCAGACACGGGGGCACAAATTGTTCTAAATTGCAGTGTAATTGTCTGTCCTTATCCTTACTATACCTTTGATACATTCAGTTCCTCCACTTGAACCAGCAATGAGTTGGTCAGTATGGGAAAAATTTCCACAAGTTTTATATTTCGGTATGCCAGTCTTTTGCTTTAAAACTGCAGTAGGTAACTTTTATAAAACCTGTTAAAACTGTCAGTATATCCTGACAGTACAGTGTGAGACAGATGCACAATAAAAAAATAAAAATAAATCATAAAGCTCCTCTGCCTCCTCCCTGTAGAGAAATGCACAAACCAATCAAAGCCAAGAGGAGGGTCTTGGCACTGTTCAATATGCTTGTGTAAGTGTTTCTTCAATCTTGAGTATAGCTCAAGATTGCCAGTTCGCTGCAGCTGTGCTAAGGGCGGAGAAACAACTTACTGTTACAGGAAAACTGTTTATCCTGTGTCATTGGTGGCCATGTTTTCTAGCCGGTACATTCACGGCACTGTAAGGAAGGAGCTGTGGCAGCAGAGAGCAAAGGGAGGGTGCGAGCAGTGCGTACGTGTGCATGATTGACAATGCTAACATCCCCCGCTCCTGGCTCTGATTTATTTTCTATAAGCAAACTGATGCGCCACATTCTCATAAACATACGCCGCCCATTATTATCCAGGAATCTTCTGGATTTGGATCCTTATCCAATTTGGTGATAAACCATGTTTTTCAAGAAAGTTGAAGAACTGCATCAAAAAGCAAAAGTGATAACTGAGAGGCCCAGGGATCCAGACAAGGACATTTCAGTATATATCTTAATCCCAATAAAAGCCTGCAGTCCTACCTCAAAAAGAGACTGGACCAAAAAAAAAGTGATTTCAAGCACTTACAGAGCAAGAATAGTTCACCATGTGCCAGGATTTGGCCCAGAGGTTGGCAATCCAAAGTGGCATTATGGATGAACTGCAGAAATCTTCAAAAAGAATTGCTGATATTGTAAATACAGAAGCTTTGCTTAAAACTGATGTATTTATCAACAAAAGCGTGTGAAACTTCAAAAAGTTTATTATTAAATGGCATTATTCCCTACAAGCAAATCTAAGACTAAGACCGGGTAACGGAGAAGCAGCAACATTTCTCATAAACTGAAGTAATTGTCACTCTCAAAATCTTTGGCAATGGCTAACTTCAAGATAACATTACTGGATTCTGAAATATCTCCTCTTTCAGTTCCCCAGTTTTATAGTATAAACCACTATTAAAGTAAAATGTTAAAATGTATGTTTTGTGAACATTGACAATAAATCCTATTTGAGTCATCTTTTTGGAACCACATCTAGTTCTACAAAACTCTGCAAATATAAAGATGACAATAATTCTGAGAGTAAAGTCTTTTGAGATTGCAGTACAGGTAGAAATGTTGATACTTTTAGACACAAACAACACCTCAGCTGAAAGAACTGAGCCTTTCACATTCTTCACTGACGCTATAAGTGAGGTAGTGTGATCCAGAAGTGGCCACTGCATCAGGATAATGAGACTACAGTTTGCAGTACGACTGATAAAAATTGGGTTTTTTAGTCCATTGGAGTGACAAGTAATAAAACAAAAATATACTTTCTTTAGCAACCAGCTTGCTCAGCAATTGTAAGAGACAGATATGTTTTATTAGAGTGACTTTAACCACCTGAACCTTAAAAATTAATTGCCAGAGTTCTTGAAGTGAGGGCAAGTTATTGTTCATTTTTGCACCAAAAAATTCTTTAAATCTGACAAAAGCTTTGACTGGTTGAGCTCTTGCAGCTCATTAAATAATAGCGTTTTAGTCATGAAAACTATGAACTATGAAGCCTTTTTTTCGGGCTTCATGATCATTCTTAGCATACCTGGTGTTTGTCTAGACGGCTGAATAATAGGTGGCACTTGAGAACATTAAGTCAATACATTATGACAGAGTCAAAGTTACTAAATATCTCATTTAAAATAACTTCTTTTGTCAAGTTGTCTGAGAGTCTTTTTGTGTCTGAATGATTCCTAGGCTGGAGTTATTTAGCTTAACAACAACAACAAAAAAGAAAAAACAAGTGAAAAAAGAGGCTAACGTAAAAAGATAAATTAAGACTTTGTGACCTGACCACAAGGTCTATGGAATTAAAAAGTCAATCACAGATATGATTAAATCACTCAAATCACTTTTTGATCATTTCTAAAATATAATTACAATGGTTCCCAAAGGAAGCATAGAAACTGCAAAAACACCAGCAACAGGAAAGTGAATAGAACATATTAAGAACGTTTTGCAACTTGCAAGAAAAATAGATGATGACCCAAGACCTTTACACAGTACTGTACATGTCTCAAATTCACTTAAGCATATTTCATTTATTTCATAAATTCAATGTATTATTTACCTGAACAACTTCATCATCTTCTTCCAGAAGACCCTCCAATGCATCTACTGCCATCTAATAAAGAAAGAAAAGAAAAAAATGAAGCAGAATAAAAAAAAAAAAACATTTGTACAAACAAATCTTCATTCAATAGAGAAATAAGCAAAATGTACTGTGAGGAATGGCTTTAAATACATTCGCAGTAACCAGTAACATTGTTGTTGGCGTTGCTATGCATCTTCCAGGCAGCTCAATCAATGACAGTGATCAGAGGGTCTGATAAGCATCTACGGGGTCAGCGTCCCCATTCACAATGTCATCAATACCAACAAGTCAACAGACACGGCAGTCAATATACACACTCATGAGTGCTTATCGCACAGTCAATAATCACTGCAGACACTGTTTCCGATTACCCTTTTAATCATTTTACTGACAACCTGCTCATACCCTCCCTTCACCTCGTAGAGCAAGAGGCCCAAATAAATCTAAAGATCAACTTGACACGTTATCCATATTCCCCCCCACCCCCACTTTCAGGGTGTTTGTCTGATTCACTCTCTGTAGTGTCCTGGAGAGGCGGTCTGAGGTCTCAAAGGAGCCAAATGTTAGCTGACCTTTGTTGGAGCGTTGTCTGTGGGAAGTTTCCATTACAGAAATCAGAGCTCAACTAAAGTAGGCAGCGTGTTTGTTTAGCTCCGTCTCTCTCCATGTGGAACCTGTGGTTTGTGCTGCCTTTGTGAGTCTCTTTGTGTGTGTGTAAGGCCCCAGGTGATGATATATTGATTTTTGTCAACTTCAGGTTGGAGGCGACCGCTAGCCAATCACCCGTGGTGAAGGGCAAGAATAAAAGACATACATGCACCCCCGCAATTGCACACATATACACACACACCCGAAAGCAAATGCTCAACAAAAATGTGACTTCAACAAGCTGCACTTGTTTTTTTTTTTTTTTTTTCTAAGGCAGAATTATTAGCTGGAGAACTTCTCAGTTTTTCCTCCTCCTCCTCCTGCTGCTCTGTGGAGTTTCTTTTCATTAAGGCAACGTGGTTCCGGTGATGATAAAGAGGCCCGCCGCCTGCACAGACTGTGTGAGAGTCGGGTTAATTGAGAGTATCTCGTTAAGACTGCGCAAACGTGCATGTCAGAGAGTCAGATGATTGATTGCTAGACCAATTATGAGCAGAGAACCTATTGTCCTAAATTAATTAATGACTGATTAAAAGCACACAAAACAAAAACACCCAATCTCAACCGATGAGGGATGGATTTATGCCAAGCGCCACAATTATCTCCTCTAGTTTCATTGTCTCATTGCAACACATGAGCACAAAGATAAAGTGCCGAGCGATAAATATTTACTGTTTCCATTCTGTGAACAGTTCGCAATCTGTTATGCTACAAACACAAACTTTCATGAATATGATTGAGCTTAAATGTCCCGCACGAACTGAAACAAGTGCTTGTGAACTCAGTGAAATATTTAGTTTTTCAAAACCTTTGTTTTTTAAAACTGTCCATATTCGTATTCAGCCCTCTGAATTGTCATGCCTCTAAATAATATCTAGTGAAACCAAATGCCTACAAATACAAGTCATCAAGTGAGAACACAGAATGCACCCGGGTGTAATTTTTCCCAGTACAAGTCCAGACGTTGTATGAAGGCCAAAGCGGTTTGTTAGAGAAGATTCATGAACAACGCATCATGAAGACAAAGAATCACAGAAAACAGATCAGGAGTAAACATGTGGAGAGGTTTAAGTGAGGACTGGTTTACAGAACACCATCCCAAAACTGAAAACCTACCAAAATATTTTTGTCCTACTAAATAAGTCGGCTATGGAAAGCATTAATTACAGAAGCAGCCAAGAGGCCCATTGCATCTCTGGAGGATCTACAGGGATCAGAGCTGGTGAGAAAATGTGTAACCAGGATCTATTAGAGGTTGTAAAACAACCGAGACAGGAACTGAGGTTCAACTTCTAGCACGACAATGAACATTAAACCACGGGATGGTTTACATCAAAGCACGTTCACGTGTGTGCCCAGATACACATGAATATTTTAATGATCTGAGATGCTTTCTGTCCAATCTGACTGAGCTTAAACTATTTTGTAAAAAGAATAAGCAAATATGCCAGCCACTTAATAGCAGAAAACAGTAGCTCTACAAAGTACAAAGTAGCATTCATTATAGATCTTTATTCACACATATTCACAACTATTTGCGACTTCGTGTTACTCTACCAAATGAAATCTCAGTAAAAAACATAGAAGTTTGTTGTTGTAACATGACAAAATATTGTAGAGTTCATTCTATTGGACAGGACAAAAGATCTGCTGGAGTATTAAACAACAACAGATAGAACAGACAGTTTTAGAGCAGTAAAAATAGAACAAGAGATATATCTGGAAGCGAGGACAAGTGAGCAATGATAACCATTATATCGTCTCCAACTTCTTAACTACGCTGGTCAGCCCAGGGGCAAGTGATTAAAGATTCAGAGTTTCTTAAAGCTGCTTCACGCTCTAAACAACAACAAGATTAATATTCCTGTGAAGATAAGAGAAAAATAGGGAGTGATACAAATTAAAAGAGGGAGAAAGTTGGAAAGGACGGGCAAAAAAACAAACAAAAAAAAAACAAGATGCACATAAATACTAAACACAATACAATCACGCTGTCCTCTTTATTTCAAGACTTCTACAGCAAAAAAAAAAAGAAAAGCAGGACTCTGGGGAGGAACTCATTTATAATCTTCGCTGTGCTCAAGTGCAGTTTGTGTGTTTGTGTGTCGTCTTCAGGCAATGCTGTTTAACAGAATCATTTTACTGGAGCGTGCAGCACAGACTGGAGAAAGACAAATCACTTTACAAGTGAGGGCGCGCCATAGCTCACACACATGCAGACACACACACACACACACACACACAAAAACAGGGATAGCTACAGCGAAGTAAATTAATCTAGGAGAAGTCTATGCAAACTCTGCTCGCGAGCAATGTGGGAGACACAGGCAGCACGAGAGTCTAAATTTAACGACAGAAGCGTTTAGTAAATAAATAAAAGTGAACACAAGTGACAAGGTGAGTAGGTGCGATACTATCCACCAGCTTGTGTGACAACTGCACTGAAAGATGCCTTAATGGCTGTCAGGAAAAGGTAGCTGCCCGTTTCCCCGTCTGCTATGTGACAAGTAAATCAGCAGCAATGACGGATGATGATGATGACGTTTGTGTGTTTGCGTGTGTGTGTGTCAATGTAAGTGAGAAAGAAGGGAGCTCTTCAGGACAAACAGACAAACTAAACTTTTTTTCCCCCCCAATTAAAACAATTAGCTTAAATGCAGGTCAGTTGGTCCTTAACAACTGTATTTGTCTTGAACTTGTATTTATATCAAAATATATAAAACTGCTTATGAACTTTACCTGTGTTTGTTATGTAGGCTTTTATCCTGTACTGGATGTGATAGTGTCTTTATGCACTTTTTCAGTCAGACGTCTTGACTTTTTCCAACATGTTTTTTCCTTCAAAACTAATTCACTGTATGTTTATGAAATAATAGATTTTGAAGTCATAAATATACAGTAAAACTATATCCCCATAAAATTTTCACGCAGCTTTATTACTTTGAATCCAGTGATTAAAATGCTGTGAATGTATTGCTCTTTAAATTCTACACTTGTAGACCAAGTGTAGAATTTAAAGTCAGTCAGTGATTGTAGACCAAATACTGACTGAATTTTAGTTTCAGTCAGTAAATGACTGAAACTAAAATTCAGACATTAAAAAGATGTGGTTGAAAACAATTATGAAAACAGCCACTTTATTTTCTTTATAAAGATGGACTATTGAGCTGTCCGCAGTCTTTTTCACCCCTGGCAAAGATGTGAAACATGCCTTAAAATTGATGTTCTTTGCAAGACCCCGACTGATGCAACTTCCTTAACATTCCCCAAACATCCGTGTCCGGCCTGTTTTTTTTTCCACAGTTTTTCTCACTTTAGACCAGTGGTTCTTAACCTTTTTTGGGGTACCGAACCCCCCAGTTTCATATGCGCATTCACCGAACCCCTCTTAGTCCCCCCTGCACGGTATTCCGATTTAGTAATATAATTATATTAGCTGTGTTACCACCCCCACGCCACTAGAGGCAGTAGCAACCCCGAAAAGAAGCGACTAAGGAGCAGATTTAGTAAAAAAAATTGGTAAAAACGGTGAGTTTTGCTGAAAGACACAAGCTCAAATCCACGCTGAGAGTGGAGCTCCTTCAATCAGGGCTCCTCCGCAGCTCTGATTGACTAAGCAATGTAACGTGATCCTCTGGAGCAAGTGATGACAAAGCGGGGCGTCATCGCGACTTTACACCAGTGTGTCTTTACCTCCGCGGCAGAGGCTCCACCGAACCCCTGAGAAGGACTCACCGAACCCCTGGGGTTCGATCGAACCCAGGTTAAGAACCACTGTTTTAGACACTCTAATCATTGCTCTAAGTCTACATGTAGGCTAACTTTGGAAATAAGCTATTTTCTTGTTACCTTATCTTGATTTATGAAGATCATCACACTTTTTGCCTTATGATTTTAAACTGTGCCTGTAAGAAACAGGCTTTGTCATTTCATTTTTTAATTCCAGAAAAAAAAAAAAGACTACGGACAAACAACAAAAATGCTTTAATTTGAATTATTCTACAGGAGTTTGAAGTGGTGCACATAAGTGTGGCAACTGTTATTTTGTTTGAAAAATATATTTCTTGGCATGCTTGTTTCTTTTGATAAGATTCTTAAATTAAATGTTTGATTCGTCTAAAATTATCAGCGTGAAATTACATGTTACTGCAATAAAATTTATTTTACGGCTTTTAACACATCTTTAACAGGGGCACTAATAAATGTAGAGGGCTCTGTAATTATCTTTGAGCTCATATTCCATTAGCACTGTGAAAGATGACATTTCTGGCATGCATTCATGTTTTGAAATGAATCAAAAGGGGGGAACGGATTTGAAGAAGTATTTTTGGCTAATTTTCTTTCCCAAATTAAGTAGGAACGATCACAGAATGTGAAATCCACTCATGTGGGAGAACTTTTTTCTTGTTCTCTTTCCATGCCACATTTTTGGAACAGCTAATTTCCAGGTCCAGCCATCATTCAAATCCCTTGTTTATAAGCTATTTACAATTTTTGGAGAGTTATAATGTGTGGTCAAGTAAAAGCCCCATCTTAAAATATATTTTTAAACCACCTTAAAAATTCTAACTGTTTCACGCTTCCTGGGCAAAAAAGGGAGGAAAAAATCTATACCTTTGACAGCATTGCATTCAACATTAGCTTTATTTAGCACACCAATTTTTATGTCTATAGCTGAATTAACTTTTTGTCTGGCTCTGGTATTTATGAGGATATAGTTAGTGTGCTGTGAGGAGTCTTCAGTAGATCTTAAATCTTCTTAATGGGGTTGAAGCAAGAGATCTTGGGTGGCCAATCAATGACTGAAAATTATGTTTTATCCTCCCTAAATGACTCTATAGATGTTTCAGCCAGTTGAATCCTGGCGTTCAATCATGCTCCTCTCTCAGTAAAATTGGCTTAGTTTATATGTCTGCTTGATAGACGAGAACATTTTGAGCTAAGCAGAGAAGTAGTTTTTTTTAAATACATATACCAGAAATAGAGGATGTGTATCTTAACGTTGCTTTTCAGGAATATGGTACAACTCATATCAATCATGTCAAAGAGCATCTTAATAAATTAAAATGTCGAAAGGCTGGTTGCCTAGTGACCTGTCCAGGGTGTACCCTACCACATCCCTAATGGTTGCTGGATGGAGGCATCAGGAAGATCTCAAAGGATCTGGCTGTTTACAAAGTGCTGCATCCAAGCATATTAATAGTAAGTTGAATGGAAGGAAAATGTGTACAAGGAAAAGGTGCACAAATTAAGTCAGAACTGCATCTGGAGTCGGTGACCACACAGAGACGTATCTAGAGCAAGTGATGTCGCCCTCATTGTGTTAAGGCATGCCTGAACACCAGAGTTGAAAGTGTCTTAGTGGAGGCAAGGAGAAAGAAAGTCTGAGTTGTTGCTCAGTGTATCAAAATCCTGTTTTAAGACAAAGTCAATCTTGTTTTTGACAATCATGGTACCACAGCCCACAAGAAAAGTGGAGAGGTACAGAATTCAAGCTGCTTGATGTCCACCGTCTGGCTTCAAGTTAGGGATAATTTTGGGAACCATGTCATTTGCTTATGTTGGTCCATTAGATTTTATGTCAGGATACTGGCCTGATCTAAGCCCCCTAGAGTCTATAAGATATAGTACAGACGATGAGAGACAGAATACCCAAAAATGCAGATGAAATGAACGTTGCTATTATGGTAACTTATGCTCAACATCTCAGCAGAGCCAGATGGACCGTCTCATTGCCACACTCCATTGATGTCATATACACTCAGATTTCACTGCTAGAGTGCAGGGGGTTGTGGGGGGGTCACCATACCGCTAGAGTGAGGAGTGGGGGGTGGTGGTAGCGTATTGCAAGAGGGGGAGGAGGGATGACTGTACACTAACCACCTCCGTCCCTCCCCCGCTCTCATGGTGGCAGCAACCTGCTAAAAGTTTGCCGTATTCTCAAATCCAAAACTTGAGAGATATGCTATTTTATTTATATAAGTAATTTCCACTATAATGTGTCTACCAGAGGATTTCTCTGGTCATGTCATTATCTTTCATTAGAGCCCCATTGATGGCTGTATGTTGAAGCACTGAGGAGTTGGAGTCATTTGAAGTTTGTATATCAGGCGTGCCATTTGGAGACGCCAAATGGAGACTCTGACTGGCACACTTGGACAACACCTGTACATCCTCATTAATAAACATGTCCAAAATGATATTTCTTTTTGTGCTATTTTGATCCATTTTGAAATCCATGAGCAGAATACTTTATTCTACATATTTATTGTATTTTCCAGTCAATACATCCAACACTCAATGTGTATTCACAAGAAACAAAAATGAAAAATCTGGGTGAAGCAAAATGTTTCAATTTCTTTTGTGTTACAAATGTAATAGCTACAAACTACTTACAGTTAAAGTATTTTTGACTGCAAAATTAGAAAATTTAGCTTGTCATCTACATGTACTCCAAATTGTTCAAGAACAGCAGCTGATTTAATTTGGGTATATTTTTTCAGGAGTTTTTGGTGATTTTGGTACTGCCAGTTAAGGGATTAAATTTAGGGTGTTCATTAGCTCTAACCAATACTCATGAAAATAAGCAAATAAGGGCTTGAAATATGTCACTCTGTAGTAAGTGTACGCATTACACAAGTTGCACATTTTAATTAAATTATAAAATTGGATAAAATCACTTGTATTATAAGCGGGACTTTTTTTTACCTATTTGGTGGATTGTTTTCTGTTTTTTTTTCTGTTTAGTTCCCTCTTGACGAGGCAGTGTACAGCCTTAAAGGTAATTGGAGCAGAGGTGTTACTTTACTGGGCCAAAGGTCGGTGGTGTGTTAGCTTCTTGTTTAAACTGTCATCCACTGAAGAGTTCACAGCTGATGACGTGCTGTCTGACACCAACAGACAAGGGGGGGAAAAAATCCTTTTTGGAGATTGAATCCATCACTAGCGTGCAATACAGAAACACATTTCTCCCCTAACTTCCTAACAAGAAAATATATTGCACAGGCAGAGATGATGTGGCACAAGCCATAACATGCAGGGTTTTTTTTAAACAACATAAATGAGAATGTACAAAGTTAAAGTCTATGAGCCAATAAAGTGATAGTAAAACATGATTTTTAGATTAAACAACATCAGTAATATTGATCCTGAACCAAAAGGTTGTTGCAGCTTATTTGCATTTAAAGAAGAGAAAACTTAGATTTAGATCTTCATCACTAAATCTGAAGAATGTGGGGGACCAATCAGATTTTAGACCAGAAGGAAACAGTTATTACAGACTGAAGTAAAAAAAAAAAAAAAAAAAAACGGGGAAAAAAAAGAAGCCATACTATAGATGGAAGAATAACATACAGATGGACTAAATAAACCAACAAATAGAACAAGGGGTGGATGGAGGAATGGACAAGCAAATCGAACTGGACTGACAGATAGATGGATGGACCAGATGGGATTAAAAACAGAGGAAAACAGATATACGTACGAAGGTGAATGGAAATACAAAAAAATTTTTATACTTGAAGGAAACTCTATACTTTTTCAGACTGTGTATGAACGCTTTAATAAATGCACATCTACATGTTGCACAGCAAAAACATGACCCAATGACAAAGCGTGTTCCCTACTAATTCGTCTAAATCGAGTCTGGGTCTTAACTCCTGAAAGAACATAAAGCTCAACTAACTTCAAAAAATTTCAGACTTCTGGTGGCCAAAGACTAATTTGGCTGAACAACACATTCTCTTGGGATACATACCCATGTTGGTATATATGGTAAATTATGTGACATTATAGAGCTCTGAGCACAGCCCAGGCTCAGGTTTCAGGCTTGATGACACCAACAGGAGGATGAAGACAAATGACGTGTCAGAAACTATGGACTGAAACGCTGTCATTTCACTGATGCACCTGACAGCACATCTCCCACTCCCACTTCCACTCCCACACACACACACACACACACAAAGATGTAACTGCAGCTGAGCTGTTTTGGTGGAAGAGTAAAAAAAAAACTTAAAAAAAAAAAGGGACACTGTGCTCATTTCCTGTCAGTAATAACCATAAACCATCCAACAAGATTGACTAGAAATTAATCATTGGATCACAAGAGAAAATTGCTACACTGCTGTTGGTGTGGCAGTAATCATAGAAAATGACTTCAACCGTTAATGATTGTTAGGAGGTTCAGTACCGAACTGAAGGCAGCGAGCCACTGAAATTGAGGCCATTTAAACTGGAAATTGATGAGTGATTTAGCAGATGAGTGTGCTGTTTCAAAGATATGGCAGCAATTCATCAAAACAGAGGTTCATTGTGATTTTTTTCCCCCTCCATTTCTTCTCCTCCGTCTCCTCCCTCCTGCAGCCCTCCATCTCACCCCATCCCCACCCCACCCCGTCTCTGTAAATACCACTCTTCAATTATTGACACTAAACTCTGAAGGGCATAAAGACCAGGCATGGCCTTCCCACCTCCAGCGCTATTCAGCAGAAAGAAAAGCACACATACACACGTAAAGAAATGCCAGGCCGGCCTCCTGCCGCGAATCACGTACCGACTGGCCAAAACAGAGCGTGCAAGCACAACACACTGCAAACACATTACCTCATACTCCTCTGACTCGATAAGCAGTTTGGCTGTGGTGATGCGAGACTCGTACGGAGGGATTTCATTCTGGAGGAAGAGAAAAGAGAAAAAAAAAACAGAAAATAATAATAAAGGACGAATGTGACCACCTTTGGAGGAGTGTTTACACGAGAAAAATCAAACAGAGTTCTTCCTTCCTTTGTCTGATAATAACACGATCCAATTTCAGGCTGCAAAATGCTCCGCAGCTGCATGGCTGTTAATCTCAGTCAAAGTGTCAGCAGGCTGAGTTCGGATCAACCTGCAGGTGAAGATAAGAGTCATAACTGTGGAGTCACAGGGGGGTTTGTTCTACCAAATCATCACAAAACCCTTTCCTGTATCACATTATTCTTTTTTTTTTTTAATGAACCCTGATATAATTTATTTGGAGATATTAATATCTAGCACTGCAGCCATTGTTTTTCCC
The DNA here is from genome assembly GCF_904066995.2 of Poecilia reticulata. NCBI lineage: Eukaryota > Metazoa > Chordata > Actinopteri > Cyprinodontiformes > Poeciliidae > Poecilia > Poecilia reticulata. The sequence goes on from NC_088845.1 coordinate 18,105,761, forward strand.
CATTAGAGTGACTCCTGGTGCTGCCTTTCATATCAGGTCTTTTTTCACGCACTTTGACTTAACAGCACACGTTTGTGAAGGGCTTGTCTCATCTTTTTTATTTTTTAATGTTCGCCAGTTCATTTTATCCTACATTTTTCTTTTTTTTCTTTACCTCTGCTGATGTCCTTAACGTCCGCTGCAAAGCACTGTGACAGCCAGACTGGTTTAAAAAGGCTTTTTGAAATGAACCTGAATAAAGATGCGCCAATAAAATTGGATGGTGACAGAATACCGCCAGTTTTCCAGCTTAACCAGTGAGTCAGGAGCTCAGTTAAGACAGCACCCAAAGGCTGCAAGGACAAACAGGGATAAAACCATTACCAGTTTTAATGCTTTATGTGATAAAAAGTTTAGATATCTGGATTTGTTTTTAAACATTGAGTAAAGACAAAGCTGTTTGTGATCATCTTATGGATTAACCTCCTGGTTTTATATTATCCAAAACAGACACAAGCAGATGGGAGTAAGCTTAAGTTGGGGGTGAAAACCATCTCCATTATGGGGTCTTAAACTGTTGCACTGAGAAATAATTTCTATAAGCTCAGCAGACTTGTAGGTCCACCAGGTGTTTGATAATTGCTGCTGCTGCTAGTTTGATGGAGTGGAGAAGACAAAGGGAAGGGGTGCTCTGTAAGATACAAAAAATGTTTTGCTATGGGCAGATATGCATGCAAAATTAAAGTTAAGCACACTTTGCATTCAATATATTTAGCATCATCAAACCTTCATCACTTCATGTCGCTGGTGGTGCGTATTTCTGTGACTTCAATAGTCTTCTGCACTGAGCTGAAATATGGGGCCTCAAAAGTCCAAGGTTTTAGAAATGCATAGTCCAATACTCATGCATAAAGCAGTGTGAGATGTTCATGTGATGGAGCAATAGCATAGATATTCTGAGCTTTACTTGCATAAAATTAGCTTAGTAAAGTTATGCTACAATATATAAGCTCTTGCTAAGGGACAAACATGCATGTTTAAATTATAGGTCTATTCCTTGTTATTCTAATTAATTCAATTTAATTCCTATGTAAACTTTCCAACTTTGAAACATCCCCAGAGTGAAAGCAAAAAGTTAATGAATGAGTGAAAGAGGCTATCGGAAGATTTATGTTGTCTTGCAGAAATAATAATTAGGGCCATCGCAATACGCACACCAATAATGATGCAAAATTCAGATTTCCTTACACCGCCGCCAACTACTCTTTAGTGTGGCTGCTAATAGTAAAGTTCAGAGGAACATAGAGCTTATTAAGACAGGTTTGAAGAGGTTAAGAGTGAAGCAAAATTCCACTAGTTTATTATTTTGAGCTTTTAAACTTCTGGTGCTATGAAAGATATTGAATTTGAAAGGTTTGGCAGCTTTTGGAAATCTTAGAGTTAAGCTAAACAACTACATTGTCCAGGGAATAAACTAGAGTTTGAAAGGCTAAGTGTGCTAAGTGATGCTGTTGTCCTTTCGGCACTTCCCTCTAAGGGATTGTCACACTACGGCAGCTGCCTCCATACGGACTTTGCAGATTTTTTTAAAGACCGAATGCCATTCCCTATGCAAACCCCTGATTATCCCCAGGTAGGAACAGGATTCGAATGGGGAGCCTCTGGGCCCGTGGCCACCTGCTCTACTCCCCGAATCACTGCCACCTGCTAAGGGCCCCAAAAGTTCTGATGGCTAATAAAAAAAAAAGTAAAGATGCTAAAGTTACATTGAAAAGTGGGCTCTGTGATAATGCATTTTTTTATTTTAAAGGCTGTGTTAATCCTAACACTTAAAATGTTAAGATTAACATCAAAGCCAGAGATCTGAACTTGGCCACAAAATTCTGATCAGTGCATTTCTTAACCTGAATATTATTTGTGGCAGTGAGAGAAATAGCAACCGTAAAAACAAGCTTACCTGCGTTTCTTCTTCTGTCGTGGAGGAAGCTGCACTTTGCTTCTGCGCAGGTAACCACATCCCAACACTTTTCAACAGGTATTCCTTCCCTTCCTAAAACCAAAGGAAAGATCCATGTGATGATCAAATTGTGTAAAATCTACAAACATAAACAAATGCAAATATTCTCGTATTACACACTGGTTAATTGATTCTCCACAGACATTAATGACCAATTATTATGATTTAATTTAATTATTGTAAATAATAATCAATGCAGCTTAGCTAAAAAAAATAAATGTTGGTCTGAGGACGTATGGAAAAAAACTGGGGCAAGCCTGACCCCTAAAGGCTTCATCTGGTACTGCATTGGTTGATCTCTTGACTACTTCCCAACAATTTAAAGATGAACGATTTGAGATCTTGTTGAAAACTTACTCAAACCTGTTGAATCTAGATCATATTTGGAGCTCAAGGCTGTTTCCTGCTCTTGATGCGGATAAATGAAACAACATAGTGAAAAAGCTACGTGTGCTATAATTAAAATGTTACTTTCATGCTTCGTTAAAACTCCATTAACTCACAGGAATCCATCGTGACACAGATGGAAGATATAATGTAAAAGCTCCTCTTTAATCTTTATTGGTAATTTTAACCCATGATAACCCACAGTGATAACTAATCAACCTCCTGCTGCGGTCAAGAGTTTGTGATTTCAAAACATTAACGAAATGGGAATGTGCCTCGCCAGCGGTGGAGACGAAAGACTGTTTTCTGTAACTAAAGATAAGTTTTCACTCATTTAAAAGCTACAACACATTCAGTTTCTCTAGCATGTGTTGTAGCTTTCAGTTTCTCTAGGAGTAAGGAAAAAAAATGTTTTGCCACCTACATCACTTAGGCGTAAAATAATCATGGATTATTCCTTACAATGTAACAAAAAATAAAGAGTTTGATTGATTTAGAATATGTTTTAGTTTCAATCTATAAGATCAATGCATATGTTAACACATTTAAATATTAAAAAGATATCAAAGTAATCAGATTTTTCTTTTTATTCACAGAATGTATCTAAATTAATAACTAATTAATAATTAACATTTTTTGGTCTATGATCGAATCAAAAAGCAGAAAATAAACCTCAGAAGATTTATGGTTGCATACTCTGATACAATTCCTCAATTTTCTTTTTAATTTACAAAAGATAGAAAAAGTGACTTGCAGCACATTTTTGTTTCTTTTTGTTGCAAAACTACCTTTTGAAAATAAAATTGTAACCAGATGGGTTACATGAAGCCTCAAAGAAAATCAGAAATTGTCACTACTCAGGAAAACGTGAGCAGTGCATATCTACAAGAGTTCTATTGCACTTGTAGGGTTTTAGTAAAAAAATTATACAAGTACATTTTCAAGAGATATTGTTTCAGCTATGTAACACAATATTTTCATGTATGAATAAAGAAATATTCAGTCATTGAAATGACATTGTTTCAATAATGTATGTTCACAATCAATTCATTTACAACACTGATTTATGAGTAAATAATATATTTATTAAATACTTTACACTGCAGGAGGTTGGGTTATTACTATATTATTTTTAATAAATATAATTACGGGTCCATATAGTTTGCACAAATCCTCTATGTTCTTCCAGGATAAAACTGTGAGGTTGATGTAGCAGTTTCCTCCGAAACCGAGTCCAACATGCTTCCTCATCTCTTCCAATTTATCAGATGACTACATGACCTCAATGATCTGCCCAGTAATTAACATTCCTATTGGCTTTCCCCATCTGTGTGTGCGTGTTAATGTAAGTGTCCATCTGCTGATTAATGGCATACAATTCAATCTGCTCAGAATAATTAACTCGGCAGATTCCTGCTTTAATGTGGCGATAATTCATCTGGAGTCCCCATGTGAGTGAGTGGACTGACCTGGTTTCTCTCTGTACTAAACAGGTAACTGGCCATAAGCTGGAGAGCCTCCGGGTTGTCGTGGTGATACTGTAAAGCTTTTTCAATGAACTCTCGGCACTTGTCTGCAGCTCCCTCCTCCACGCTACGATTGGAGAAGAGGAAAGAGCCAAATGTGGAGTTATCAGAAATGACTAAAACGTGAGAGAGTATTTCTGGGTGTCAGCAGTGCAGGTTGTATCGTTCCGGTACCAGAGGTCTGTTAAGTAGATCTCAGCCAGGGAGCAGTAGGCCACGCTGACATCCTTCCTTGAAGGGACCTCGTCGTTCTCATCTGTCGTTCCGGCGGCTCCAGCCTGAGCCTGCAGATGAGCAGCACAAGGCAGACTTCCTAACTTAATAACTAGTTTTCAGTTTAAAGTATTTAAACTAAAAACATAATGAACAGGCAAGTATTTTTTATTTTTTTACATCAATAGTTACATAACGTTAGGAAACACTTGTCTACACTCCCAGAGGAACTTCAGTTGAATAGGCCATTTATGCTAAAAACATGGTTGTGTCAAGCAGAAAAAAAATCTGAGTTATAAATGAATAACTAACAAAAAAAAAGCCCCAAATGGCCTCTTCTTGTTCAGCGCAGCGTATGCACATTCTGCAGAATGACTTATTAACAGAGATTTTTTTTCTGTTAGTTCATCAGTCTTAATGGAGACATCTGTACTTTAATAATTATCTGAACAAAGACATAAACACCCACTGAATTAAGAACTAATTAAGAACACTTCTAAAATTGATTTTGAACAATTTAGTCTTAAACATTTTTTCCATCAAAATACCAAATAGCCTTTTTTTTCAGCATTTATTTTATCTGCTTTATCTGTCCAGTTTAGGATTTTTCAAGTGACTCCAGAAGATTTTAGTTAATTGTATCAAAAATCAAACACATTTGTCCACACCATTGTTCAGGGTTTTAATTGTGAAGGAGAAATGTTGCTTATTTTATAAGAAATAACACACATTTTTAACTAAACAGGTAAAAATTCTAGGTGAAGGAAACACAACGCTTGTGCTTCCTAAAGCTGATGATTACATGAAGACCCTTCATCAACATGCAACTTGCTTATAGAACCTATCCTTTATAGGAGTATTCTCGACCACAGCACCCTCTTCTGATCAAAACATCAAGTGTCTAAAATCTCAACTAGAATGAGATTTTTAGAACATTCATCTTCAAAATACACACACAAGATGCATCATTATAGGGTCTATTTAGACACATTCTAGATAATCACATTTTATCAACTATACCTACTGAATTTTATGTATTTTATTGGGAGTTTATATAATGTGAAAGTAGTGCAGAATTGTCAAAAAGTAGGGCATAGATTTGTATTCAGCCCCCTTCATTCTGATTCCCAAAATCCAGAGGAGATTAAAAAGATTTTTCTTAGAAATAATTATTCAATAGAAGTTTGTTTGAGATTATTGGAGCATAAGGTTGTGCAGACGTTTAACATCAGGATTAGATTTTTTTTATGATGCATCCCTTAGTATTGTACTCTTCAAATCTGGAAATTGCACAACAGTGGCAAGGAAAAAGTCATCACTGAAAAAAAAAAAGCTTCACAGTTTGCTGTTTCAGACAACATGTGGGAAACGTGGGACACGTTTCATTTTTAACGCGGCCGTGCATTCGCACCCCACCGAGTGCCTGGTCAGGATTTGCATTCGGTATCTGTTACATCTGGAGTTACTGAAGCCTGTAATCTAAACAAGCATCTTCTTAGCAATGGACATTAATATTATACAATTAAAGAGACTATAGTGTTCAAAATCAATCCATCATTTATACAAGCTTGTACATGCAGGGTCGTGGTGTGTTGCTTCCTATCGCCAGCAGTCATTAGACGACCCTAGAAAGGTCCCCAGTTCGTCACAGGGCAACACACAAGACAAATAACCATGCATCCGCACTCAGGCTGAGGGGTAATTTAGAGAGACAATTTAACCTAATAGTTATGTGCCTGGACTGTGGGAGGAAGTCCAAAGACCATAAGAGAACCCCATAATGCATTGGGAGAAAATGCATCTCCATGGACAAGAGCCCAGGCTAGGATTTGAAAACAGGACCTTCTTGCTACAAAGCAACAGAACAAACCATAGCGCCACGGTGCAGTCCAAGTCTCAAATGGTTCACTGTAATAAAATGTCTAGCTAGTAATCATTGTCAAGCTTTTATTAACACAAGTTTGTCGCCTAACTTTACCTTAGCTGAGAAAAAAACAAAACAAAACACCTGTGTTCAGGTCAGATGAGACCAATTTAGAATATTTTTCTTATATGTACAATACTGTCTGTGGCACTGTCTATCCCCAAAAAACAATATCTTTATGGTGAAATATGATGGCGGCAGCATTCTGTGAGAATTCTTTACTTCACACATGTGGTCAGACCCCACTTGTTGGAGGTCAAGGAATATTCATCTGTTAGAAAGCCAGACCTAAATGTACTTGAGAAACTGGCAAGACATGAAAATTGTTTAGTATATTAGTAGGAGCTTTCTTGTGAGGATGAATTTGCAAAAAAAAAAAAAAGTTGTCTTTAGCTGGTAGACATATGCACACAGAAGAGTGACAGCTGTTACTGCAGGACAAGATTTTTCTGCAAAGGGTTGAAAACAAAAGCATGCCACAAGTTTGTTTCTTTCCAAAATATTGTGAAAAGCATTTATTATTTTCTTTTTGTTTAGTAATTATACAATTATATAATTGTAATTAATATATAAATATATTAAAGCTTGTAGTTGCCTAGTGACCAAATGTGGGTAGGTTCAAAGGGTATGAAGTTGTTCTCACTGACCTCTGTTTCCTGCTTCTCTAGAACCGATAGAAGAACTTGTATTCCTCTTGTGTAGTAGTCCACAGCCTCCTGGCCGGTGTGAATTTGTCCCAGATACATGTATTTGCTATGACCAACATCCGGGCTCAGGTCTATTGCACGGAGAAACACTTAGGACTTGGTAAAGGAAGCCCAAACTATTTCCATTTCAGGACAGAATGAGCAAAATACACAATGCTTTAGTGACTAATCAGTAGATAATGTATAAAGAAAAAAAAAGTCACAAAAGGATATTGATTTAGCTTTCTGCATGTCTCCTAATTCGGAGCAAATGTGTCCCAGCATGTCAAGAGCTTGTAGGTTGTTGGAGTCCACATCCAGAGCTCTCTGACAGAAAAGGCCAGCCATCTCAAAGTCAAAACTGTCCATGTACTCCTGAGTCTGAACACACAAGATAAGTAAATGTACAGATTAAAACCTAGACACTTTCTACTGTGATACGTTTCATTTTTAAAGGCACCTTTTCTAGTAGTTGCTGTACTGAGTACTTTTCAGCTGTCTTCTTCTTGGCTTTCTCATGCATTCTTACTTTCATCCTTTCTTGAGGTGACAAACCAACAAATCCTCCATCTGTGGAAATGAAACATAGGCGCGAATGAAAAGTTGTGTCTCATTTAGTGATGAATGGCACGAACAAATTTTACATTGGATATAACAAACATAAACAAAACAAAAAAAACACTGCACAGCTGACCCCTGTTTTGACGGTTGTCCTTCCTCTTGGGTTTACTTTTCTTCTTGTTCTTAGCCTGACCTCCCATACTGATAAATAACGTTCTCTTTACATTAAATGTTGCCCCTTAATAAAAAATATTTTCCCAAATATACTTCACGCGTGCTAAAGAACTGAACTGCAGGCGGCATGCAACACGCATGCGGTAAGTGCTGAAGCTGGGTGCGCACCATTTACGACTTGACGAGGCAATAGGGACGCCGTGTAGGAGTGGTTTGTACACAATCAATCTCAAACAGTGCATCTGTCGTGAAATGTCCATATCTCAACCGGCATGCTCGGTTTCTTTGTCATTGGTATTTAAGCATATTTCTAAATAAAGTTATTTGATCTGCAGGTTTGATTCCCACCCGGCTATGTATGCGTCAGGAGGTGAACTCTGGTAAATTGTATGTAATTTTTGCTTTTTGTTAACGGCTGTTGATATAATAATCCAGGATCGGTTTGACAGGTTGCCTTTGACCTCCTTTAGGCAAAACAAATATGCATAATTTGCCCTATATTTAAAAGGAAAATACTCTTCTCATTGCGATTTTTTCCACCCATGTCATTCACCGGCTGATTGCTAAGAAACGCATCCACAGTCACAGCTACGGAGAGAGATAATGAACAAAATACCAGTCATACTGAATACATTTCTAAAACTTAGCAAGTTAGAAACGTAAAATATTTCAGATCTAGTGTTGTTTGTTGTTGCAGAAATATGCCGAAAGCTATAATAAAAAAAATTACCTCATAAACCGTGTTTTAAATTTACCAATCCATTTCTGAGGGTGCGCTAAACTTGATCGACAAGCTGGTGAGCCAATCAGGCAATGCGTCAAGACAACGCCTTGTGACGCATCTGGAACTTTCTCGATTTCAACCAATGGTATAATACGTCAAATGGACGCAGCATTTTTTCTTCATTTTACAATTTGTTGTAAATAAACGAATGACAGAAATGCGGCTGGCGGTGAAATTGCTCGACAAAATACAGCCTATACAGACCCTCTAATACTTGAGTCTATTTTGAGGTAAGTGTAGAATATTTACGTCGAAATAATGATAAACTACAGCCTCTCACGACCGTTATATCTGCCGCCGCCCTGGAGTAACAAGAAATTGAATGATAAAGCAATGTACGGTTAGCTGAAAGGTGTTAATGCTAGTGCTTGATGGTGGCAAGCAAAATTACCTAATATTTAAACTTTTGCTTCGCCATATTGTATTAAAGAGTGAGCTGTTCGCTCGTTGTTAAATATTTCGTTGTTTATCTTCCGTTGTAACCACCTGACGTTAACGAAGCCGCTAGCCTTTTAGCTTGGCTGCAGAGCGAGCAAGTGTTCAAATAACTATTAGCGCCAGGTTCTGTAAATACTTAAAACGTGATATGTACGATCATTGCATATATGATACAGCTAGCAATTTTTATGTTTCATTGTTTCATTTGACATTTAATTCAAGAACACTTCCCAAGCTAAATTGTGTAGTACAATTGGTGAACGCCCAAAAATGTTTCTGAATTTTTCTTCATAATTCATCACTGCTCATGTCAGTTTCGACAAAAGCTCAAAAAAGCTCAAAAGTTTTGCTTTTTTTTTCCAACTGCAACGTAGGAGGGAGAAACCCAGAGATTACTTTGTGATGGCAAAGTAATCTTTGTGTCTTTATGTTGTTTTTAAATGTAAAAGCTGTATATGAAAGGAAATAATTTTATTTCAAAGGGCAATAAAATATATTTTAAGGTTTCTGGCTTAAACAAAAACAAACAATAAAAACTAATTTTTTTTTCAGAAAGCCTTTCCCTCATATGGTCAATTTTGTTAACTTAAATCACTGAATTAAAATAACATTTACACAGTTGACTGTGATGGATATTAGAAAATAAACCATAATTTACCACTATTATCAATTATTAAGCTGAAATTATTGGATACTTTACATCTGTCAAGCTTAAAAACCCATTATACAGAAATGTAAAACCCTTACTTAAATAAAAAATTTTTTTTAGAAATTATGATTTCTCTTTGAACAAATGGTTTTTCAATGATCTACCTTTTTCAGTGTTCAATGTGTACAGTTGCATTTCTTGCTGTAGAATACATTTTCAAAATCAAAAACTGTGACAGAGAATATTATTTCACAAAACAAGTTTATGTAATGCTTTTTCATATTTTATTTCAAATAAATAAATAAATAAATAAAATGTTCTACTAATTAACTGTAACTTGAAAACTGAAGAAAACAACTTGATCTCATCAGAAAGTGGCACCATCTTTTGTGGAACAGTTTGTATTCCCACACATGGTGGAAGATTATTTTTTGGGGGGAAAAAACATCGTAAGCTCCCTTTTTGCAGGCTTGCAGAAAAGTCATCGAGACAGAAAAGGACTTTTCTGGCTTAAACAAAAACGACAAAAAAACTTTTTTTTTTTTTTTCAGAAAGCCTTTTCCTCATATGGTCAATTTTGTTAACCTAAATCACTGAATTAAAATAAAATGTACTCAGGTGACTTTGACGGATATTAGAAAAATAAATCATAATTTACCAAAACCAGAATCTGCTGGTCAAACAGCCTAGAAATATTTGTTTGGTAAATGTTTAGTACAGTGATCAGTTAGGTCATAGTATAGCTCACTTTGACTAGAGGGAAGCAGTACTTTACAACACTTTGTTTGAGAATATCAGTGAAGTACAAATCTGCAAATATATGTCCAACTGTATAAAATCCAAGCTCTTCTGTTACTAAATATAACAGTTGTTTTGTCTGTTCTTGAGGTCACCTTAATCAAAGGCAAATCTGGATTTGTGTTTCTGTGCTGTTGCCTGGTAGATTGATGTCATACCTACACTCCATTTTGCTGACAGCCCCTGAGCTCAGACGAAGTTGGACCATAGAGAGAAGTTGTGGCTAATGCCACAGGTACAGACTACCCTGAGAAGTGGAGTGTTGCCATTTGGAAGAGACTGCATTAAGAACAAACAGCCTCTCTCGTCCCTGCATGAAGGCTGGACCGAAGAGGGCGTTACTAAGGATTTGAAGCCAATCATGTCAGAGTTAAATAAGGAGGTGGTTGATCTGGTTTGGGGAAAACCATCAGGGGGAGGAGTTTCCACTTCGATCTTTCGAAGATGGTCTCAAGGTAGGGCTTTTGTTGTGATAACCACAATGAGTTAATGTCAGTGTTTTCAGTTGTTTAGAAATTGGCAAACATTTGAATATCTCTGCCAGGCTAGACAGCCTAGAGTTCATCAAACTATTTTGCACATTTTAAATCTTCTTCTTTTATTTTTTATGTATATATCTGTTGTCAATCCTTGTTTTACTAAAGATCCAGCTGAATTTTTGTTTATTGTGTGCCTTAATATGTATACAGGATGAATTATTGGCTCACTGTTGAATGAAGACTTCCCCTTTTCACAGGGTTTGTTTTTAGTGAGCATGAGCAAACGGCTCTGAAGCAGTTTGAAGGAGGACCATGTGCTGTGATTGCACCTGTTCAAGTAAGTTTCTCACTGCACAACAGCCTGAATATTGGCTCATTCAGTGGCAACAAGATAAGATTATTGAATATTAGATACGTAACAAACATGATGTGTAGCTAAAATTCTAGTTGCTGTAAACCGAGTATGTGTTTCTTTGCAGGCTTTCCTTCTAAAGAACATTCTTTTTAACAGAGAAAGTTCCACCTGGAGACAAATGTCAGGTAACTTCCCTAAAAAGATGATTATTGGGTTTTACTGTTTTCCTTATGTCTAACCAAAACAATTGATATTTTCACGTTTGTCTCTGTTAGAAGAGGAGCAGAAGATGGCCCTGTGTTCAACACTGAGTGAAATCCTCGAGTCTGCCTGTGCCAGCCCCTCCACAGGGTTCTGTTTTGTGACCTGGGCCAAGGGACAGAGCCCACATACTAGCACGCTTTCTAAGACCCAGACACAGTCTCAAACACAGGACATGCCAAGACCAGAGAGCAGTCAGTCGCCACAGGAACAGCAGCCAAGTTAGTCTTGTATCATCGCCCACTCACTGACTGCATCTTTGGCTGCCCAACTAAATACATTTTACTGAAGTTTGACAGACTAACTCTGACAATCTGACGTTTTGCCTTGATGGTTTCTGTGATTGTATTTTCTTGTGTCTAGCTGCTTTGGCTGCTGAGGACCTTGGCTTTGAGCAATTTCACAGTGTACTTCAGTAAGTGAAGATTATTTTTTATCAAATACCATAGTAATATTTCTTCTCATCATAAGTACTTTTCCCAATACAGTCTGGTAAAATGATGAATATTCTGGAGGAAGGGATTTAAAACAAACAATGAGGTTGGACAATTACCAAAGTGCAGGATTTTTATAGTCTGCTGCATTTTTTTCAGAAGCATGAGGAGCATAAAAAAGGTGTCAATTTATCCGTCTTGGCTTTTAAAGTGAACTTGCAATTTCACTCTCCTTACAATTTGCCAACGCTCTGCTTTCATTGATTGCCTTGTTGAAAGAGCGCTTATCTGACACACAAGATATCTGTTAAAGACACACCAGCAAATTAAATATATGCACGGTTGAGCTTGCTGTGAGAAACATTGAAATTTCATCACATAGCTCCCTGACAGCTTAGACTACAGTCAGCAAAACGCAAAGCTTGCTCAAAGCAAAGAGGTGCATGCTAAATAAGACAGACGGCTTCACTGGTATTTTTTTAATGAGCATTAGGATGAGAAGGATGGAGCGCTAATCCCTAGTAGTTAAATTTTTCTTTGTCCTGTTTTGTCTTGCGTCATTTTATTTTATTTTTTTTATCTTTACACATTAAGGACTAGCAAACACAATCCATATCCTGTGGGCTTTTTACAACCTGACACCCTTGGAATTTACTTTTTGTTGTTTCTTTTTATTTTCTTAATATTTTTATATATATTTATACTTCCCCACCTCTCCTTTATCCTGCAGCAAGCGAACTGTCCTGTCAGTGTCTGATCTCAGAGAGGAGGTGCTGTCTCTATACCAGTCCTGGAGGGGGTGCTGTGGGGTTTTGCTTTTCCTTTACTCTGTCATCCTCACTAAGGTAAGGGGAAAAATGTAGCAGGGAGAGATAAATGGTCATTTCAAATACTGATGGCGGTAATATGATTTCTGAGATTAAGGGGATTTAAAAAATAATGTTAATTTGGTACAAATCGAATATTAGGTTTTGCGTTTGGAAACGTATTCAGAAATATGTTAATGTTCAAACTTTATGTGGAGGTTGCAGAGATTTCTAAATGTTCAACAAATGTTTTCTTTTGCTCCTTTTTTTTTGCAGGGCATAGAGAATATTAGAAATGAAATCCAGGACCCATCAGAGCCCCTGATAGACCCTATACATGGTCACGGAAGGTATACATATCCATGTTCTTGTTTCTTCAGCATTAAGGTGACTTAAAATGATTATCATTCAAAGCTGTTTTAGTTTACATTATTAACACAAGTAATACAAAGTAGATTTTTGTTTTTATTAAAATTCTATTGCTAATTAAAGACTTTGCTGTTCTTTTGTACTTATGCAAAGCACTCCTTATTTTCTTCACAAAGCACATATGTGCACAACAGATTTTCTTTCTTATATAAACACTGTTTTTCCTTGTCCCTTTTTTGTTCAGTCAGAGCCTGGTAAACCTCCTTATAACCGGCCATGCCGTCTCTAATGTATGGGATGGAGACAGGGAATGCTCTGGCATGAGTAAGAGCTGGCACTGATATTATTGAAAAATAAATCTCATTAACACATGGAGCAAGTACCGTATTTTCTGCACTATAAGGCGCGCCTAAAAACCTTCAATTTCCTCAAAAGCCGACAGTGCGCCTTATAATCCTGTGCGCCTTATATATGGACCAATATTGAGCCACAACAGGTCTAGCAGCTACGATAAGCAGCCGCGACTTCATTTTCGCCCGTAGAAGAAGAAGCGTGCGGTGCATGTCGGGATAGTTGTCAGAACACTGGTTTGTTAATAAAGTTTGACTGACCCATCTACTTACCGACCGTCTAGAATCAGGTCGTCTGCAGGTCATTTAGCACCATGTTTTCCACAAACATGCTGTGCGCGAACAGAGAAGGGTGACCATCGTCTGGCCACGCCCTGGCCCAGTCGCAGAAGGCTCAGTCCGGAGTCGGACTGTTTTGTTGACATTCTTTATGACAACAAAGTGGCTTTAGATATTCATCCGGGGTGCTTCGACTAGGGTTACCAAGGGACCAGCCCTTATATATTTAAAGCCGGGGGGAAGGGGGAGGAGAGACAGAGACTGCGGCGGCAGCGTGTCGGTTGGTCTGTGTTACCCAGAAAGCAGTTGGGCACAATATCGCAACATCAACACCGTGAGTGAAACAATGACTGGGGCAGACTACTATATAAGGTACTCCGGGACCACTTCTTTGTTATTACATATCCACATTCGCGTCCCGTATCGGTTCAATACGGGACGGGTGGCAACCCAAACTGTAGCGTCTATTCTATGCGCCTTATAATGCAGTGCACCTTATATATGAATAAAGTTTTAAAATAGGCCATTCATTGAAAGTGCGCCTTACAATTCGGTGTGCCTTATAGCGCGGAAAATACGGTAGTAATCCTAGACTTAATCATATTTCTCTGAGATTAGCCATTGGTTTAATCCCATATCTTCACATATTAACAGTAAATAACTCAATCGTCCGTCAATAATATCAATTTTCACCTCTCTTTTTAATTCTGTTTAATTTCTTGTAGAGTTGCATGGAATTCATAAACAAGCATCTGTTGGCTTCCTCACACTTATGGAGTCACTGCGCTATTGCAAGGTACAGACACATGCAGAAGATAAATGAGAAGTATAAGCAAACTGTCAAGCTCTTGCTAAGTGTGCTGAAAGCGTGTTTTTTTTTTAACTACAGTTTACTTTGATTGAGAATTCAAGATGAACACAATTGAGTTGAGCACAAAAGCTTACAAGTAAATAGACATTTGATTCATGTTACTTTTAACTCTGAGATCTGGTAGATTTCCAGTAAAAGCAACAAACTAAAACACTTTTAAAAAAGATTTAGAAGTAAACTTCAAACAAATCAAAAGGACACAACATACTTTCTCCCTTTAATTCACCGAATTACTGCCATGGGACATTCAAGGATTTCTCTGACATGCATGAAGGAATTAAAGCAACGGTCTGGCTATGTCTTTGATGAGGAAATAGCATCTTAATATGATATAGAGCTCAAAAAAGTTGATTTTGTATAACAGCTTAAGAATGTGTTTGCCTTGGCGCCTCAGTCACCCAAATAAAGACTGCAAAATTGTTGAAACCATCTCCATCCAAACTGATTTGCAGGGATGGGTAAAAATTTAGAGACTTTCTCTGAAAGCGAGTCTCTACAAACTGGAACTGAACTAGAACTCAAGTTTTGACTCGGAGGGAATGAATACATGTTCATTCCACAGTGTTCAGAGTTTTCATTTGTAAAAAACTCTTTTTTCTATTCCTTTCTCTTCGTGTTGGTTTGTCGCACAACATTCTAATAAAATACTGTACATTTAGTGTGGGAGGGAATTGTGTTCAAAATGTAAGAAATACTTAGGGCATCTATACAGCTATATATTTAAGCTTTTTGACTGAGGCAAATCCAAGTTGCACAAAATAAGTAAGGTATTATCTAAAACGATTGTGAGATCATGAATCTAGGGATTTTAACATATTCTTGCAACTTAAGTCACAAAGAGCTAAAATTTCAGTATGGCTGTGCAAAAGAGAAATAAAGCCATCATAAAAATATGGAAGCCAGTCTTCAAATTGGCATAATGAACCTGTTTACAATGTTTATATGTTCCCATACATACACAACATACATGTTCTAACAAGGGAAAATATCATTTTGGTGAATATGAGTTTTTAATTTAATCCTGATGGTGTTTGGGGAGTTTATTTTTGTAACGTGTCTTTTCTGTTCAGTCAGTCAGTTCATTTATCTAATGAAAAAGACATGTTTGATTAGAAACAAATGCTAAATCATAGTGGTACCTGCCAAAAATAGATTATCTCCTTTTATAATCTATTCCTTTTGCTGTTTCTTTCTTCTTCTTTTTTTTAGGTCGGGACATTCCTCAAATCTCCAAAGTTCCCTATTTGGATTCTTGGCAGTGAAACGCATCTCTCTGTATTTTTCACCAAGGCAAGTTGAGTGCACTCATCCAGCACATATTTCACACACAGACAGAGAGTGTGCAACACAAGGCAGATATTTCTTAGCAGGTTAGAAAAACTAAAATAAAAAATGTGCTCAACAGATTTAGTTTTGTGTAGATCAAAGATCAGTGTGTGTGGAAAAACAGGTGAGGCAGAGATGGAGGGGGAAGGAATGTGAACACAGGAGATTGTCTTATATGGCAGGTGCTGCATGTTGGATTGTCACCAATCAAGTATCAAGTGGGGAAGAAGGGAGTTAAATAGTACATTTGTTATATTGTATGATGTAAAAGTCTGCTAGGCTTCAGTAAAAGACACCAGGTTTACCTTTGCTGTCAGGGCAATTATAACAAAGTGGATTGATGTTCCAGATTTTTTTTTTCTTGGTAGAGTTTAGTCTCAAGCACTCTCAGCATTCATATTTGACTAAATAGATAATCAAGAATGAGACAATAATGTAATTTGAATAAATTATTTTGTGCTATTAGTGTGTGGCTATTAATGTGGTGTAAATCACAAACTTTCTGAAAACTCAAGGGTCACAGCAAAGATATTTAACTGAACACAACTTTTCTGCTGTGTTTGCACCCTTTGAAGACACGCAAATAGGTTTTTCATGGAAAATGTATTTTTTTAATGAAGTAATTTTAAAAATGCAGATTAAAATTAAAACGGGTATTTGTATGCAATTTATATCTGGAAATAATTGAATATGAGGATGTAGAGGCCAAAGTTTCACATAATCATTATCACAATTTGTGCTAGAAGCCACATCAATAGTATAAAGTTTTATGTTTTGTTTTGTATTTTCTGTGTGTTTGTGTATGTGTGTGTTTATGCTTATTTTTTCACTCTCTCTCTGTCTATTTTTCTTTTTTTTTTTTCCTGGAATCTGGCTTATTTTGTCCTGCCTGTTTTGTCAGAACAGAGAAAGCTGAGAGGCTAAAAGGTTCCAAAGAAAATACAAGACTCTTTAGTCTGCTTAGAATCTCCTTAAATGTTGGTGTCGTTAACCACGTCAGCATTATGCACTACAGTGATTTTGACCATAATCCTATAGTGTGTGTACTGATGGAGATTTTTTAAATTTGTTTTTACATCTCCCTTTACAGGGTTTCTGCCGGTTTGTAAACCTCATAAATGTGAGAGATGAAATGCAGCCAAATAGGTTTCTGTTGAATCCCAGTTTTACAGGGGCAGTGGACAGAAACAAAGTCTTGTTGTGAAAATACCATGTTTAAATGCTGTGGTTTTCTGTAATAAAACTAACCAATGATTCTGTTGTAGCAATTATGCTTATTAACTTGCGAAATCATCACTTACTGAGTAAAAGTGGGACAACTTTAACAAACGTTGCTGCGCTGTTGTAATTTTACAGCTTTTAATCTCTTTCTGGACTGTCTTGTTGCTGTAGCAGAGCTCTGTGTTCTTGGTTCACAAAACTCCAGCTGGTTGAAAAAACACGAAATCTAGACTTTTTCTGACCTTTTCTACTTGGTGTCCCAGAAATGCTGTAACTGGTTAATCCCATATTACAGCTGAGGCAATGTTGAGGCTACAGAAACCTGAGGAGAGTGCCGTCATGTATGTTTCCTTATACAGGTGTGTGTGTGATGCATTCATCTTGTGCTAAACCAGGTTATCGAGCTCATCAGTGAGACTGTAACTATATACAGCAAAAGATTGTGAATTAAATCAAGGGTCTAGGAAGTCCTCTGTATCATTACAACACACCCTTAATATAAAATTGATTAAAAGCTTGGTTACATGACTAAAGCTCCACCCGGCAGTCCTAGTGTATCAAATGTTGGATCTGTGATGAACCAATCATGTATGCGCTAATGAGTTACCGATTCACACAACTCCCCGGGGCCGGAAATATGTTTGTATGTATATACATTCACATTGCAGAGCAGAAGAAATTTAATCCTGATTAGCGTTAGTGGTGTGTGCATGTGTGGATTTAGGTGGTTGGTGTATTCCAAGGGATGTGATTCCAAAGTTTAATCAGAATGCATTTGTTTCACTGAGATCCATTAACAAGCACACAAAAACTGGTTAAGATGCACAGACAGGGCTACATGTTGATGCTAGTATTCTGCTTCACAAGCTAAAGACCAACTGGAGAGAAAAGTAGACTTGTTGGAGCTACTTTGGTAAACCTGACAAGTTTAATTTCTACTCTTTAAAAGGAAATCTTTTTCAAGCTAATTTGAAGCTTATTTTCCATTCTTCGTTATACAAAACAAAACCATACCTGATTATGATGCTTTTAACTCCAGTAAATTCTCTAATTTGTACTACCCTGAGCGATTGTCAGTGTCTGACCATGGCTTTTAAATTGTCATCTTAATAGCATTTTTGTTTTTTATTTAACCTGCCTACACAAAATAAATATTTCCATTTCTGTTTCACATGCCAAGAGTCTATTTCCCATATTAGGGTTAGTCTGTGTACTAGAAAAAGACATAGTGACTGATTGTAATAAGCAGTGCACTGATTTATCAGCCAGTCAATTGATTGGCACCGCTTTTCTTAAGTTTGTGAAATCGGTGATTGGCCAATACTTGCATATGAAGCCAATCTCATCCTCTGATCTTATTTACCTCAGAAAATGTTTAAAAATCAACCACTGTCCTCTTCTGCTCTTTCATGAGAGAAGATTGACGGATAGACCGGCCCACCAGGTCATGTCTTCACATTTGTAGTTAACAATAGTGACCCCACTGTTGCCAACTCAGTGACTTTCTTGCTATAATTTGCGACATTTCGAACTAAAAAATTGGTATTGGCCAAAATCGGAATCGGCAGGTCAGGCCTTTTAAAGATTGGTATTTTCGTGATTGGAGTTGACTGGAGTTCTTAGTATGTAGGTAGATGAGAAAGATGAAAACCACTCATGTTCCAGAAAACCAACCTACTTTTTTTTTTAAGTTTCTTTCCCTTCCAGTTTTTAGAGATTAGGCTGCCCAACTGAAGGATCATCCTGCAAATCTTATTCTTTACCTTACTAGTCCCTCAAGGGATGAAAAGGGAGGAAAGGAAGTTGAGAGGAAGGATGCACTTAAAAAGGGCACTGCAGTGGTCACTCAGGAAAGGGGCTTAGGGGAGGGGGATCCTCTTGTGACATTTCTCATCAGTCTTTACTCTACCCTCACTGAGTGATGAGGTTCACAGGCTGTATCCGAACGTCTCCTGGGACTTGCATGTGTGTGTTTGTGTGACTGTGTGTACAGTAGTTGTGCTCTGGGTCAGTGATTTACTTGAGGAGGTAGCAGCCGCTATGGTGCTCTCTGTCTTCTAAGACTTCCACCTCTGTCTGCACACAAGACGTCTTTTAAAGGCTAGTAAAAAAGAGGAAAGTGGGCTGATGGAGAAGAAATAAAGTTTCCCTAGAAAATAATTGAATGATATGCTGCTATGCACAACCAACTTGTATTCATTTATGAAGGAAACTCAATAGATTTAGGCAATTGAAATGTGGAACTAACTACTTCCTGGAGACTGGGCAACTTCCCTGCATTGTTACAATGTAACCACTGAAAGAAAAGACGGGCCCGGGGACATAGCGATATGTCCGACTTTTTAGGACTTTTGGACCATCTTAGATTGGGACAAATCTGGACAGAACGTTTTATAGGTATTCTTTAAAACCTGGTTTCATTTTATGGAACATTTTTCTACTTAAAACGTGAATATAAAAGTATTGAGTGCAGAATAAGAGGCTTGTCTACGATGCCATTCTTGCCAGTACTGCTGCTGACCCATTACATCATTCCTAAAAGATGCAATAGAAAGACAGAGGAAGATTTCTATAGAACACCACAGGCACATTTAAGGATCTTTTTTCCTTTAAACAGGATTGCTCCCTTGTTCATTTGATCAGTGGGTGCGGGTCATATGTAAACACAAAACAACAAAGCGGTGTACATTAACAGTCATTAATAACCTTTGACAGGTCAGACCAAAGGTCATTGTAATAGGATAAAGGGTTGTCATTTGAAGTGTGTACGTGCTGCTTTATTCTTCGTTCACCCTTGGGTATCTGTCAGTGTTATAGGAGCCATCAGTGTGTTATACAACTACTCACTGGTGTCTCATCTCTTTTCACATAGACGCACTTTTGGTTATCAAAGACGGCTTCATAAATCACTGTTTTGTTCCGTCTGTCACACTCGAGGCTCATGCTCGTACTCAGACCTCCAGCAGAAACTGCACTCTCATTATGTGACAGGAGAACAGCTTTCCATTGTTTCTTGTGATTTCTTGTGATGGCGTAGGTCATCTGCTTTTATGTGACCCGAGTTTTTAGATGAACTAAAAACTATAAAGCACAAACACAGTAATGACCCATTTACATAGCAATCTCTTGCATGGTGACCTTCTCCTCAATCTGTCTTGTAGTAAGGCTATCTGTACCTGCTCTGAACAAGACTGGAGACATTATCCAAGATCTGTGCTTTGTTTTGAAACTGAGACCTTTAAATATACTCCATGTCCACTCACAGCCTCTCAGCACACACAATACCTCTTTAGGCGAACAGGAGGGAAAGAAAGTGTAATTCTAGTAAAAGGCTATTCCTACCTGTCTTACCTGGAGTAGCTACCTTGATGTGGAGATAAAGACTGAAAGGAAGAAGGAAGAATGAACAAAAAGTGGAGGGCAGAAAAGGAGGAAATACTACAAAACTGGAGTACCTACTTATCCCAGGAAAAGGTAGCTAACAAGGGTAAGAGACAAAGTGAAAGGGAAAACTAGATGAGTGAGAGATCTTCTCTGCTTGAAGAACCCCAAAAAAATGCTGGTGAAGGTTTTACCCATTCACAGGCATTCCATGAAGTGACACAAGTGCTGAAAGGGTCAAATTACTTTCAGACAAGCTTTTGTACTTTATCTAGCAGACCATGATGCAGGAAACCCAACCAGATTACAACAAAGGAAGATAAGTTAGGCAGTCAACAGCACTTCAAATCTATTGTAGACCAGTCGAGATCTCTTGGCTAATAAATAAGGATCTTATACAATCTCAAAATGTGCTTAAGGTTATTGAAATGCATTTATATTTCCAAACTGTAGCCTGTGTTATTGTCTAAAAGTTTTATACATTCCACCATTCATATGTCTGTCCTTTCGTCCATCCAGTTATTCTCTTGTATATCTACACGTATATACATGCCTGTCCATTTGCTATCCTAAAAACAATCCATCCGTTTGCACTAACTTTTTACATTTCTCCGTTTGGCTCTTCTACTATCCGTTTACAACACTGTGACAACATTTTTTTTGAAGCCACAGGTTCTTTCTAGTTGAATGCAAAAATATGATTAATTATAACATCCACGAATAAGTAGAGGACAATTGAACCCTTGTTTATAAAATTATATAATTTAAGTGTCACTTCGCTGTTTGGTCTGGCAGTAAACAAGATGACACTTAGTAAGTTTTAATATCCTTTGTGAAGTGAGTACTATTTTTGATTCAGTTGTGTAAATATTTCACATTTAATATTGCTTGTCATTAGTGTGCCAGTGTGTTCTTGCATTTGCCTGTCAATTTAATATGGCGTACAAATTGATTTTACTACTCGTTAACAAATAAAGGGTCATTATATATTAATAAATACATTGACTGAAAACAAACCTGTATCTAGTTCATGCAAAACCTTTTACAAGCATAAACAAGATCCAACACTGGTTTGTTTTGTGGCTTGAGTATTTGATAGTCTACTAAGCCATGTGCTGATTAATATTTTCCTGTATTAACTCATACCACAGTAGAACAGAGTGCTACGTGATTAGAATGTCGTGTGGTGCAGAACTGGTGGGCCACCGGATCTCCAGCAGATGCCCCGGGAAGCGCTTAAGATTTTTTTTTTTGTCTTGACTGTCTGCATCAGAAGAGAAAATTCCTCATAACGACGCTTTTGTGTTTGCCTTGTCAGCTTAAGAAGGTTGCATATTATGTTGTTGTTTTGTTTTTTGGGGCGAAATGTCCTCACCGTGTTGGAATTTAAAACTTATAGAAGCAACCCTATGTTTTGGTAGGTGTGCGCGTGCAGGGAGGGGAGGGATCGAGCGTCTCTGTTTCTGCAGCTTTTCTACCAGAAGTGCCATAATTTGGGCAAATTGGAGAACAAATTAATTCTGTCCAATATTTTTTTATTGTATTTTTAATACTTTTTTGTTTTGATATATTGACTATTTTGACAACCCTATTTGTATTTTCCCTGTCTATCCATAGCCTCTGTCCCTCAGTTCACTACCCTGGTTTCCATCTTCCTGTTTGTTCTCCTTCTCTCTGTCTCTGTTCTCTCCCCTTTCATTCTTCCATTTTCCCATGATCTTTATCCAACATTCATCTATCCATCTGTTTTCCCTTATGCCTTCATCTGTCCATTTTCCCTAGTTTATTAATTCTTCTGTCCATTCACCCATTTATATGAATTTATTCTTCAATCTTTCTGTTTGTCCAACTTATTTTCTCTTTAAAAATGTTCTACAACTTTTATTCTGGAAAAGTATGGATTTTAAATGTGAAAAATTTGGAAACTGACTAATCAAAAACTCACTCACTCTCTTCATACTGCATAAAACAGTTAAATTAGTTCTTAAATATATATATATATTTTTTTATCCCGTTTACTGATGCTTTGAGTTAGAGAAAATAATCCCGCAGTATAATTTGTTTTTTTAATCAGTCGGGAAGCGTGTATCTGTATGTTGTTCATCCTTTACTCATTTGGGGTATATTGTTGTTGCGTTGTCATGCAGGTCAAGGGTTTGTGCATAAAAGGTCAAACTGCAGAGTTTGGAATGTGCTCCTTGATTTCATTAGCCACACTTAAAGAGAGTTGGTCTTGGTGCTGCAGTGTGTCTCTGCGTTGTTTTGTGTATTTGTAGGAGCTCTAAGCAGAAAAGAATTCAATGCTCCCATATAAACAAACATTTGGTGTCAGGGGATGCAGAGTGTTTATTGCTCAGATTCTGTCTCTTACCAATATGCTCACGGTAGAGAAAGAAGAAACACCAAGTAGACAGGCGCACACTTCCAAACCTCCCTGCAGAGAGTGTTAGCTCCGTGACTTGTTTCCCAACTCAGCAGCATCTTCCTGAGGCCTCTAATAAAACACAGATCAAAGACAAGCAAGCAGACATGTCATCGCATACAGAGACACACACACACACACACACACACACAGTTCTGTCATTTCTGCAGCCATTATTAGTGCCTGTGCTTATCTGCACTATCTTTTGCAACAATGAGTCACAATTGTCTCTGTTCCTTTCAACATGCTCATTTTGGTGGGTTTAAAAAGAAAAACACCGTAAAGGCAGGTCACTCTTAGTTCCCTGATGACCGATTTGTAAAGTTTATCCTCTGATAAAGCCAGTATCATGTTGCAATTGTTAGTAAACATGATCTACATGAAAACTGTTTTAATTCATGAACTTTGAGTATAAAGTTTCCTAGTTTTTCACTTTGTTTTATTTGTTAGGAAATATAGTATAAAGTGGTTTGTAAAAGTATTCATACTCTATACTTTCCCAGATTTTGCGCAATACATCGCTATTCACTGTACGCAATAGCAACGTTACAAATAACTATTTGGACTAAAATAAATATTAGCTTATGAGTACAACAGATTCAGGTTGTCAATGCAAGTAGTGTTTGCATCAGAAAATGTTTTAGGAGGACATAAAGGCATTCTCGTAAAGTCTAAGAAGCTTCAACTGACTTGTTTCTTTGCCAACAAAGCAGATGGAGCCAGATGCGACTTTTTAAATTAAACGATGTTGTTTAGATAGAAGTTAGAAAAACTTTTTTTTTTCCCTTCCCCCTGTAGATGAATGCATTACTCACGATCATGGGCCTATGTTTGCAATAAATTTGAAGCACAAAGAGACCCTGTGTTTTAGTTACATGTTTGTTTGTTTTTCACAAGTTATGATGTCATCTGAACGTGCAACACCATTACCAGATAGCTTTTTTTCTTGGTAATCTAGTTCCATCCATCTTCCCATAAACTCTGTTTACTGAAGCTGCCACCACTACGTTTCAATATTGGGATTGTTGTAGTATTATTTTGCTCATTTGCTGACATGCTGTATGTGCACCCTACAAAACGTGAGAAACATCTTTCTTTCAGCAACAGCTTTCTTTATGCCTTTCTTCCTTTTAAAGTTCAGATATGGATAGTTAATTGTATACAAATGCACTCCATGGACCAGCTAGTTTTCTTGTCAAGGGAGTAGTCTCAAACAGATTTTTCTTAAGGATATCGGAGTAAAGAGGACTGAATACAAATTGTTGTTTCTATTTAAATTCCAATTTGCCATAATATATTGAAGTATGCGGTTGTAGAAAGACGAAATGTTACGTTTTTAAAGGGTACGATTACTTTTGCAGGTCATTATAATTAAACTTAATCTGATTTGTTTGTTTTTAGATCCTAAAGAGCTTTTCATCACTTTTCCTCCTCCTGCAAACCGTTGTCCACAATCATCAGTGTAACACTGACGTATTCTGCTTATGACAAAAATGCTGTCGGCTTTATGGAGCCTGTAATGTTAACATGTCGGCCCCCTTGCGATAGTTTGTGTGACAGAACGGTATGCGAGCATATATTCTCTGGCGTGTGACTGTTTTTCTTTACATTTGAAGAGCCAGCAGCTGGGAGTCATCTCTTCTTGATGTGTCTGCCTTGAACGCCCCTCTCTCGCTGAGTAAGCCCCGAATACAGTAATAAGTGGACTGTGAAACCCAAGCAGGCTGTGTGGATCCGAGGCTCTAGGTTTAATAAAGAGGCCAGCTAAAAGGAGATGAGCAGGGTTCATTTGTTCTCTCAAAACATTATGTGTTTGTCCAGCGATTTGTTGTCATAAATACTCGCCCTCCCACACTCAGGCAAGAACAGTGAGACCCTTTCTGCTTTCATCTACGATTTTGGACGTGTTTTAGTTGGAATAAAAAAAAAAAGGGCATATTTTAAAATGCTTAAAAGTTTATTCTCTTCATTTTCCGCTCTTCTCATCATTTTTAATTATGTGGCTTTCTCTGCTTTAAAAGAAAATAGTTTTTCTTGTAAGAACTCATTGGTTGTTCTTTTGTCAGGTTTCCAATAATCTTTCAAGCAAATTGGAATCTTAAATTTAAAAAACAATTCAGATTCTTATTAAAAAATCAGACTAAGCTTAAGAAATCTTGTTGGACAAGTTAAGTTTTGAGTTTAAAGCCTTCAGAACGTTCATTACCAAGAATAAAACATTTAGCTACTCTAGGCCTTAAAAAAGTTGTTTTTTATTTACCTTGGTGTTTTATATAGTATTCAGTCCGCTTTTGAAGAGTCAACACATGGTAGAAACCATTTTCTTTGTAATTTCACTTACAAGCCACCTGTATATGTCGCTGCCAGCTATCAAATGCAAAGAGATATAATAGAGTCGGGTAGACGGGGATCCCTGCATAGCTCTTGCTGAATGTGTTGTTTTGTTTAAAAATGTGAAGCAGCTCTCAACTTTTTATTTTTTATTTTTTGCAGCCTTTACTTTTTCCCTGCCGAATAAAACCCATTGCCACAGCATGATGCATGTTTCACCATGGTGACACTGTGTCCAGTGAAACACGAAGTATCAGTTTTCTGCCCCATACAGAGTATTGCATGTATCACAGATTTCAAATGTTGTCTCGGTGGACCAGTTCTTAAAATATGCATCCTTTTTGCACTTCAGTTATGTGAGATTTCCCATCATTCAAAATCCCAATGAGAAGTATTGAAGTTTTCCCTGTGTAACTTGGACTATGAATACTTTCCCAAGGCAAATATGTACTGTAGATTGTAGGCCTGTCATTAAAGGCATCAAAATGTGTAGATCAACAAACACATTTCACTTTTGTTCATTCCCTTCCATCACTGCTTTACTGTAAAGCCCTTTCTTGGTCAACAAACACAGGGACGTTTATCACAGAACATGGTCTATATGTGTAGGGCTTGATTTCCTGATTGTGTGTTTGGACTGAAAACAAGCTAAGTTTATCAGCGGATCGGTTAATTACCCAGTACTCTGTGCTGATTGCTTCAGCCCCTCTCACTGCACAGATTTTGTCTATCACATCAATTACCTGTTTAACATACATTATTGCTGCACCACAAAGTCACTAGTGACTGACAAAATATGCTGACCTCGTGTAATACATATGTGTGGTACTTTGGTTATATATTTTTTTCTTAACCTTGGAAACCCGAAATTGTATAATTTAATTTTCTGCCATGTTTTCTTTTTTTTCTAGAATTCCTCCTGTTGTACAGTTGTTGAAGCTCTTTTCTTTGAGAAACCAATTTAAAATCTGCTCCATTTTTTTGAGTTTCTACCCTCTCTCCTCCTATGCATAGAGATTTAGTTAAAAATCTCTATGCATTTCCTCCAGTTTGTTATCCAGAGCTCGTTTTTTCTCTTTTTTTAACTTTTGCTATTCTTCTCTCCCTGTGTTTCTTCCTTTCTCTCCCTCTTTCGCCTATTTGGCTGCTTCCCAATAGGAGATGTCGTTGGTAGGTCCAGAATCTCCATCAGAACAAGCAAGAAGGGTTTTCCAGTCATTTGATCCGGAAGGTAAATAAGCAACAAGTGTTTGCATCATTTGCACTGCACATGTGATCATAATCTTGCACCCCACTCCCTGTGGGCTTTCTTTTTTTCCCCCATGTTTCAGATTAATTGAAAACTTCCCCTGTCCATCTCTCCCTTCTCAGTCACTCTTTCCTTTTATTCTACATGGGGAACAAAATGGCTCTCTGATCTCTGCTGTTATTGTTGAAGTTAGTCAGATCAGCCCCTCCAACAGCTGAGTCAACCATCCTGCCTCTTTCTTCTTTCCCCCTTTTTTCTCTGCCTTATTGCCTCTTCCAGCTAACGGGGGTAGAAGGGAGTGGGAAGGACATGACTGATTTATTTTATCTGCATTTTGAAGTTGAAAGTTAGTTTTTTGCTGTTGCTTTTTTTTTCTCTCTGTGGTTAATTTGCATAAGATGTGACTGAAATATCCTGTTTAGAGGACATATTATTTACAAACAGCTGTTTCTGCTTACAAAGAGAACATCTCTAGAAATGCAGCCCAAAAGACATGAAGGAGCAATCAGCCATAGGTCTTTTTTTATTTTTCTCTTAGACATCACATCTTGTTTTGTTTGCATCTTCTGCCCAGATGATTTTTTCCACATCTACTTTGTTTATTACATCCATGGACTATCTACCACACTAGTGTAGCATAATAGTAACGAACCAAAACAGCCTATTTATTTTCAAAGACTGGTTAATTTATTTCTGCCAAATACAGCTTACCTTTTTAAAAAGTTTTGTTTTTTGTAATAATAAGGACAAATCAAGAAGAAAATCTTCTGTCATTAAAATAAAAGTTGGGGGGCAGGGGGTTTGGTTTGTTTTTTTTTTGTTTGTTTGTTTTTTTTTTTAGTTGTTTGGCCATGTCAGACAAAGCCTGATCTGGTCTAAGCTGAACTTGATAATTCTATGCTTAACAAAAATGTTAACTTTAAAATGTAACTTGAAATTTATCCAGCTATTTTTACTCTGTTTTTACTCTGTTAAAACACAAAAGGAAGCTTTTTTTTTTTTTTTTTGCATTAGGACTTGTGAGCATACACTGCACAATATTTTCAGCATCAGCTCAAACTGACTACATTGCAGAGTTCAGTATTCAAATCATGTTCTCTCACTGTACGACCAGAAGCTGAGATGTGAGTTGATTGCTCAAGCTGTACGTCAAAGCATCACTTCAGAATCTTCAATCTGGAGATCGAAGATTCTGGAGTGATGCACGACGCAAATAAGGCGAAACTCGGCCCAATCCCAAAACTTGTCACACGAATGGTAAAATCAATTCAAAATGGGTCCAGAAATTGCAGAGATTACGTTTAGATTGACAAACATGAGAACTACACATTGATCAGTGCTGTCCTTCACTTAATGAAGAGTCTGTAAAACAACATTTTTGGTTTGTAAAACCTACACATTTTATGATTGCAAGTCTGTAATATCACAATTGTAAAGGACTGTTTGGATCCAATCTATATTAAAATATTATTTGTCAAGTATCATGTTTTCACAGTTTCACAGCATGAACTCCTGGTGTAATTATTTTAATTACATCAGGAGTTAATTATTGTATAATAATCAAACAAGAACATGAAAAATGTAGTCATATATTGTCACATTGAACAGTTTAGACACAACCCATGATGAAGCTGTTGTGTTCACATACATTTGTTTATACTGCGAAATGAAGCTCGTCATTCTCAGCTGCCTTAAGCAGCCCTGCTGACTTTCTGGCCCTTTGTGAGCACGTTCTGATTTGTGGACCTCATTCTGAACGTTCCAGGACCTGCTGAGATTAACCCTTCCAGCTAGACGCAGTCCTGTCTGCTCAGAAAACCTCATCTATAGATCTGTAAACATAACTGTCATTTGTTCTTTCTTGCTCTTTATTTGTTCCTTCCTGTTGCACAGTACAGCAGCGCCAGCAGGTTCTGCGTACCATATGGTCTCCTCTCACGCACACGCGTGCACACAAGCACATGCTTTGTCTGCTGTCGGTGAACCCACGCGCTTAACGGCATATGTGCACACATGAAAGGAGAATACTGTACACAACACGCATATCCATGCAGCATGCAGTTGAGCGCTGCGGTAAGGGATGTAAAACTGTCTGTCGCATGTAGAGTCAGCACAGCTCCTTTTGTTATGGAAAAAAAAAAAACTGCCACACACAATCGCACACAACGCACTGACTCATAAGTCGCCTCAGAAATTCCCCGTCTCTGTCGCAGTCGAATATTAGTTTGTCATGTCCCTGCGCTGCGTTGTTTGTGTGTGCCTGCATCCTCTTACTTCACAGCCACTATCAGTTGTCGCTGTGGGAACGACATCTGTTTTTGGACCGAGAAGAAAAGAGCTGCTTGTGAGAGAGCAAGCTCCGTAATCGTCAATTAATCTCCACAACACAGTCGGGGAATATGCTAGAGTCTGAACAAGATAACCCACTAGCTCACAGTGACATAAACCTACAAGTATCCAGCCAGAGAAAGCGGGTAAAAACACATGTTTGCATTTAAAGTTACTGCTTTCAGGTAACACAATCATGCAGTTCCAATCAGAGCGAAAGAACCAAGAGTTTTTATATGAGAGTTGTCAGATGACTTCATTGCACAGGATCTGCAACTTGATGTGCCAGTGTTTGTGTATGTTTCTAAATGCTTTGCCCTTTCTCAACTTATTGTATGATGTACCAATGTCTCCTTATGCCTCCTTTTGTCTGTCTCTTTCTAGATAATGGCTTCATACCAGAGTCTCTTTTGGAGGATGTAATGAAAGCTCTTGACCTTGTCTCAGAGCCTGAATAGTAAGTCCTTGCCTGTTCAAGGCTTAATGAAAGATTGCGTGTGTGTCGGGGAAGTGTTAGCTTGTGTGGTTGAACGTCGCACCTGTGGACCTTCTAAAGTTCTACCTCCTGAGTCAAGGCCAGGCCAGGTCAGTGACCCTGGGCTCAGGTTTCACTACCAGGCTGCCGTAAAGTAAAGCAAGAGAGAGCGTCGCTATAAAAGCCTAGGAGAAGGAGGAAAAAGTCAGAAACTGGCTAAGAGGGAGATTATTAACAGCAGGAACAAAGACAAAGAGATCGAAGAAATGCTTGAAAGCACCGCTTGAAACAGAAGCACGTTTTCTCTCTCGGAGGAACAGTAAGCCCGAATGCAGTCGGGGAGCTTTGCCAAATACTGGACCACCGATCAGGTCTGCAGACCCCCAGATGGCCAATAGATCACAACAAACTTAGCAAACAGGAGGGAAACTCCCAGTGCAAAGCACATTCATTCCCACATATAGAGTTTGTGCACTGATTCATGCAATTAAAAAAAATGAATAGGGTAAATAATTTAACAGGATCATCTAGATTGTTTTTCTTAATAGGAGGGTACTGTTTTTAAAGGGATCTTGAAATAACTTTTGACAGTCAAAAGTAGATGAATTTATTCACTGTACAGTCACAGAACTTTTTATTTTGTTTATCTACAGCACCTTAAACACTTATTAGCAACCCTGGTAAAGATGCTGCAAGACACTTAAACAAATGCATTTTAAAGCATATCTTGTATCAGCCTTCTAGACTACTCAGATATTTCTGGTTCTGATCTGCTCTGCATCCCCAGAACCAAACATGGAAAAAGCAGCATTCAGCTTCTTTGCACCACAAATCTGTAACAAACTTCAAACAAATTGATCTTACACTGAAAATTTTCAAAAAACCCAACCTTTAAAAGCTGAGTGCAATTAGTTTTTGGGAGAAATCGTAACTGATTTTAGTAAAAGTCCAATAATGATTGACGCATCTGCTATTAATACTTTGCACAGTCCTGTTTAAGATGGCACTCTATTTTCTTCTACATCACACCAGGCAATAAGGAGGGAGATCTTTAATTATTCTTTTTTTTTTGCACAGTCTTCCTAGATTGTCTACAATTTTAAGTCCATTTCATTAGGATTAAAGTGATTATGAAAGGATGTTGTTGAACAATGTCTGTGTTGATTTGGCCATATGTTTTAATGAGTATTGTGTTTAAGCATCCAGTAATGGCTCATTTTTTAGTTTTGTTTTGTATGACGCTATCTATTAAAGATCTCCTGGTGACATCCTCCACTCAATCTTACAATTGACCTGAGGTCGTTTTTTAGATTTTTATCCTTTGTGTCTCGTCAAACCAACTATGATGGTTTTCTAAAAAAAAAGTCTGAAGTGCCCAAAACACAAGATTCCAGCTGAAGTCATGGTGAGGGTCTTTGTGCAATCTGGTGGCCAATGGCTTTAAAAAATAGGACCATGTGTCAAATTATGGATTTAATGATTGGAGGTTCCTGTTACCCTTGTCACCTAATTTTGTCTGCAGTATTTTATGCTACTACTGGTGGAAAAGGTTAATTTATTTTTAGGCTTTCTTATACATGTTTGCTAGAGGTGCTGATAAATGTGGCCTGCAGTGTAATATCACTCTGACAGATGTGTTTTGATGCTATAAATATCATCTGACTCCATTTAAGAACAAATCAAGCCACAGATCATTAAAAAAAGAGTAAGTGGTCCTGATCGTTTTTTTCATTATTGTGTGTATTATACATATATATAGACAATTTGTAAATATACAAATTGACTACAAATACTTCTTCTTAAACTTTTCACAACCATGTTTTTTTAAATAAACGGATATTATTATAATTATCATTTTTTTTATTTTTTATTGTTAAAACATTGCTAAACTATTGTCATTCAATTACATAACAGAGTATAAAGATTTAAGAGCCTCCGTTGCTCTGCAGCAGCTTCAGCAGTAGTTTGAGGAATGATCTCTCCTCCGTGTGTGTCTGAGTAAAACACTCTCTTCCCTCTTTTCTCCCTTAAAAGGACAATCTGTTCAATTTTTTTTATCGTAGTGGAGTAATAATAACACTGATCCGACACAGGAATGTCTGGAAAGAGGTATATTTAGTTGTACCACAGTATTTGTGAAAAACAGGCGCACACTGACCAAAACATGCATCTCAAATCCACACTGAGTGATTAGGTGATTGTAAGTTTGGCTCAGTTGTCATACACAAAGCTTGTTATTTTGTGCTGCACTGATGCATTCTTCCCACTCCCTCCTCCTCTTTTTTTTTTATATGCTTGTTGTTTTATTTTTCTGGTTCTGTTTTGTCTGCTGAGTTTTTTGTTGATTTCACGTCTCTGTCCTCCATGTCTGTGCCTTCTCAGTGTCAGCCTGGTGAAGAATAAGCTTGATCCAGAGAGCTTGGGCATAATTCTTCTGGGCCCTTTTCTCTTGGAGTTTTTCCCAGATCAGGTATGTGTGTGTGAGAGAGTGTCTGGAAATCAACTTTCACTTCAAAAGATGCAGTGTATGACGCATGCCTTCCACATATCACATGATCCATATCATGGCTAAAACATATTGAGAGAGGTCTGAGCTTACAGCTTGTTGCCAAGGAGCCTTTCTTTTCTTTTTTTAAACTGACACATTTTCATGTTAGAACCACAAACGTTGCTGTGTTTTATTGTAAATCGGTTATGTAGAGGGAAAAGGATGCTTCAGAACACAGTTGGTTAATACTTTTAAAGCTTCATGATACTTTCTCACCTGCACATCCTGTGCAAACTTAGTCAGATTAGAAGGTTGAATTTTGAAGTCCTGCCACAGATTCCTCTTTGAATTTAGGTTTGAACTTTGACTGGGCCAACATGGATATGTTTGTATTGATTTTTAAGAGGCTTTATTCATTTGACCAGCTTTCCTGTTCCTGCTGAAGAAAAGTGTCCCTCCAAAGTGTTTGCCCATTGGAATAAAGTTTGTGATAAACTGAATTTAAGACCCTGTTAATCATGTGCATCTATTTTAATAAAATGCATAAATATAAATAGCTAACATATCAATAAAGGAATGGAAAGAAACATACATTTTTTATTCCTTTTTTGTAGTCAAATGATAATTGTCTTATTTAAGTACATCAGTCTTTCCATAAATGTTATTTGCGCACATAAACCTCAGTTTGCATATGCATATACATAGTTTTCCACTACAGACAAAATTTTGCATGTTGATCTAGTAGTTGCCTTTTGGTCTCATCTGATTAGAGCTTTTTAATCAGTTTTTGACTCCATTTAATGTTCCCCTGCCTTCAGATTAAACACAGGTTGACTGTATTTACTAATTAGAAGAGTTCTTCTACTTTGTTGAACTGAATGTTGTTATAATAGATGGGGCTTAGTAGAAATGCAATAAATGTATATGAAGTCTGGCCACTTAAGAGTTATGCTTTTTTTAAAAAACATGTGCAACTTTTCTTAGATTTTACAATTATGCACTAGTTTGATTACATACTTCTTTGTTGAAAATTAAAATCACAATAAAATACATTGAAATTTAGTATCTAAATGTAAGCAAATGTGAAAAAGCTCCGGGAGGTTTACTACTTTTGGACAGACTGTGCACACATGGATGGCACAAAGGTTTTTGTTGCCAAGCATAAGCATAGCACTGCTTTAACAAATCTTTCTGGGCTTAAAACATTCCTGTGGCGTCTCATATGAAACGTGTGTGTGTTCACAATCATCTGAGATTACTTTTTGAGGAGCTCAGAAAACGCAGTAAGATGCTTTTATGAGACAGAACTGGTAAAGAAGATGGAGGAGAAGAGATGGAGGGGAACTGTGTTAAAGTGATCAGGGCTTTAGGGAATCACCAGAGGAATGGTTCGGAGCCGCAAAGAAATTACACTACCATTAGCCAACTGGACCCACACACTCAGACACACATGGGATTGTTGCAAGGGTTAAGGTTTCATATGTAGGCATACAAACACGAGAAGCTGGACAACACACCCAATTTCATGGGAAGTGTCTTTGCTTGCAGTCATTGTTTTAAGCTTTTGTAGTTACTGGAGTTGAGCTTCACAGCGTACCGATAGCCACACGTTTAGGTTTAACACATGGGATTTACTATAAATCCTATTGCAGGCAAGAGATGTGACTGTTTGACTTTTTGGTTTATGAATGTTATGCCCCTGCCAGTCTTCTCCATGTCTGTGAGAACAGTCTGCTTAGAGCCTCTTTTTGACAACCAAGCATGTTTTTTACTCTTTGTTTCAGGATTCAGGAATCCCAGACTCATTTCCCATCTACCACTACAATGGACTTAAACAGTCCAACCACAAAGAGAGGGTAAGCCACTCTTTCATATGGGTTTTTCCATTATAAGTAATGGTGGCGGTTCCTTTTAATATTCCCAGCCTCTCTCCCAATTACCTCTCTTCTTTTCCTGTCATCATTCATACACACTCGCACTCGTGCATACACACAGCCGGAGGCGGCCAGCCACTCCAGAATAAACAGTAGCTGTTGCGAGTCTAATGGCCTGTCCATCCTTTCGAAGGCCCGGCTAAACCCTCCTGTTTCTTCGAGTCGGTTCAGTGCGAAGGCTACCGTCAGCAGACTTGCTTTGAAAAATGGTGGAACGCAAACTTATTAAGCAGCCTCAATTTGATGGATGATTGTCAGCGGATGTAGTTGGTGGCTTTGCATAAACCTCGTACTCAGGAATATCAGTTTCCCCATCCATCAACACCGCCATGTCTCTGGAAGCTCTCCTTTTCTATCCTGCTACCTCAAGTTGAAGAAATGGCACATCATGTGTGCCCCCACAAAGTCGCACACAATACACACACATGTAGTAGCAAGGCGCCTATAAGATTAGGATGTTAAAACCATTCCCACAGCTCAAGATGGAAACAGCAGACCCTCTGACAGCCGTCTCCTGCACATGTCTCTTTGAGAGGACCTGCTGTATATGTTTATGCATCCCTCTGACCCCTCCAGTGGAAATGCCTGCTAGGAGATGAAGTGAATAGCTTTATTTGTTTTGTTAGCTCTGTGTAGTGTGGTGCAGATTAACCCTGAACGAGAAGCATTTCAAAAACTTGAGATCAAGCAGGTTAAAACTGAATTCTGTCATGTTCATAGTTCAGCATCTGAGCATTCTGAACTACAGTCACAGCCCCAACGTAACTAATTCTAACCTTTTTAAAGGTAAATGTATAAAGTTGAAAAAGTTGGCAATAATGTCATCATGCAACAGTTGGCATACTGATTGTGTCATTGACTATCATTGCAGTTTTGCCTTTGCCAGATTCTCTAACAAATTGAGAGAGTTGACCTAACCTAATCCTGTTTAACTTGTTCATGTTCCATTTTCTCACTTAAATTGTGTCTTACCTTGAATCCTCAATAGTAAGGCTCTCCTTTACAGACTTTTCTGTTTGCATTTTCAATAGACTAAATAAGTCTGAAAAGTGACCCTTCAAGAATACATTTCAGGCCACATTGGAGTCAAACAGAGTTGTCCCTACTCCCATGTTTTGTTTGTGGTCTTCAGAGAGAGAAGCTCAAGGGAAGAGAGGGGAAAGATGTTTAGTTTGAGAATCTCATGTTCTTATCTTTGTTTTTGTTTTTTGATAGTGTGATCTGTTCACATCTTCAAGCCATGAGTTGACATGTGTTGTCAATTTGAACAAAAGCACTACATAAATACATTTAATGACACTCAATTCATAGAGCAGAATGAGATACCTCTTCTCCAAGTCTGAATCTTCTTATTATGTCATGTTCACAAGTAATTGTGGGATGGAGCGAGAGATGGATAGTTTTGGAGCCTCTGGGGTAAGGCAGGAGCTTCTCTGGTCTATTGTGTTAAAACAAGAGCTGATTCAAAAACTAACTATGGTCATGACTGAAAGAACAAGATCCTGGATACAAGTAACTACATAAAGTCCTGTAGGGTAGTTTTGCACTCACTCTTGTAGAGCTTTTAGCTCATATCAGGTTTAAAGTGGGAGGAGAACTATATCGTCAGTAGCACATGCTCACAAAGCTAGATGTCTTGTCTTTCTAACGACCTGAACTTCAAACACACAGCAGTCGCCACATTCCCACCTTCAGGGGTAAATGTTGCAATATTGTTCTGTACACAGTTGCTAAAGTTTGTCATATGACTTTTTCTTTTGTTTTGTTTAAATAGTGTTTGTCACCAGAGAAAGTTGTGCTCACTTGCATTGTGACATAGAAAACTCAGCATCAATAGATTAAAGTTGAATAAAAACAGAAACATAATGTTGACCACATTTTTATTCTGCTCCTGAACACCCCTGACACTTTCTTCTAGGTTGAATATGTGGAGGGGACAGCTCTGGTGCTTGGTTTCGAAGACCCGATGGTCCGGACTGATGACACGCCAGTGAAGCGCTGCCTGCAGACCAAGTGGCCCTACATTGAGCTGCTGTGGGCCACCAACCTCTCACCGTCAATGAACTAGCACTGAAACATTTGGTGTGTCTTTGCATGTGGTCGGACCACTGCTGCCCCCCCCCCCCGCCCCCCCTCGCCACATGGCCCTCCTCAGCTTCCCCTGTGCACACTGACCACGGAAGGTCAGCAGTCCTCAGAGACTTGCGCACATGCAACAGAGACCTACAACAACAAAAGAAACCCAACGCACACAGGGGGGACAAACATGTTAATGGAAAAAGCACTCAAGCCTGAGATCCATTTCTTACATCTACATTCACACATTCCACATAAATGCAAACTCTGCTGTGCAGTCACCATTGATTGTATTTAAGACACAGGATGTTTGTGGTGAGGTCATCTCGAAAAAGAAAAGAATGATTTCCGTAACAGCACCGTGCCGTGCTGATAACTTCTGTTACAGTTTAGCAGCAGACATGTAAACACTGTTTAGAAAGCTGAATTTGGTTCAACAAGCGTGTTGTTAAAAGTCACACTGAACCACATGTAGATCCAGTCGACTGTGAAACCCTAATCTTACACCAGAGCTACAGAACTGTTCAAACTTACCAAAGCTTCCTCCAATGAGAACACAAACTCACTCACCCGCCAACAGCCACTTCCACTGCTTGGAGTTTACAGCATTAAAGGGACCAACCCCGAAGGAGAGATCCTAACTGGAGGTTTTCTGCATTTTAACCAAGTCCAAATTGGTTTAGGTGCTCTGTGGGAGCTTTATGCATTATAGGATGGTGGTTAAGTGCTTGTATTTATTATCACGCTCAAAGGTTCAGGAATAAACACTGTTGTTTTTTTCCTTTTGTTCAAATGCTGTGTGATGTTTTTGTTTAAGCTTTTACATGTTAATCAACCTCCTCCTAGAAACCTGGCCATCCATCTGTCCATCATATTTCCTTCCATTTGTTTGACCGTCATCCATCCATCTCATCAACCATCCATCCTTCAATTTCTCAATCTTTTTTCCAATTGCTTACCCATCATCAGTCTATTTGTTCTTCAGCCATTTGTAGATTGATCTGTTTCATTTGTCCATCATCCATCTGTTTGTCCATCGTTCATCCATTCATTCTGTTTTCTATTGTATATCCACCCATTTGACCTTTATCACTATCGATCCATCTGTCCAAATATACAGTTTCTTCATTTCTGTTGTGCTTGCAGGTTGCAGAGCCAGGAGGCTGGAGAAGTATGAAATTTTAACATGGGAAAACATCGAGGAGCCCTGTATAAATTTGTCATGACCCAACAGGAGATGACCTCTGGTTTCAAATGTCTAAGCTCCTTTTTGTAGCTTTGGTAGTAAATCAGCACAAACCTATGTTGTGTGTCCCAGAGAGAATCTAAATCAGTATCTTAATAAATCCCCAAGACACTAATGGCGACTTAAGTGGTTCTCTGTAAACAGAAAGTAATCCCATTCAGACAGAAGATGGTGTTTGTCGAGCACCAAAACTTCCATAAAAAAAAAATACAAATCAAACTCTACACTTCTACTTCAAACACAATGCCAAACTGTTGGCTAGTATGAAACGCAGGCATAATTTGCATTTTTAACAATTGTAGGTTGGAGATTAGTTTAATTAAACTTATTAATGTATTAATTTGCAGAGAACTGTTCTCCCACTCTGTCCATAAACACTAGTGTAGTACTCTAGCCCGCATGTGTTTTAATAAAGAAAAAATCAATTCAATGAGTTTATAAAGTGGGAAAATGAGCAGAGAAATAAATAAACCACTGCTGTTGCTGTGCTGTAATCAATCCAGAGTGACCTGCAGTAAATCTCTGATCATTGCACACTGGCAGACTGACTGGATGAAGCCTGAACAATGAGTGTGTATTCCTGGTAATGCTGTAATGGGGGATCCTGCTAGACTTGAAGACGGATGCGAACGTGTGCACAAACACACTTCTACACTTAGACACCTGATAAATAGCATTGTGTCATGGTTGCCTTAAAGCAAAACCATTGAACTGTTTTCACATTTGATCATCCTCCTCATCTCCCTTTTATTTCTCTAATGGTCACGGGGGGAAAAAAAATTTAAAAACATCTGCAGCTGATCCCACCGTTCTTTTTGTGCAGTTTTTTTTCTCCTCTTTGTTCATTTAGATTTTCAAAGAAACACCTGAGATAGACCAGACCCTCTTCTGTTCCTTGTTCTCTCTCTTTAGTCTGACACCCTCTTTACTGCTCTAAAGGAGATAAACCAAGCGTACGTTAAAAAATAAAAAATGGAGGACAGAATGAATGGATTGGTGTGAAACATTTTGGGTCATATGAAGTTCTCCACTTGGCAGGTAAGAATTTGTCTTCTATCCTGGCCACACTTTCCTGATTTTTATTTTCTTTCGGGTGTTAATTTATTACTTAAACCTGGGCTGACTCGAGATATAGGCAGACCTTGAACTTAACGATGGCCCCCTGGGGGACTAAAGGGACTTTGAACTCACAAAAACAAAGGCAAACTTTTATCCATGAATGCATTTGTGCCCTGTTAATACTTGCATAAGGTGGTTGGTGTCTATTTTTAGTGGTCAACAGTTCAGAGAATGCTATGTTTTAAAGGTGAGGTCATGGAGCGCTGGATGTACGATTTGGTAACTTCAGGGCCACATCCTGACCTTTTGCAGATGATGTCATTGTGCTGGTGTCCTCAGGTTCAGCACACTGGAACAGTTGGTGGTTGGGATGAAAGTCAGTCCCATTGTCTGATTCATTATTGGCTAACTGGATAATTATAAGACGGGTTTTGTACATGCAGAATTAAAAGTAATCCAGCCTAGATCATTTAAATGGTGTTCAGTTGCGCTGTAGTAGTTGCAGGCTTAACTAGAGGCGGATTTCAAAATCAAATTCTGCTCGAGGCCCCATACAACCTCGGGCGGCTAATGCAAATTAGCCCCTCCTGCGTTTATAAAGAGGGTGCAACAGTTTCTCCTCAACATACCAAAGATTTTACAAGACAAGTGCTCCTAAGTGTGCAAAACTAAATATACAGAGCCAGTCTGGTGTGGCCTGTCACCTCTAGACGGCTTTTCACTGGAGGATATTATTTCCAACATGAAGGAAGTTTGTTACCTCAGCGGTCTAAGGGAGGGTGAAATCGCCTGGTGTTGAGTGAAACGGTGATGCGGAGGTGTGGTGGGGGCACAGCAGGCTACTTTAAAA
This sequence comes from Poecilia reticulata, assembly GCF_904066995.2. Taxonomy (NCBI): domain Eukaryota; kingdom Metazoa; phylum Chordata; class Actinopteri; order Cyprinodontiformes; family Poeciliidae; genus Poecilia; species Poecilia reticulata. The sequence goes on from NC_088845.1 coordinate 18,144,487, forward strand.
CGTCCACAGCCTATAACTTGAGAGATTTCTGCTGTGAGCCGACCTAATAATTAGCGACATAATTACAAGAGATTATTCTCAACGGAAGGAAACGCGGTCCTGTTTTAGGGGTATGGGTGGCTTGTTAAAAAGGAGGACCGAAAGGTGTTTCAATTCACTAATCACGCGCGTGCGCGTCCACTATTTGCGCGTGCTCTGTGCGCAGTCATCTGTAAACTGGTTTGTTACATAAATGTTACTTTAATACAATAAATTACTTCGGGATGGGGTTTATAAATTAGCTGCGCTGTAAATTGAGCGGTGACGCGCCAACCTCCCTTTGCGCGCTTGGATGTGGTTTGTGCCTGGTGTGTGTGTGTGTGTGTGTGTTGGGGGGGGGTTACGTTTTGTGCAGAGGGTGGGAGCGCGGCGGTGCAGTCTTGTGTAGCGGAGGCTCTGGCTAGATCTGGTGGTTTACGGGTGTCAAGAGGCAGATCTGAAGCAGTGCAGGCAGAGCGATCTTCACATTCTGGACAAACGCGTAAACTTCTCCCTCACCTGCACGCAGGGAGCCTCTATATTTCTCCTCCTTTTCTGTGGAATCCCGCGCAGCCTGCTGTCGTCCAGGATGGAGCGTGTGTGGGATTGTGCCTCCTCCGCTGGGATGTTTATGCTGGGGGTGCTCTCTGTGCTGTGGCCGGCGCCAAACCGCGTTTGGAGTTTTAACCTTTACGCAGAGCATCCCACGGTTTACAGCGGACCCGACGGGAGTTATTTCGGATATTCTGTTGACTTCTATCAAGCAAGCACTGAGAGGAACACGTGAGTGACCAAATAAGTTCCAATAGACTCCTTAAAAGTTTGTTCTCGATTTTTGTTTTCTCTCTTCAATTATTCATTAAAAAACGGTTTAATTGGAAAAAATGTGATGTGGATAGTGTTTGGATTATTCCCTTATATTGATCATGTTAACTTATCTATTAGCTGTTTCTGTCTTGTATATGTCTTGTCCCCCCCCCCCCACCTCACCCCCCTTGTGCCCAACAGGATTAGTGTGCTGGTGGGGGCTCCTAAAGCGAACACCTCCCAGCCGGGCATCGTGGAGGCTGGAGCCGTCTATTACTGCCCCTGGCCCGGACAGTCCGATAGCTGCAGACAGATTCCCTTTGATAATTCCAGTGAGTCACCTGATGCATTTTCAAAACTTTTTTTTTTTTAATTATTATTATTTCTTTCGGATCACAACAGGAAAAACACTGGCAGATTTTGAATAATTCTGTTCTCTCGGGACTGCGACTGTTTATTCAGACTGAATGGACAAATCTATCAGTTCGTGATAGACGTGTTCATTAGAAATCCACCAATGAGGCTTTTCTTGACCAATACTGACTACAACTTTCTCTGAGGTCTGAACTTCTCAGACATTTTGATCGGTTTAGATTTTTTCCACTATTTTAAGATTTTTAATATAAAAGATTAAAAAAAAGGTGTGTGTGGGGGGTGGGGGGTGAGGGGGTTGAATAGAGCCTAGTTTTAATCTATCAGAAAATAAAGAAATTGCTCACTTTTGAGTCAACACAAATGTCCCTATTCTTTATTTGATATTTAGTGCAATTCAAAAGCCCTCCAAAGTGCAAAGTGTTTATTGATGTTTTTTATTTTCTCTGAAACTGAGGGGGGTTCTTAGCTTTAAAGCATTTCATAAACTCTTTTGTATTTGGCCTGCTCATCAGTTTGGTCCATTTTAATATTTTTGATTGCTTGCTTGTAATCTTCACGAGTAATCACATGTGTTGCTGCATTGAAAAAATGGACATAAAATATGTGGATCTCATGAATTTCTCCTGGCAAAAAAAAAAAAAAAAAAAACAAAGCAAAAAAATACAAAATCACCCCACAAGTCTGCTGCATCATGTTCATACTGCTATCCAATATATTATCATCAGTGTCCAATCTATGCCTCTGATGCACTGAATAGTTAAGTGTGTGTTCATGAACTAGAGGGAAAGAAGAGGGGGTGTGATAGGGAGGGGGTTAAACTGTAAGCACATGGGAATTTGGTTCCCAGTCGAAAGACCGGGGGATTGGGTGAGGTCTGCTTTTTATTAGATCTTGAAAATGTACGCCTGTGTCCTTTCCACGCCCCTTGTCCCGCTCTGATTCTCCATCAGTCTGTCCCTCTCCTTCCTGCTTTTTGAGATCACAAGAAGAGCTGCAGATTGAACTGAATGATAAAAGCAGTGGTTATTTCTTTTTAAGGAGAAATCACATGTTTTACAAATTCAAGAAAAGATGCAAAACTACGCAGCACGTGGGACAGAAGGCAGTATTTAAATCTTTGACTTTTAAGGAGATAAGCTTTGGGTGGATGGAGAGTGAAAGTGTGGGTTGTTATGCTGGTGTTAGGTTAGGGAGAATATGAAACTACATTTGTGGTACGTCAAAAGTGGAAAAGTAACCATCCATCCAGGTTGGGGATGAAGACTTGGACATGTTTAGAGATGGACACGGTTAAAAAAAAAACAATACCCCAAGCTCCTGGTAACTCTGGAGGAGCTGCGGAGATCCATACTGAAGAATCTGTGAATACAATTCACAGGTTGTGCACTTTACACACTTCTTTCCTCTTTTAAGGAAGATTAGCTAAAAGAAATCATCTTCTTGAAAGAAAGATATACGAATCCTACACTTGAAATAACTGAACTTAGAGTTAGAGTTGAAACCATGTCCATTTCTTTCTACTTCCGTTATGCATCACTTTGTGTGTTGGTCTCTCACATAGGTTGCGTTCACACTGCAGCCTGATGTGATCCAATTTCGATTTTTTTTGGCAATTCCGATTTTTTTGCGGGCCGTTCACACTGCCAGTAAATGCGACCTGCATGCGTTCTGCAATGTGAACGGGCAAACGACCTGAAAGTGTCCCGCCTGCGCAGTAGAGGGCGCAATAGCGTCAGCGTTCTCAGTGTTCTGCCGACCGCCATAAAAAGAAGTGCTCAGTGTTTGCGGAAGTAAACATGGTTGCTAACGGTGTAGCTGAGCTTACATATTTGAAGTTGTTGTCTTGCCGGAGCAGCATATTAACAACTTAATCCTCATTATAGTTTGTCATAGTTGTTGTTTATCTTCCCGCTAGCGTGTATCAGGACACAGAATAGTGAGATTTGTTGAGAATCAGTGACGTTCAGTTCGGATGAATGCGGCCTGAACGTTAGGTCGCATTTGAATCGGGTACGTATCGGATATGGGTCACATTCGAAAAAGAATCCGACCTGTGCTGTTCACATTGCCATGAAAAGATCAGATACAGGTCGCATTACGTCCAAAATAAATAAATAAATCGGAATTGGGTCACTTTAGGCTGCAGTGTGAACGCACCCATAGAATCCCAATGAAGTGCATTGAAATTCATATTTTTATCTTATTCATCTTGACGATTATCATAAGAACAGCTTATGTGTTCAGGAAGAAGCTTGCAACGTGAATCAGCACTTCTCTTGAACTCACTAATAGATGAAAGAAGACAAAAGCCTAATAGTGTTAAGTCAAGCATGCTCTGTACACCTGTTTGTCTGAAACCACTGTATTCCTGTAAATCACTGTATGTATGTGTGTGTGCGCACATGTGCTAGAGCAGAGTGCTTAATGAGGAGGGGTCTGGTGGGTCTGATGAGACCCAGCTGGTCTTTAAAAATAGTGTTGGAAAATATCTTCATCAACTAAAACTCATACACCAAATGGGACATTTTATAGAGATTTCCAGCGTGGAATCTAAGCCGTCCTCCTTGTGATCTTGTCTCAGTCTGAGTCGAGTTTCTTGAGTGTTACTTGTTTATGAGAGAGCTTTAACAGAAAAAACAGAGCCACCATATCCTGTTAAGTGTTAGTCTCAGGGGGGCAAATGGTGTTTTGCTGCTTGTGTTATAGACCTGTTTACACTTGCTCATTAAGGACAAATGATCACAGACCGCATTACCATGGTCTACGTCAGCTTTTACAGCAAGCACTTTGAAATCTCTGTTTTGTTGCCGTTTTTTGTGTTTATGCCTTTTTCCATCCTCCCATCTGTCCATCTACCTCTTCTTCTACCAGATAACAGAATGATTAAGGTAAACGGCACCAGAGAACCTCTAGAGTTCAAGTCCCACCAGTGGTTTGGAGCATCAGTCAGGACGCACAAAGGAAAAGTGGTGGTGAGCGGACACAATGTCGACGTAACTCTTGAAGTTTGGAGGTGTTGATAAAACGAAACTCAGAGATTTACTCTTTGCAGGCCTGTGCGCCTCTCTACCACTGGCGGACGGTAAAGAGAGACGGGGAGAAGGACCCCGTGGGAACCTGCTATGTTGCTGTCCAGAACTTCAGCGCTTATGCGGAGTACTCGCCCTGCAGAACAAGTAAATCTGCAGTTTCACCTTCAGAAGCCTTCATCTGCATGCTACGCTTTTAGGTGTTTAGATTATAGTCAACCTTGGTTTTTAAAAAGCGAATCGCCACAGAAATCGACGACGTTGTATTTTGCTGTGCTTGTTTTGCAGCGGACATCAGAATTATTATTTTATGACTGAAAGAGACACGTTTCAACCATGGTTTCAACAGTGGTGAAGAAGTAGACCAGAAATAACTCCACTGAATAAAACATAGAATTGTGCAGAAGCTTATGATTTATTGTAGGTTAAATGTACACATAATCTCCCACTGATATTTGGCAGCGACGGGTTTCCAGTGGCCATCAGCAATGTCCTGGCAGAATCCTGGGTGAATAATTGACGACTCGTCCAATTGGAAATGGTAGAGTTCATTTGAATAGGCTGGTTGATATAGATGGTCCTGACATTTAGGCACAGTTTACAAATTTCCATCAGGTGGACAGGACTTTTCTAGAAGCTTAATGCTGCCCAGTGTTCCTTCTTTACCCAGATTTGAGATAATTGTCCTGTTGGAACACCCAGCTTCAAGATGAGATAGTTTGCAGTCATTTTGCACATGCTTTAAAATAGGAGTGAAGAGTGAAGAAAGAAATCCCTGGACAGCAAGAGTGATATTTCAAGTTCAGGAGCATTGTTTACTGATGGAGAGAACTGCTCTGTTTGTTGGGAACCTTTTGATAACTGTAGACACTGATATTGGCTGGTTGGTTAGATAGTTCTTGCAATTGGCAGATGCCACTAGTATCTTGCCTACTGTTTTTTAGAACAGTGTAAACTTATAAAAAGTTATGGCTGGATCTTCCTAAGATTCAAGGTGTTAGTTCTTTGTGATGTAATTGTTTTAAATAGCTGTGTTGTTTGTTGTTGACATAAAATCACGCAAAATCCTTATACATGCAGGCTTTTAAATATTTTTTAGTGGTTGCCAAGCATTTGATATTTAAAAAAAGTAATTAATTAATTAACAAGGATTCCCAGAACTTTTCCTTCTATGACATTTTAAGACACAGGAACTGCATGGCAGTAATTTCTAGCCGTCCAGAGACCATAACCTTTGAAACCCGATCATAACCTAATGCCTGTACCCAGCCAGTGCTCACACTGGTGATTATTTTCTCTCATGAGACCATCGCTAAGACATATTGTATTTATTCTTTTCAAAGTTTAATGAGGTACGTGTGAGATACTTGAAAGAGAAACAAATCAGCATGACTAGACAGAAACAAGAGGGCAATTTCTGTCTCTTCTTCCCCTATAACAAATCACCTCGCCCGATCTTTTATAAGCCCCCATGGAAACCTAAAAAATAATCTCTTCATCAGCTAATCAGTCTCTCGCTCTCCTCAGCCCTCTTCCCTCTGTCATCACAACTGTACATTAGATTTATGGCACCCCTCGCACCCCCACCTCTTACCTACAAGTCTTCTTTTCATGCATCCAACCCTTTTCTGTCTCTTTCACCGTCTCCATGCGAGTTTCTAACGTCTGTAAGTAAATACGGCACACTGCCAAGATGCCACGATCTGACGAAGTGACGGCTAACAGGTGGTGCGAAGTAAACAGCAGATAAAAATCTCGCCCTTGGTGTGCCCTCCATCATGCTCACGCTTTTTATACACACGTTCTCTCTTTGGTAACTGGCTCGGTGTTAAATATTTCAGTTTACGTTATTTATGTCTGCGCTGACTAATCAAGACATGAGTAATTGCACCGTAAACTCAGCAGTTCCCATAGGGGAATATTTTGAAGAGCTTTCAGGACCGGGCAACTTGAGTCTGTATTGTGTGCTGGAGGCAGTGTTTTCTGCCACCAGCTGTTTTTTTTCCCCTTCATATTAACATATTTTGGCGGCCACTCAGACCTCTGCTGTAACTGACTTATTGTTTACTCTGTAAATGCTCTTGTATAGTCACGCATCATTAAGTTTCACCTCAGGCTGCCAGGGAAATGAAGACAAATTTATGATGCACACGGTAACTTTGGTGTGTTTATGTGCAGTTAGATTATATCATTTAGAACAGACAAAAAGATGATTAGTTTTAGTTTGTTTTTTTATGTGAGATTCAAGTTTCTCTTATTGTTGGGATGAGACATCCTGTGTCACACTAAAACAGTCTAAAAATTCAAGCCAAGCACATCCAGCAGATTTACCAATTACACTGATTTTGTTTCACGTTTTTATGTCAGTACTTGCTCGCTTCACAGAAGATTTAGAACCAGCGGTAAAAATTGTAGCAGTGGTTTCGGTAAATGATGCTGTACTAGCCGGTAAAATGTAAAATCCCTTTAAAAAATCATCATATCCAGTGAACTTTCCACATTTTTCTCACCCTGAAACCACAAACTTCAATCTTGTTTTTGTTGGGATGTTTTACAAAGCCGTCACACTGTAACATAATTGTGAAAGGTGCGTGTTTTCAAAATGTTTTATAAATGAAAATCAAATCACGGCGTCCTGTGTATTTAACCTCTTGAGCCAATACTCTGAAGAAACTTTCTGTTCAGCTGCCAGAACGTGTCGACTATCCTTTCTCAGCTACAGACTGACATTATTTCAGCTTCTAACGCATCTTCTTCCAGAATATCCCTGTATTTATCCAATTCCCTATTATCTCTGGCTGTCTTCCCTATGGTATGATACTGCCACCACCGTGCGCCACAGTGGTGATGGTGTGACTTGTCTACTCTTCGTGGGTCCTCGTGAATGGCATTTATTGAACTCCACTTTCTGATTAGGTGTCTCCAGTTGCACAAAATTTTACTTGGTGGTAAAAAAATAAAAGGGGCTGGACATCAACACTTTTCCAGGTATTACGTTAAAAATGAGTTGATCTGACCTTGTTGCTAAAATCTGGGTATGCTTTAGATTTGCTGTTCATACAGAGCATCCATCTATTTTCTTTACACCCTTGTCCCTTAGTACGGTCGGGAGGGTTGCTGGTGCCTATCTCCAGCTAACGTTCCGGGCGAGAGGCGGGGTCACTCTGGGCAGGTTGCCAGTCTGTTGCAGGGCAACACAGAGACACACAGGACACACAACTATGCACACCTAGGGAGAATTTTAGACAGACCAATTAACCTGACGGTCATGTTTTTGGACTGTGGGAGGAAACCAGAGTACCCGGAGAAAACCCACGCGTGCACAGGGAGAACATGCAAACTCTATGCAGAAAGACCGGGAATCGAACCCAGGACCTTCTTGCTGCAAGGCAACAGCTCTACCAACTGTGCCATTGTGCAGCCTCTCATACAAAGCAATCAAATCCAATAAAAAAAAAAATCTTTAGTGATAAACAGTCTTCCATACATTTTGCATGTGTTTTCTGTCACTTTCAGATGATCCAGACCCAGAGGGACAGGGATTCTGCCAGGCTGGTTTCAGTGTGGACTTCACTAAGGTAAAAACAGGCAGGATGCATCACAAGTTTTCATCGGTACGATGACCTGGATTATCAAATTGAAGTCCTTCAGAGATTTATAGACAATGAGGCAGCTCTCTCCCCTGGAGAAGCCCCGCCTCCCAAAGTGACCCACTGCCTCTTAACATGCACTTAACATGCACACATTCTTTCACTGTAAAATCAGTGTGAACCTTGACCTCTGCCTCATGGTCCAACTATACCCTCCTGTACAGGAAGCTGTCATTCTCTGCAGGATGTCAATAGGCATGACAGCAGAAAACATGTGTCGCACACACACACACACGCACGCACACACACACACACACACACACACTCTGTTTGCAAAAAGATGTGCAGATTACTTCATAAATTATGGCAAACTGACACTTTTATCATTGCAGGAGGGAAGGCTTGTACTAGGAGGACCTGGAAGCTTTTACTGGCAAGGTAACTAAATCAGCAGTGTTGAAGTGATAGAGAATGATCGGTATGAGATCTAGCAGTGAAGCCCAAATATGCACACTGATGCACTTACTGAATCTTTTCTTTAAAAGGTTTGAAATGGTTTCTCTCTCACTGCCGCCTTTTTTCCCGCTTTTTCCTCCCTTGCTCCTTTGCTTAATGCCTCTCCCTGGCTGCGGTCGAACAGGAAGTGGGTGTTTAGGTGCTGTAATGAGCTGATCGGGGGTGAAATGGAGTGTGGAGGAGCTGCCCCTCTGCTCAGAGATGTAACACAGGGTGGTTAGGGAAAGCCTCAGAGAAAGGGGAATAAAATAGGAGGAGAGAGAGTAAGCTAGAAACGAGCTTTACTGTGGTTGTGACAGATACATGGTTCTTCAGAGAGAAAGATGAGAAGTTAGGGAGTGTTCAGCTAGTTAGACCGATGAGAAAAAAGACATGCATGGTTGACTAAAGCGGAGGGATAAAGTGTCTTAATAGGTCTAGCTGGAGTGTGACAGAGAAGCCGTTGGAGTGTGTCTGTACTCCTCCAGCTCCAGGTGCTTGAAGGTGTTTAGGAATGTGTGTGGCAGCCAGAAATAGAAAAGATGTGCACCTGTTTCTTAGGAACATGGAGACCGTTATTGATCACTCGCACACACTCCTTTCTGTGTTCTTTGCTATCAAATCCCAAAACGTACTGCTGATTCTTTGGAGCTGGAGATGTACCAGACTTACAGTTTTCTAGCTTGATTTACAGTGTTGTTAAAACTCGCTTACTGATACCAAATTTGGGCATTTTTTTCTCTATCAGATTAATATTAATAAAAAAAAATTCTCTGTTATTAAATGAACTGGATATTTTACACGACATTCTAAAACAGCAGCAGGTCACAGTACTTTCTCTCTCTTTCTGGTATTGGACTGGTGTTAGTACAAACAACGTTGAATTGGAATATAAAAACTTGATTATAAGCTGCTTATAAGCTCTTTACAATTTTATCTGTGTCATTTTTTGCCTCGGAGCTCAAAACTGCAGCATAATAAGAAGAAATTAATATATTGTTTGGAGAAATTTACAAAAAAGTATCACCTCATGGTATGAGTAAAACCATCACCGTTTTAGGGAATCACAGCAAACAGAAACATTATTTGTTCTGCTTAATTCAACTGTAATCATGATATCAAAAGCATGTGTTGTTATTTTGGTACATATATTTAAACAGAAGTATAGAATATACACCTTATAAATTTAGTAGTAGTTTTCAATTGAGCATTGTGAAAATGATCAAACCCCCTTTTGTAGCTTTACCATTAAACTAAACTGATATGATTTGGTTAATTCAGACTACATGCTCTAGTATCTATCCTTTAAAAAGCAGATATATTGTGAAAGGTGTAAGTATATTTTTATTTATGTCCTTCTTGATAAATAAAATATTCAAATGCATTATCAAAATCACCCAAATCAATGAAGTATTTTTACAGATGGTGAGTATATGTAAACTTCTTACATGCGCTGTCGTATTAATGCTGTCGCTGCTGCCAGATGTTAAATAATGAATGGTCCGACATGCAAGACCCGTATTACACACGCAACATAAAAAGCTTAATGGATGGTTCCCTCTCTGTCTGCAGCGTAGCAAGGCAGGCTGCCTCCTGTTAAAACACTTCCTACAAATGTTTATAAAAGCACTCAGCCCGGATTTTTATGGCCTCTAATATACACTGATTATCTTTAGCCTTCGGCCTGATTCATCATAAAATAAGACTTAACATACAACCTTGTTATCGCCAGGTATGAAGAACGTCTCAAATCAGCAGCAGTGACTCATGCATCTGTGTTAACAGTTTGTCTCATTAATCTGAGGGAGGTTTAATATTGACTGGACGTGTTGGCTTGAGAGATAAACTCAAAGCACGGTGGGAGAGGAACGGGTGGAGGGGGGTTAAGAGGGCACGTTTTCCTTCCCAGCAGTTCACTCGCACATAAAGGAGGATTTATGGAAGGTGGAGGACGACCACAGATAAAATCATTTGTTTGTTTAACCTCTTGTTGAACAGGAGAAGAAGGGTGTTGGTTGAGTGTGCGCCTATCATTTATAATCCTCTCTGCAGAGAGAAGTGGAGGATTTGTGATTTTTTACTTTTTATTTTATTTTTTTTCCCAGAGAAACATTGGGGTATATGTTTTTTCTGCTCTTGCTTTACCAGAAATGTGTTACTTTTACTCTGGGAATGGCTCACATGGAGCGGGCAGCCTAGCCAAACTTTAGCAGCGGTGCTCCCCTACTAAGCTCCCATGTGGTTAAAAGCGCTGTCCATGAGCAGATGTCTCAAGGACTCTCTCTTCTTTCTGTTTGTTTTTTTTTTCTCCAACAAGCTTGTGTGTGTTTATGTGTGTGTGTGAGTGCAGGTCAGGTGATGACAGCGGGGATAGCAGAGATACTGAATGGCTACTCTTTAAAGGCGGTCCTGAGACGAGTTCCAGGAGAGAAACAAACCGGAGCTGCTGAAGACACAAATGACGACAGTTACCTCGGTAACGCTCAGGAACGCACTCGTGCATGAATCATAAGCTTAATGATAACCGGCCTAATTATCAAGAATTAACAACATCATATACCAAAACCATTATTTTTTTTAAGATTAACTTTGTGTATCTCTTCAGGTTACTCTGTGGCAGTGGGAGAGTTTACAGGAGACTCAGAACAAGGTGAGTAGACTTGTAACCAACTGCAGAGAAAACTTGATCAGAATTTCTAGGAATTATTAGCAATCAATGATTTTTCAACATAACACAGTGGACAGTTTCTTCTTTCCACCGGCTAAAAATCAAATTTTATCTTGCCACAATGTATGGAGAGCAAAGAAAGGGCAATCATCTCTAAAGATCAATGATGGTATTGAGACATCTCAGTCAGCATAACAGCAGATAGACTCTGGATTGTTCTACATGCATGACAGTAAAAAGCTTTTTCTGTCCTACCATCACAAACATAATCCACGTGCGGGTGTGTTAAGTTCTTCTGGGACTTCAGCTGTAACCACTGGCAAACTGGACTTAGGCTGAGAACTGGATAACTAACATTCCTGGTGTGTTTGTCTTGAAATAAGTGGAAACGTGTCTCATACAATTAAATACAGAAAATGAATCGTGGGACCACCTTTGAGTCCTTGTTTGAGTTCATGGCATTGTAAATGCTTTGAAATGTCAGGTAAAATCTATGGATAAACAAAAAAATCAGTCTTCAGCGTCTTCTTCGACAGGATAAATCAACCTTCTTCCAAGACCTGAACCTAAATCCTGGAGAAAACATGTGGAATGAGCTAAATGGAGTAGAATATAAGCAATGAGCCAGAACTCATGATGTTCTGGAGTGATTGTGCAAAAATAAAAAGATCCCTCTCTTTCTGTAAGCTTAAATTTTGTGAAATGTTGAAAGAGAAGCATCTATTTGCAAAAGAAAGTTTCACAGCATGTCTATGTCACAAAGTTTGTCGATTTTAAAAAAAATAAATAAATCTACCAGAATTGCCATTAATTGAGGAGATGAGTGAGAGAAGATTTTACACAATAAAATGCTTAATACAGTGATGGATAAAGAGTGGACGATGCTGTCTTTGCTCAGAAGCAGTAACAAGCGGTTGTCTCAAATGATCTGGGTCATGACCTAGGAGGGACAGGACTTTAGGAACCCCTGATAAAGGGATTTCCTGTCCACCGTTCTGACTGATTAAGATGATTGCTGACAGACTTCACAAACCTTTTCAGGTCAAGAGCTGATCCTGGCTTTCGTCTGGAGGTGATGAAATATGGGATGCAAAGAGATGCAGGCACGCACAAAAACAACAAAAAAAGAGAGGTCTCGTTTCTGTGCTTAGAGGCACAATCAGAGGAGTCCTCCAGGAAGAGACACGTGGTTTTTTAGGTATGAGTTTCAGTCTGGGAAATCTATTGTTTGGAAGTGTTGGCTTAAAAGCAAACATTATCTGGCTCCAATCTTACCAAGACATTATTCCACAGAAGTTACATGATTTCCTGTGTTTGTTTGGCTCCAGCTAGAACACAAACATGGATTTTATGTTGGTATGGATGTGTGAAGTAGTTTCTAGGAGAGCAAACTGTTTTTTTAAACCTAAACTAGTATGTTGATGAAATGTTACACAGATGCACCAATACTTAAAGTAGATGTTTAGTATCTTACAGCTTAAACAACAAAGAACATTTAATTTTTTTTATTGAGATCTCATTCTGAGTTTGAACTTCTTAGCAATCTAAAATGTAAAAAGGCTTTACCGAGCCTTGCAAAAGTGTTCGGATTCCTTCAAGCTTTTTTACGCTGTCACTCTGCAACCACAAATTGAAGTGCTATTTATTTAGGTTTTTCCATGAAGTAGGTAACTGAAGTGGAAGAAGAGAGACAGATGGTGAAAATATTTTTTTACAAACAAAAAAAGTGGGAGGTACGTTTGTACTTTGCCCTCCTGAGTAAATACAATGTAGAAGCAACCTTTCCCTGCAATTAGTCTTTTGGGGGTACGTGTCTACTAGTTTCGTACATCTGGAAATTACACGTTTGCAGCTTCTAAAAGGTTTTTGTGGTGGAAGGCCTGTCACAGGTTTGTTTTTGTCAGTGTTCTGCTCAATCCTTCCTCCTACCATCTCTGACCAGCTTTCCTCTCCCATGCTGAAGTAAAGCATTCTCTCAGCATGATTCTGGCAATTTCACATTTTACAGTAGGGATGGTGTGTTCAGGGTGATGGGCTCTGTGTTTCACCTGAGTTATAGATCTCTGCTGCTTCTTCAGAGTTACCTTTAAAGCTGTCAGGTTTAAATGGACAGCAGGTATGCAGTTGTACTTTACTGTTTATATTTTAGATGATTGGCAGAGGCATTTTATAATTATATAATTATATTTAGATTAATGAGAGTTTCTATGTAGGCTGATTGGACAGGATTTTATTTGAGGGTTTCAGAGTGGAGGGGAGTGATATATGTGATATATTTCAGTCTTCCATTTGCAAAACCTTTGAAAACTGTATAGTTCTTCTTGTGCATAATGAGTTTATTATTATTTTTTCTGTGCATTGAAGTCTGTGGTTGTACAGTGACAAAATGTGAGAAAGTTCCTGGGCTATAAATATTTTTTCAAAGCTCTGTACGTAGGAATGTGCAAGCTGTTTCGCTTTTCTTCTTTCAACCATTTCGGTTTCAACTTAAAGTTCTAAAGTTCATTTCATAGTTTTTTTTCTGCAGTCCAAATAAAAAGCACAAGGAATTTCAGCACAAAAGCAGCTCTTTTTTCTTACTAAAGACAAATCAGACAGAACACCACAATCATGATATTTTTCCACACAATTTATAGCTTTCTCTTCAAAGAGCATCACCACACAGCCTGTCAAAATTTTTAAGAGAGTTCACTCCCCATTTTCTCAGCCATCTTTACCAATCAGCATTCAGTGGAAACTCTGTGGGACAGCTCCGCATTTGCATGCCCTCATACCAACCCTGCAGAGCCTCTGAACACCCTCAAGCACAACACATGTCACGGAGTCTTAAAGTGAGTCTAAAGAGGCAACACATGCTCACTGATGCGCTGTGTTGTGGTACAAAGCCCCTTGTGGTCGTGTTCTTTAAACCACTGTCAGACTGGAGAACTGGTTGTAACTGGAGGTTCAGAGCAAAGATGGAGTGGGGAATTAGTCTGGCGGTCGAGTCTGCTGGGTTCAGACCCACGAGGCAGGAAGTCGGGGCTCTATCTGCTCTCTCTGGGTGGGACCCTCTGATCATCATCACAAGTTCAGAGCGCTGCACTCATCAATCACCGTTAGGGAAGAGTCTGAGTGTCCAGTCGGGGGGGGTTTGGCTGTGGGGCCGATGGGAGGGCGGCGGCCTCCCAGATAACGTTTTATCGGGATGTTTTCATTATCTGTGCATCATTTTCACACAAATTTAAATACGTCTTTATTCTCCTAGAGCTTATCACTGGAGTCCCAAGAGGAGCACAAAACTTTGGATATGTGAGTATGGACAGCAGAATGCTTTGTGCCCAATAATTCAGTTGGTAAAATGTTATTCAAATCAGATTGTTCACAGTTCACAAATGTCAAACCGTCGTTTTTACACCAAACTAAAACACTCAAACGTATTGATCTTGTGCATTAGTAGTTATTCAGAACCCATATAAATACATACAGTTTTATAGTTGCAGGGAATCGTTTGTTTGAAATTGTATTCATGCGATTGAGTTTTAATTTACTTATTTATATTGTAGCCCCAAATATGTTATTTGATTTTTTTGAAATGAAAGTAAATGGAAGCAAATGTTAAAAATCATTCAGCTATATTCAGTTTTCTGTAGCTGCTTTAGGGGACTGGTTACTCATAAAGTGAATTTTCCATGTGTTTTAATAATGGATTCTTCTGACATTTTGTCATAAGTCATTGTCCTGTTGGGACGGCAAAGGCTGCCTGTTGACTTTGTGTTCTTTCCCTTTGTGCTTTTTACCCTGACTAACCTGAGAGAAGAGAAAAAAAATCTAATATATTCTCATTAGTATTCATTAGAATGCAGTTTAATTAATCTATTTCTATTTTATATCCCCGTTGCAGAAGGCACAGTTTAAAATACATAAATAATGCAAAGTGTGTATAATTGCAATGACAAATAACTTTAATGCAATGTTTGGTCTGCTTTTATATTTCATGTGTGGTACATACGTGGTCTCCATAGCAATAATGTAGATTCATCTAAAGAGAACAAAACAATTCAAATTGGAACTTGTATTTCTAGATTTATTACACACAGTAATATATTTAAATGTTTTATTTTTGTTCATTTTGACATTTATGGCTCACAGATAACGAAATTTGGTATCTTAGAAAATTCCATTATTACATAAAACTAACGAAAAAATGACTTTAATACATTAATGCCTACTGGAGAGTTTGTCCCTGTAGTCTAGGTCAAGGCTGATGGAGCGGAGCGTGAATGAGATCATCCATTGGTTCGGCTGAATGATCTTAAAGACGCCCCAGTTGTTTCAATGGCAGCCTTCAGTTCATCTATACTGCTGGCGATGGATGGTGTTTCTCATCTTTCTGGAAAATACCCTATAGATTGTCTGTGACGGTTTAGTTCAGGCCAGCTTGTTGACCCATCAGGCACAGTGATACCATCACTCTTCTGGTGGTACCGTGAGCAGTGTGCCAAGTCCTGCTGGGAACTGAAATCAGTATCTCCGTTGTTAGCTGTGTTGGCTTTGAACTTAAAAACAAAATGGACCAACACCAGCAGGTGACATGACTCCCATGTTATCCTTGGACCTCAAACAGCTTGGATTCTGTGCTTCTCCACAATTCCACCGAAGCTTGGGATCTTGATTTCCAAATGAAACGCAAACTTTACTTTCAACAGAAAGGAGGACTTTGGACCACAGAGCAACAGTACAGTCATTTTCTCCATCGTTCAGGTAAAACTTTCCTGCTATTTCTTGTCTAGGAGGGGCCTTTCACCAGTTGTGGCACATGACCTGGGTACATCTATGTGTGGTGGCTTTGAGGTTCTCCTGAAGTCTTTTGAACGGACTGTGCTTGACAGTCCTTTCAACCTGCATTAGCACATTTTCCCTCCACACCTTTTCCTTCCACTCAACTTTCCATTACTATGCTTGGACACAAGACTCTGCCAAAAGCTTGTAGTTAACCTTCTTTGATGCCCTCTACTTTCCTCACTATTTCTCTCTAGACAATAACATAACCATAAACAGAGAACTTTTAATTTCCAAACAATACTTTTTTTTATTGGTCTCTGTAACATCCTTTTTTAGTGAGAAAATGAATTTTGGATTTTAATAATATTCCCAAAGTTACAAATATAAAAGCTTAAAATAATTGACTGTCTCTCAATTGAATCTTTTTGGGGTTTTAAATAGAATTATTGAAATAAATGACTTGTTCAATGATATTCAAATTTATTGTGAAGCACACAAACGTGAAGACTGAACTTAGTAGAAACATGGCAAGGGCTTCCGAAAAACTGACTGCATTTGGCACTCAAGAGTTTGGCACAAAATACTGACAGTTTAGACACATTTGAATAAAAACACTGTTGTCACATCTATTTTAATATCAATATATTTCCATGAAATGATGTTTGTCCAAATGATTTTAAGTCCTGAGTGTTGTTATGTGTTAAATGGCTACACCGGCTCTGTTTGTGCATCTTCAGTTTACAATATGTGTTTTCTTATGGGAACGTGTCCCCAGGGCTGACTGTGTCAATCCTCCTTAATGACATAGAGCTTCCGCTTTATTTAGAGGGCACTGACCCCACCTGACCCTCCTAACCCTGCTCTACACACACACACTCACAACCCCTTGACCTGCACTGCAACCGCAGGCCTCACCGCAAACAGAATGCCAGAACAATCTGTCCAGTACAAACATTTCTCCCTGTGCTCACACACAGCAGAGGCGGCTGTGTGTGAGCAGGTAAGCCGCGTTAGAGGCTTGCTGGCTCTGGAACGGCTGTCGGGCCCGATCAGGTTTCCTCTGTGACCAATCCAACAATTGAGACCAAAGGGAAGTTAATTTTCAAGCTATTGATCCGGTGTTTGTGTTTACGCACGATCATCTGTCCGTAAATTTCCGTAAGTCTGCCCTTCTTTAGTTCATTTCTGGGAGATCAGTGATTGAGTTAACATGCATCCTCCAGCACACACGTGTGTGTGTGTGTGTGTGTGCGTGTGTGTGTGTGCGTGTGTGTGTGTGTGCGTGTGCGTAGCCTCTGGCTGTCTCCATGTGGTTGTTATTTTAGTTCTTATGAAGGAATTCTTAGCCTCCCCTTTCTGTCTTTCCCTGAAACTGGGGTTAGGATGGGGGTAGTAGAGAGACATGGGGGCAAGGAGAGGGGGTATTGCACAAAGAGAGGGGGAGCAGGGAGAAGAAACTTTCAGTTTTATAGAAGCTCTTTTATTACTTTTCTTGAATTAATGTCTGTCATGTGGTTTGTATGTTTGATCCTGAGGGGCAATGATGCTAAAGTCTGGTGCTTTTATGAGTCAAGTCATTTTTTTTATATAACATCAATTCACTGCAAATATCTCTTGCTGACCATTTTACAAGAAAAGCTGGTCCAGTTCATAAACAGAAATATACGACAGGTCAATTAGAGCTGCGCAATAAATTCAATGCCAGTCTTCATCAGTGTTAGCAATTTCAAAACCGCAAATCCTGTTTGAATGGTGACTCTTATATTCCTATTTGGACAGCTTCAAGCTGTGCTTGTTTTTCACTTTATGGTTTTAGTGACTAAAGATACTGAAACTCTCAAAGTTTGGAGGAGACATCATGTTATGGTACAGAAAGAAAAACTACATGTTAATTATAAACATTGTCATCAAAATGGTCAGTTGTGGCATTGAAGTGATACATTTTCCTAATATTATGCAGCTCTAGTATAAATCCAAAACATTATAAACACACGTTCAAATTCAATCACATACATCCCAGATCTAATAAATATAACACGATGCAGTCAAATACATTTTACAATGACAATTCATGAAAAGTTGCAGTCATTGACTCTGCAGCAATTCCTCATCTTCCTCACAGTGGTCAGTTGGTTGCATCAAGTCATTAGCTTTGCAGCGATATCTGATCCCATGCAAGCATCACAGATTCTCACCGTTATGTCTGTTTGTTTCAGGTAGCAATGATCAACTCCACTAATCTCACCTTCATCCAGAACTTCACAGGAGAACAGGTGGGATCACCATCATCACCACATCCCCAGACCCAAGAACCTGTTATCCTTTTCCTAAAATGTAATTATTATAGGATTTTGGTTAAAAACTAAATATTTGTTTCCTTCTTCGTCTCTCAGATGGCCTCCTATTTTGGCTACTCGGTGGCTGTCACTGACTTGAACGGCGACGAGTAAGCAGAGAATTTCTTTTGTCATTTGAAACAAAGGTAATTTCACCGCCGTCCTCGCCTCTGTTCTTGAAACCATTTGATGTTTGTCCACCTAGCACGGATGATATCCTGGTTGGAGCTCCCCTCTACATGGAGAGGGAGATGGAGAGCAAACCCAGAGAGGTGGGAAGGGTGTATCTTTACCTGCAGCTGGCTCCGCTCAGGTTCTCTGAACCCATTGTTCTCAGTGGTACCTACACTTTTGGACGTTTTGGGACCGCAATAGCACCGCTGGGGGATGTCAACCAGGATGGATATAACGGTATGCAGAAAATATGCTTTCTGATGATGAAAAAAATAAGAGATTAAAAAAAAAAAAAACAGGAATCCTATGAATATTTTTCATGTGTTGCTGCTACACATCTCTATGTGCGGTTTACGTTTTGCGGCGGTCTTCATAACGAGCACCAGGTTTTTTTTCTGTGATCTTGTGACTGTCTGCCTGTTCGTTCTCTGACTGAGGAAATCCTGTCAGGCTCCTTAAATCCTTTCAGCCAATCAGGAAGTGCGGCGATGAAAGGTTCTGCGTGTGCGAACCTTGCTTCATCGTGTGACGACTGCGTTGAAGGCACATATGTTGTGTGTATCGGGGGCTATTTTTACCTCACCAGATGTGGCCTGAGATGGAATCATCTGGGATTTTCTTTTTTTGTGCTGCAGCCCAGAGTTCATTCCTCTTAGAAGTGTTTGTTTTATTCTCACGTTAATTAGACAATGACTGACACGCACAAAGCCTGGAGCCCAAACGCTAAAACCTGTGGATTGTGCCATTAAAGATGAATGAAGGGAGGTACATCTGGCCCTTGTATGACATCAGTCCTACTGATTTGTTTTTAATTTACCCATGGGCAGCATGTGTTAAAGTGCATACCGTTCCTTTAAATCCCATTAACCAGCAGATCAATAACTGAGGGATCAATACTGACACTTTTCCTTGCTACAAACATAAATCACATCTGCTGCCTGTCAGTCTGGGACACCAGGAGGATTTCTGGGAAACAGTTCAGATATGTGCAGGATTGTATAGTTCAGAATTATGGAGTCAACCTGGCAGATTAGTGATTTAGAATTTCTGAAATGTTTTTGTTTTTTCTTACTATTGTTAGACTACTGTGTTCATGTACAGTGCTTTTTCAAAAAAGTATTCATTTTCAGATTTTACCACCTTACAATTTCATCAGGGTTCGTCTTTATTTTATCAGTCCGCAATTTAAATTCTGTATATATCCAGATGTTCGGTAACGGCATCAGAGGTTTGTTAGAGAACATTAGTGAACAAACACCATCCTGAAGACCAAAGGGACACAGCAGAGAAGTCAGGAATAAAGATATTGAGAGGTTAAGAGCAGGGTAAAGTTATAAAACAATGTTTCAAGCTTTGGACATCTCACAGAGTCTGTTCAACTCAAAGAGATAGAGAATGGCACAACTTAAGAGATCTGCAGCTCAGGTGAAAGACTTATTTAAAAAGTGAACTATTTATCTGGCCAAGACGATGGCCATTGTTGAAAGAGAGACATAAAAAGTCATGAGAAGGACACAGCAAAACATGTGGCAAAATGTTCTCCAGTCAGATAAGACCAACATTTAACTCTTTCAAATACATATGAAGTGCCATGTGTGGAAGAAAGTGAACTATTCTTCCTACTTTGAGACATAGAAGTAGCATCGACATGCTGAAAGGGAAGCTTTTCTTAAGCAAGGATGGGGAAGCTGGTCACAGATGATGGATGTAATTAAATAAAAGGCAATACTGGGAGAAAATCTATTAGTTGTGAATTTGATTCTAGCTTCCTGTGTGAACATGTGCTCATTTGTGAGTATGTGACTAGAAAATACATATATAAATTCAATTTGACCATTTATAGTCAAAATACTTGAGACTGTGGCAGGAGTTTGCATCCATAGTTGGACATTTAATACTAAGCAACTGAAGTGGCACGGTGTAGAGCATAGCATATTCATATGTTACAATGGCCTAATCAAAGTCTAGACCTAAATCCAACAGATAATATCTAGCAAGACTGAAGTAAAATTGCAGTTCACTAACTTCATCCAATCTGACTGACCTTAAACTGTCTATCACACAAGATCACAATAAAATACATTGGATCTTATGATCGTAATAAGACAAAATGTACCGAAAGTTCAGAGGGTCACGTGTTCTTTTGCGAGGCACCGTTAAACCTGTCCTCTGATTTGACCATGATCGCAGACATTCTTTGTGTGATGACACTGATCTCCCACAGCAACCCCAAAATTCTTCTGGAAAACAGAACCATACCCGTTCTCTGTCATATTTAACGATATTTTTCCCTCCCAAGTGTCAGCTGGTAAGCCCTTACAATTTAGCTAATGTAATTTGCCATGTGGCTCCGCTTGTTTATAATTTTCATCCGACAACACCAGCTTTTCCTGTCACCATCGGGTACAGTATATCAGCCTGTTTCAGTCTGTGAGTAAGAGTCTCCTATAGTTTTGGTTTCAGTGATCGCAGTGGGTGTTCTGCTGGATTGTCTGCATTGTGTGGGACGCTGTTGAGCAATACCAATGAGTGACTTTCACATTATTTGAAGACTTTTTTTTAAAAGGAGCTTATTATTTTTGTACAGCTATTCAATTATGTACACAATGGCTCACATAGACATGCAGACACAGAACACATGAACACACATAGGTTCATTTATACACTTGCATACACACATGGTTGCATTTATCCTCTCTCTACCCCACAATCTGCTTCATGTGGAACCAGTTGTTTAGGCTACGAGAGAGGGGGTCCAGAGACAAACAGGATGTCTAGAGGGATTTTGGACAGTTACAGTACTGATGAGTATTAAAATGTAGGACAGTGCAAAAGAATGGACGCTAACAAGTTAAAGAATATATCCCAAAATCTGCTTGTATCTTTAAAAAAAATGCATTTTTATCTGAAACAGGTGTTTTTTTTTTTATTTTTTCAACAATCAACATTTGGACAGTATTTAATTTTCCTTGTTTTAGATAACATCACAGTAATATAACAGTGATGTAAATACTTTAGAGTTAAAGAACAAGACTATCATCTTTACTTTGACTTTTAAGTTCAGGTTAGCTAAAGAATTTATCTTTCTTCAATATGTAGGCCTTCTATATTGTGGGCTCAAATTTATATTAAAATTAAACCTGCTTTATCTGAAGCGTTGGGTATTTCTGCATACACGCATGTCTCGGTGCAAGTTGAATATGTGACTCCAGGTAAATTTCGCTGACTCATACATCCATTTTGTACCAACACTCCATTTATAGCATGTAAAACATTTTATGGATCACGTTCTTAGATGTAGAGTACATGACAGTGTACCGGTTTATATTTCTGTTTTTTTTTATTTTTTATTATTAATTCTGGACAGAAAGTTATTGAATCTCATGTAAAAAGTTTCTTTTTTTGCAATTTAAAAAAAAACCCACAGATAAAAACACATAAGAATTAAAACAAACTAACTAGAAGTAGAATGAAAAGAGACAAGACAAAAATATTACAACGTCAGTCTGTATGTAAATGCCAAAGAATAAAAAATGAGTTTTAAGGAGTGATTTGAAGTGTTCAAGACTAAGAGCAAATCTAATGTTGAAGTTATTCAATTAGGAGCCGTGACAGCAAATACAATACCTGGTCATTTTGTGATCATTTTGACAGCATTATATTTTCTTACAGAAGACTGTAAGTAAATTGCTGAAAAGTACTTTAACTTATCTGTTGTCAAAGCAGGTAGGAAACATCCACCCAGTCAGTACAGACAAATCTATGACGGGTAAATAAAACAAAGTGATAAAGTTTTGAGGCAAATAAAACATACTCCTGAGCTCAAAAATCAAAAACAACCCACTGAAATCTACAGCCAAAGACAAAAAGATCATCATATCTTCAAGATAGACATATTATAAACATTTCAAGAATGTAAATTCCAGCATTTGTTAGATAAAACGCCCATCCATTCCAGCAGCAGCACTCTCTAGACAAGAAAATAAGATCAGTCTGTGCCTGTGCTATGGAAAGGCAAAAGTATGCAGATCACTGGAATCGGAACGTGAACTGAAGCAACATCATCTGTAGAACATGTGTAGGCTTTGTGCCACATAGCATGCTTCGCTTTCCATGGCAAGGGGTCACTATTGCTATTTAACGATTTCGGGGGGGACGGTAGGCTGAATCCTGCAGCTCACAGCTTATAGTGAGCTCAGATTGAGCCAAGTGCAGAACATTTTGACTGGCGACTGCTTCACAGCTCAGCCTGACCCGAAGCATGCTGTGAAAGCGAAGCTGTGGTTTTTGAAGGTGAAGATGCGTCAATAAATCACCACGTTGGATTGCAGTCTGTCTGCTGAGAGGAAGAGAAAAAGACTAAGACACACAGAAACTAAGAGCTGAAACCATGAAATAAAGGCTTGGCACTGCTTCACAAAGGGAAATGGATTTTGTTTATGGCTCCAGAGAGTCGCTACTGACAATAACTTAGAACTCGGCGTTCGAGATGAACATTTAATTATTGAATTTGAATTTCTTTCTAAAGCCATCCCTCAAATTTTTTTGGGAAGCCTCTTAAGAATCCATTAGAGTTAAATCTTGTTGAATGTGTTTAAAGTTGAGAAAGCTGCATTTTAAAGCCATGTCAATTTATAACCATTTGGATATCAAACATTTATTTCTCTGTGTACAAATATCACAGACTTTCCCTGAAGTTTATGTTGAATACTGAAATCAACTGTTACAGCTGTGGCACAGAAATTTAACAGACTGGCTGAGACTTGTTTCTTTTTAATATTTGGTGTCCTTACCAACTTTGCGTAGAAGTCGGAAAGTTCAGTTTTGATCAGAGCATCTTTTCCCACCTGCTTGCTGGTGTCTCTGCCTTGGTTCGTAGCAAACTTGAAAACAGCACCTTCTTCTGACTATCGCTCAACACCAACTTTCTTTTTCACAAATCTCTACAAAGGCCGTCTTTGTGGAGGGCACGAATAGTTCTCCTGTCAACGGGTTCTGCTGCCTGAGCTGAGGATTTCTCCATCTCCACTAGAGCTACATTTCCTTTTTGTTCAATAACAACCCTCTAAGATCTTGACCGGACAGCTGTGTTTACACAGAGATTAAATTACACCCAGGTGGACCCTGTGAGTAATATTAGGTGTAAGTATAATAGGTGACTTCAGAAGGAATTTGGTTGCACTGAATTGTTTTAAGGAATATGAAAATAATTGGGGCTATAATTTGCAGATTTTTGTAATAATTTTGAAAAAAAAAATTCTACTTCCACTCATCAGTTACGCTCATAAGAAGATAGCAAATCAGCCTCTGGTCAGATGCGAAAGGTCAGAGCAAAGAATTTAATAACATACAAAGCAAATAAACATTAGGTGAAGTAGCTAAGTAGCCAATCCAAAGTTTGAAAGGTCAAGTTTTTTTTTTTTCTTTTCCTTTTCCTCCAACCTGAATGTTTTTTTTCCTTCGCTTCTTGTCTCGGAGGAGCTCTTAACAGCCGCTGATGTCAAAAACATACGTGCATGTTTGTGTGTCACCCCTCAGACGTGGCAGTGGGCTGTCCGTTCGGAGGCGAGGACCGCGGAGGCAGAGTGTTGATCTTTAACGGTAATAGAGACGCATCCGCACGAGGCCTGACCCTGAGCCAGGAGCTGCGAGCCTCAAGGACGCCCGGCGGCGGCCTGCCAGGGTACGGCTTCACTCTGAGAGGAGGCCAGGACCTGGATGGCAACGAGTATCCTGGTAAACATTCAACAATTCAATCCCTCTCCTTCTAATCAAAATTCCTCCTCCAGCTCATGTTCTTTTAACACTTTCATCTTCCTCACCTCCACATTTTATGTCCATGTTCTCACTTTCTATCTGCTAAAGTCATCAGAAGGGGATACGGGGATGCTTGCCACGAGCTGCTCCTGCATCCATGCTTTAGGGATTCACAGGACTCAAGAAGGAGAGAAAGTAGAACAACACATTATCTGCATGTTCTGTCTGCCTGACATGCGTCTGTGTGCAGAAAAGGCTGCATGCAGCAAAATCCCTGCTTTATATGCCACCCACATCTTCACCTTCACAAATATGTAAAAAGGTTACACCCGATTTATAAAACTAACTAAGACGTAGGTCATTTTTCCCAGCTATTTGTGTCCACGAGTTTCCAGGCTCACAATAAAAAGTATCCAAATAAAGCAGATCTGTAAAAATCAGCTTTACTACGTTATTTTCCACCTAATTTGGAGTCATTCTTCTCTCAGCATTACTTAAGCTGTGTGAGTCCCACTTTAACCCAATTTAGGCTGAAATGAAGAATTTGTTTAGCTTTTTTTCCCCCCTTTTCCTTTTCTTTGCCCCCCGCTTTCCTTCCTCCTTTTCCTTCCCATTTGCCTATGAAAACAGATTTTCTTCACTCCACAAACAGGATATTGGGGAGAAAACACACACACACACGCACATTCACATTCACAAGTATCGTTGGACTCACGAGCATTGAGCGTGTGCCAGGCACCAGGTCCCAGTCAGAACTGCACAGGCCTACTGCAAATCAGATTCAAACTTTTGCTGGTGGAAACCCACCGGGAGAAATAAGCTGGAACTCACGGGTGGTGGAGCTTTGGGCCAACACACACACACACACACGCAAACACACAATACACTGCGTGCTCCGTCTGTCATTAGATAGATATTTAACGGAAGTGCGACACATGCACTCTTTGTGTCGCTTGCAGGAGAGTAAAGTCACACACACACACGCACACACATGTTCAAAAGAGCTGGGGGTGTTTGATCAGCGTCACAAGGGGCCTGCACAGGCGTCTGGGAGGCCTGCACGAGCCACCATATGCTCCCATCAACATTAAATGTCATTAGTTTACTGGAGAAGGAGACGGAAGTTGATGACTAAGCTCCACTTTTAGCTTTAATGGACTATGAATCCCCAAATTACATCATGCCTTTGAACTTGCAACAAAAAAAACAAAAAGAGATCTGGAAGAAAAGGTAGCAGACAGAAGTAGACCGTGCGCTAAAAGTACACTGACTAATAGGAAGCCTAATTACGAACCAAGATGAGGAGTTTTGAGGTGAATGTTGGCGGGGGTCGTGCCTCTTCGGTTCCAGGTAAAAGGTCAAAAACAAGCAGTGTTTCACCTTCCAATCTCAACAGTTTGTTGAAAAGGGAACAGACATACCAGATCATTTTTATTTGATGAGTATGGAGGCAAAGGGTAAATCATCTGGTTGTTTAATTAGTTGCAAAAGTTTTCACACCCTTTAAAAAAACAATCAAGACAAAACAACAAACTCCACTGTGTTGCATTTTCACCTTCCTAAAAATAATGGCCTATATAATTTTTTGTCAGTTACCAAAAAAAAAAAAAAAGATATTTTAGACAAAAAAAATTACTTTTGGCAAAATTGACTTAAGCTATTATTTTAGCCCAAATTAGATGTATTATCTCCTACATTTGTGTGACAGTATGACACTTTGTGCAAGCAGCTGTCGTCCGTATTTATTCTCCCCAAACAGCGAAAGCTCAGCCAAAAGAAGTGGACAGCATCTGTGAGCAGCTCTACAGAAACGGGAACCCCAGTTTTAGGTTTTTCCTCCAAGATTAATGAGTATTTAGCTCCATCCATCTTTGATGCCGAAGAAAAACTTTTTCCACCATGTTTCATTGTGAGGCTTTTACTTCATTCATTGCAATAATACAGTATTATACCATATGGTTGCTTCATTAGCGTGTGTATTTTAGTCTTCCAGACAAAACAATCTTTAACTAAACCAGCCGTATAGTGTTACCCCTCTGTATGGTTTCTATCCTGCTTTTGAGGCTGAAATAGGTACTATACGCGAACAAAATATTTGAAAGGTTCTCAAATCCAAGAATAAAGAAATCATTAGCTTCTCGTTTTTTTAACCGCTAAGGGCCGTCGGCACTCGGGCTTCCCTCACCAAGGCCGGTCTCCCTGCAGCCAAACAGGCAGTTGCAGCAGACATCCAGTGACAGCTTGACAGTCTGTCTAAACTCAGAGAGGAAGGTGTGTTTTTCTTCAGTCCAGGAAAGACACCATCAGCTAGAGAAGTCTAGTTATCCAGAATGATCCTCCTGTACCTGTCAGTTCTATAAAGGTGTCGCGTATCTGCGTGTGGAAATACAAGCTCAGTCGTAGAAACCCCATAAAAACAACAGCATTTGTTCAAGGAAGCAGAATTTATAAAACAAGGAAACATGGAATTTGAGCCGATTTAGCTTTTCAATCATCCATGCGCACACTTATGCTCTCTCACACACTTAACCCCAAAACCAGTTTCATGTCATGCAGAGTTACATGAGCAAACATGAGAGTTAGATCAGGGAGAAAATATATCGGTCAAGTTGACATATTTGTGGCAGGAGTTGAGCTACGTGGTTTCAGAAGTACAACGGTAAGATGGACTGAGGTATTTGGACGATGAGGAGGTCTTCTTCCACACCTTACCTCTGATGACTTTAGCAGATTGTGGTTTTAAGGCAGAGTTTCGCTTTTGTTTTCCCGTCATTCCGCCCTCCTCCTTCTTCTGCTCTGCTTCTCCCAGTTTTCTGGAAGCGCTGTAAAAAGGAAAAACTCCTACAAAACTTGAGGTTCTTAAAGCTGCTGTTTATCATTTTTGAAAACAATTTAGTGCTGGTTTCCGACGAAGGAGATGCAAGTTTTCAGAGTGCTCTCCGAACATTTGTTAGGAACATCAGTACAGGTTGTACGGGTCAGCCACGGTCCAGAACCAGACTGGAAAACAACAATGATCTAACATTCATATCTTAATTATATACCTTAAAATGATGTCGAACAAACGTGTAGTGCGTTAATTCCATAGTTATTTCCTGCCCTAAATAGATACTTTCTGATAATTTAATTAAATGTAAAACATTTTTATTAATCCCAGAGGGAGAATATATTTTGTATTTTGTATTTGTAGTTTCTTCAGAGTTGTTGTAAGTGGCGGTAGCTGTCAGGAGGAAGGATCACCTGTAGCAGTCCATATTGCAGCTACTTTAAATAAGCTTCTGACTGAATACAGTGTTGCACAACAGTCTCAACATCCTCTGTAATCTTCTTCATTTGATGAATCTCCAGAGATTCCAGAAGCAGTCTGCATTACAGGACCAGCCTCTGCATCACCTTGTTTGGCCTTTTTATTACACTGGCTCTGATAATGCACAATGATGTAGTGGCTTTTTAAGCCTAAAAATAGGCTAGGATAAAAAAAAGAAAAAAAGAAAAAACAATATAGACGCACAGTTCATCGTGATAGCAGCTGACATAAAGTCGGCCACAGTGGACCAAAAAAATGTATCGAAAGCGGAGATGCTCAGGGACTTTCTGACCCTGACCAGATAACGTCGATCAGACCAGAACATTCCTGGCTCTAACACACACACACACGCACACACACCTACACACACACACACGCACACACACACACACACACACGCACACACACACACACACACACACACACACACACAGTCATAGAGCAACTTACATAGGAACATAGTGCACTCCAGGGGGAAAGGGACAAGGCCTGAATGTTTACTGTTGTGGTTTCAGGGGGACTCATTGACTGCAGCCAAAGGCAGAAACAGATGTGTTTCTCATAGATTCAATTAGACTTGTTCCTTCTAAATGCACAAAGGGAGAAGTCACAGCAATTGGCAAGCACGGTCTGCAAGAGTACACTTCGACGCTCGCTCCCATCCTCCTGCGGAGCGTTGCTAAGAGGTTTTATGCTAAGAGCGTACAGATTTTAAATAATGAAATCACAAATACATGGCTTGCATTTTTTTTTTTTTAACAGTGGCTGTTCTAAAATATAAGAAACTATGTGGTAACGAAATCACAGCTGATTTCTCCCGTGCAGCATAAAGTTACGGTGTTTTTCTCAGGATCACACAGCTTAACTTCCTGCTGCATCTGGCAGCGATGGCTTGTATCCATTAAGTGGCTCTTTTCTACTTTCACATTGTTTTAATCAGTACTTTTGTGTGTGTGTGTGAGTGTGTGCTTGTATGTGTGTGTGGCTTACATTGGTATGTGTCCCCTGACCACATCCATTAAATGCCGTCTCTATTTTAAACTTTGGGAGCCAATTAAAATCATGTGTTCATCACAAAGCCCATGAAAACAAATAAAAAATCACACATAGATGAGATCTGGTGCTGCTTACAATTTGGAGTCCTCGCAGCGCGGGATGTTGGGAAATGTTGTTGTTTAGCAAACTGTGATTGGGGCAAGTGAACTTGGGCCTGGAATGCAACGTGCGGTCCGCTCATGTCTCACAAGGAATCGTATGTATTAAATAAAAGAATAGAGATGCATGATTATTTTTTGTTTCATTATTGAGCTCTGTTTTTTTTTTTTTTTAAAGGGACCAAGAATGAAAGAAAATGCAAAATGATATCATAGGGTCAGCTCTGCATCTCAGTTGGAGTGTGTGTGTGTGTGTGTGTGTGTGTGTGTGTGTGTGTGTGTGTGTGCGTGCGTGCGTGCGTGCGTGTGTGTGTTTAAATGTGTTTATTACATGCTGTGTCTGTGTTTGATGAAGATTGCTGGAGACCTTAGAATTAGTCCCATGTGTTGCATTCTTTGAAGCTTACTGTTTCCCCCCCTCTTCTTTCCTTGCTTTCCCTGTGTCTCTGTGAAGATCTGATCGTAGGGGCGTTTGGCGCGGGAGAAGTCTCGGTCTACAGGTACAGGTTTCACAAACAAAAATGCTACTTTGTCACGTTTGTGCTCCTTATTTCATCCTGCTGAAAATCTTTCGCTTTGCACGGGTTCAGGTCTCGAGCTGTCGTGTCCGTGGAAGCTACGATGAGCCTGACGCCCAGAATCCTGAATCCTGATGACCGGCAGTGTCTCCTGCCTCAGACTAATAACATGGTTACCTGGTAAAATCACCTTCTGTGTTTCCATTTTATAATTTCACTAGCACATTTTCCTTTAATTATCTGCACCTGTGTAAATATATACAGAAAAGGTATTCAGACATTTTCACATTTTTGTTAGATTGCAACCATAAACTTCCAGTGTACTTTAGTTTGCTGAAGTTTTTGCCCATTTTTCTTTGCAAAAAAAAAAAAAAACTTGAGCTGCAAATAAGGAAGACTGTATTCACAAATTAGGTTGCTTCCAACATTGCATGCCACACTTTTCAGATTTATATTAGCAATCATTTTGAGCCAATGTATCCTTGTCCTTCAACACCACAATTATAATAAAAATACATTGACACTTGTGTTTGTAACAGCAAAATCTGAAGCTCAAGTGGTAAAATGGAGAGCTTGAGTTGTCACGCATTTAATGAACATAAAAAAACCGTAAAAATCTTCTGTACTTTTGATCACTACCTGATCAGCTAACTAACTTTTATTTGGAGAATTATTTCCTTACTCCTCTTCTGAATTGGCAATCAGCCACACTTTAAGTTCCCGTTCCTGTTTTGTTTTATGTTGTTCCTTGTTATTTTGCGCTGAACCTCATACAGTTTCATCCATTTTACTTTAGTTGTAGTTTGGCAACAAAGGTCAAAATTCAATCTTTTGTTGGTTTTAGTAACACTGAGAGGCTGCTGGACTCTCAGGAGAGACTAACGATATAGAAACACACACAGAGTTGTCAAACTTTGGTGTTGTATGTAAATGCTAAACGTTTTTTTTTTTTTTCCAGTTCTTCAAGTTTACTTTAGCACAGATTAGGATTTCAGGTTCACCCTTTTGATCAGATAAGTTAAATGAGCTTTTCAAGGCCAGAAAGCTTGTCAGATCGAATGCCTTTTTATTTTTAAATATCTATTTATAAAGGTCTGTCCTTTTCTAAATTCCCCCCACTGACAACTTCCTCTGGTTCTGTTTAACAAAACATCTGATGTATCAGGTTATTTTTGGGCTGCTCTTTCTTGACAAAGACATTCTCTTCTGATTGACCTTTTAACATTGTTTAAAGCAAAATTACCAAAAAGGAACTCTACACCAGCGTCACAATGCGGAAATACACAAACGCTGGTCATAACAGAATGCTTTCCTCTTGGAGGAAATCAAAGCAAAGCGATTGCCCAGTGGTGCAGACAGGAACCTCTGTTCCATTGCTCTGTAGGCTCCACTGCACTCAGGTGGGGACATAATAAATTTACAACCGCCTAATGGAGAAAACAGCAGCAAACAAAAATGGTTGCTGTGCTGCAGCATAGCAACCGTTCTTATACTGATGAGGATTTTCAACAAAAGGAGGTCACTCAGTTGGAGTCTTATGGGTTTTTTTTTTTTTTTTTGAAACAAAGTTTTTTTTTCCCCCTCAGTTTATCTATAAAAAGAGACATGTAACCTGCTCAGGTTACATGTCCAGTTTTAATACCCTCTTAAGCTAATCATGTGTGCGGAGGTAAAAGAAAGCAAAAAAGAGCTCAGATCCTAAAACAAATATAAAGCTAATGAGCCCCACTGCTGCACTGAAACTCATATCTGGTGCAGAAATCGTCCTGCTCGCACTGCACCCTAAAACGGTACGCAGTATGAAATATACTCTTTCAAAAATCACACTCACATTGACAGATGTAACAAATATTTTGCCCCTGGGCTCTAAACGTCTGCCATCGCATCAAGCCAAAGACTGCTTGTCTAATTCTCCAATGCAATAACAAAGCAGCCCTCTGGATGGAGCAGACTCGTATATCCGGAAAATTCAGATTTATTGGACTCTGCAATTATTTTGAGACTGCATAATTCTGTTTTGAATATATCATTGTTCGTGTGGGTGGCAAACTGGCTCTTGAACACCCCTTGGCCTCAGTTTAGATGAAGGGAACCAGTCGAAATGCTCCCGCTGTTTGGCCACTGCCTGATGTTGGTCCTGAAGTATTGGCTCTGGAGCCGCTGAACGAGTGTTTGGACGAGAGACGTTGGGCTTGGCTAGTTGCCACAGTGGTTTTTCTGTGGCGCTGTGTGAGTATTGGCAGCGAGCGGGAAAGGAACTGGGTTTGAGTTGGATCAACAAAAAGCGCTAAGCTGTGTAAATTTTGTCAAAATGAAATTGAGTCTCTTTAAATAAATTGCTATAGTCTTTATCAACTTGGGGACATTTCTGAGGACTAGAAGCCGCACAGTAAGAAATATCTGCCACATTGTAAAGCATATGATTTCCTGACAAGTTCAACTGTTTTTAACCCTGGAAGTCATTATCATTAAAACAAATGCTGGCTGCTGTTCTGTATATGTCAATGCACTTCTAAGGTTCTTTTAACCATTTTGGCAGGGAAATATCCCTTCTTTTCCTAGATTAAAGAGCAAAATGAGACCCTTTTTTTCCCCAGGAGAAGTCTGGCATTTTCCAGATAACTTACATCCCTTTGTAGACGTATGGAAGCCATTGAAATGTTTTCATCTTTTCAATAGCAGGAGCATAATTTCACTAATAACTAAAAAAAAAAAAAAAATCCAATTTGTTAGTTCCGTACAGTCATGCGCACGGCCTGTAATACGGCTTTACAAACTGTGCACTTGAAAATAACGTCATTATTTTTATAATATCACTCCCGTTAAAAGACAGCGTCCATTGGACAGGATATGGGACGGTGTCTGACGGTGACATCTACCAAGTTCCTCCTGATCGTCACGCTAAGACTGTGGGAGGGTTAAAAGAGGCCACTGTGGTTGCATGGCTGGCTGAGGGTGCAGCTGACAGCACATCAAGATGTGTTGAGTTTACTCCGTGACTCTGGCACTGCTCATTAATTAGGACTCTAATGCTTTATTAGGAACATTTAAAGTACCATTTCAAGCTGTTTTTCTGAGAAATATTGTGCTTTTCTGAAAAACTGCCTCACATTTCCAGTCAGTATTTTTCACATACTCACTGTGACCAGGATTCAAACACAAGATTTTTGCAAGTTCTCCACCAAAGACATACTTATTTGTAACACTAGCTTGAGAAGTGATGATTTTCTTCTCTTTTGTTTCAGAAAAAATATGTTGAGTTTCAAATGACACTTTTTACAAAACTGAGGACAATGCTTTGCTCGGTGATCTTAATATAATAGTTTGACATGAGACCCGCACCTGGAGCTAAATGGAGAGATAAAAGTGGGCCAGCGAAAAGGGAAATTGTTAAGTGAGTAATTAGTTGAATTAGAGCCAGTTAAACTGGAAAAGAAATTGTTTGGTGCAACGCATTGTCTGGCCTCCTTAAGTATGAAAAGTGCATACACCTGCCAAATAACTGCACCCAGGGCAAAAGGAAATGCTGGACCTAATAAAGAGTGAGAGAGTCACAAAGCAAGCAAAAGCACACTGAGAGAAAAACAAAACAAGACTAACCAAATCCATCTATATCTTTATTGACTAATGCGGCAACAATACGTCCTTGTCTGAGCAAAAAAAATAGCTCTGTAATCCGATTTCATAATGATGTATGTATGTAGTTGTGTGTGTCGTCTGGAGCAGACTTGGCTCTGCAGAGAGGGATTTACAGTAAAGACGAGAGCCGTCTCGAATCGTGTAGGAAGGTGAAGCGCAGATGCATTTCGGGGAAAGTTGCATACAGTAATGACTAACCTGGGGGTCATTTTTGTGCAACATGCACTTAAATGTGACACACAGCCTTTATTAGAGTCACACACTCCCACAACTGAAACACACACATTCATTTAGATAACACATGTTAAACAAAAACACAACCACCTGGATAGGTGGATCTTTTTTAGAACCAATTTGACGTTTTTGTCACATTAACTCTCATTCACAACAAACTCATTTTAACAACTGATTGTCGCCATTATTGTGTTATTGGAGTGGAAATCCTAATTATCAGCAAAAGGCACTTATATCCACAACATCTGCAACCTGGTTGTTCAAAAACCTTCCCGACACTGAAGCACACTCTCAGGTGCCAGTTCTGAAACAAAACCTGCATGAGGTCATCTGCTTCGTAGCAGCAAGTTACACCCTTGAGATCCTCCAGATTACTGCATATTAGCAGTGTAGATCCCCCCCCTGTGGGAGGCACTTTCCTGTTGTTGATTAAGGAGGTGATAACGCACAAGAAAACACACTTACACATGGCTTAACAAACATTAGAAAGAGGAAATGCAGAAATGTTTCCCAGTCTCCCATGTCTGCGCGTCTGATAGTAGGGCCTCCACGGTGATTCCTATTGAACCCTGGAGAAAGAAAGAAAGAAATGACTTGTTTAGAAACAGCTTATTTACTCGGTGCGTTGCCTTTTCAATTGGCGTTATGCTAGAAACGTAAGAAATAAATTAAAGCACTCAATTTGTTGAGCTCAGAGCGCAGTGCACCTGTACCTGCAGAAAGTTACTTCTGATTTGAATAACTTGGAAGATTTCCTCTATTAATTCAAATCACATTTTTCTCTTCTTCCCTCCAGCCTGAAGGTGGATGTGTGTGCAGCAGTAAGTGGAATGGGGATTCCCAGCAATGTAGGTAAGCACCTGTACACAAGATTAAACTTTGACAGTGAGGAAGAGCAATTCTCAGATCCGTTTTACCGAAGCAACTGCATTCATTCCAGTTTGATGGAGAAAAAGGCAAAATGCATGGGAGTAAGATACACCCGAGACCCCTCTTTGATGTTGTAGTAATATTTGATCCATCAGAAAAAAACTGAAAATTGTTTCATAACACTTAACTTAGATTTACTTACTTACCGTATTTTCCGCACTATAAGGCACACCTTCAATGAACGGCCTATTTTAAAACTTCTTTCATATATAAGGCGCATAGAATAGACACTTCAGTTTGGGTTGCCAATTTGTTCCGTATTCTATTATTACACATCTACATTAGTAAAGAATTGCTTTATATAGTGCTTTATATAGTAGGCTGCCCCAGTCATTGTTTCACTCACGGTGTTGGTGTTGCGATATTGTGCCCAACTGCTTTCTGGGTAACACAGACCAACCGACACGCTGCCGCCACAGTCTCTGTCTCTCTTCCCCCGCCCCGCCTCCCCATGGCTTTAAATGTGTTATCAAACTTTATTAACAAACCAGCGTTCTGACAACTATCCCAGCATGCACCGCACGCTTCTTCTTCTACGGGAAAACGGTGGCTGCTTAGCGTAGTTGCTAGACATGTTGTGGTTCAATATTGGTCCATATATAAGGCGCACCGGATTATAAGGCGCACTGTCTGCTTTTGAGGAAATTGAAGGTTTTTAGGTGCGCCTTATAGTGCGGAAAATACGGTACTTACATTTTGTTGCTTTGCAACCTCAACTTTTAGTGTGTTTTAATTTGGACTTCATGTGACAGACCAACACAATTTGTAGTGACTAACTGTAAAATGAAAAAAAAAAAAACACTGTTTAGAAATTGTTTAACAACATATATTGTGTACAGATTTTCCACTGAAACCAATTGCTATGAGAAAATTCCCAATTGGCATTAAATCAAGTGCAGTCATTCAGTCTCGGTATAAATACAGCTGGGAGGTTTGTTAGAAGTCATTAGTGAGTAAACACAATGCAGATCACCCTGAATACATATTTGTATGTTTATAAACGGTGATGGCAATATCATGCAG
Source organism: Poecilia reticulata (assembly GCF_904066995.2). NCBI lineage: Eukaryota > Metazoa > Chordata > Actinopteri > Cyprinodontiformes > Poeciliidae > Poecilia > Poecilia reticulata. The sequence goes on from NC_088845.1 coordinate 18,179,305, forward strand.
TGTGAAGCTTTTTCTCGAGCAGGATCAGAGAAGCTTGTCAGAATTCACAGAAAGAAGAAGAAACAGACTCTGTATGACAGAGACTCAATGCGACAGTTCCACCAGATGCAAACTTGTATTTGTGGTTGCAGTAAAAAAGTAGAGCTATAATTTGTTTCCTGAGAGCACTATGCACACTGTTCTTCTCGGGCTCTGTTGTTGAAAACCATCTTTCATTAATATGCACTACTTTGTTTCGGTCCGTTAAATAAAAATCCACTGACGTTTGTGGATGTAACATGACAAAATGTGCAAACGTTGACAAGGACCCAACACGAACACATTGACAGTGAAGAGGCGTGTTTCTTTTACTGTAATAATATCTGTATGCACTACTATTGTTGTGGTGTTGCTGTCATTAAGTCCAGTCATCCGAGATCTGAATCCTTCCTCTTCTGTTGTCATCATCTGTTCAGATCTAAAAGCGGAGCTGCATCTGGATTGGCTGAAAGGCACGAGGGGCGGGGTTAAGAGAGTCCTCTTCTTAGACACCCAGCAGGCTCAGCACTCGGGGCTCGTCAGGCTCGGTCAAAGTCGCCCACGGGGATGTCTGAGCTACTGGATCTATCTGAAGGTGAGCGAATCCCACAGCAGCACGCTCGTAGAATGTTACAGAATATTAAATTTACTAGTTTAACCACTGCGGTGATAATTAAAGTTCATATTATTTTCAATTCTGTTGCTTCGCAGGAGGAGGACGAGTTCAGGGACAAGCTGACCCCCATTGCACTGGCCCTGAACTACAGCCTGGCCCCACCTTCTAGTGACAAAACTCTCCCTCCCATCCTCAACCAGTACAGCAGCACCTTCCTGCAGGAACATGTGGGTGGAGAATCTGTGGAGAAGCACAACATAAGGCTTTAGTTCAGCGTAAAATGCTCTCCAGGAAAAGCTTACTGCTCTGTGGCCCACCAATTAAACTTTAGATGATGATTAGAAAACCATTACCAGATGATCACCTGATTTTAAAATTCAGGTGATCATCATTATAGTTGGGTGTCCACATAATCATCTAGTCAGTGCTGACATGCTTTTTTTAAGATGCTCAACCCATGAAATGATTTAGATTATAAAAACCCTGATGTGCCTGTTTTTTTTTTATATTCTGACTTCCAGCCTGTCATGCAACACATGAAATTATCCGCAATGCTGCCAAAATTACATGTCAACCAACTTTAAATGATATAACAGCTCAAACCCGTTACCGATAGAATCTATGATGGCTAAGGACACGACGAAGACATGGCCTGCTGTACAACAAAACCAACAGGAGAAAATTTTAGACATGCAAGCTGATGAAACGTAAGCCCTCCTTTGATTGCTCTGTAACAAACTGGATGTGTTCAAATAAACACTGGGGAGCTTCTACATTTTCCAGAGCCTGAGGTTTGGCGAGCAGATTTGATTGAACTTCTAAAGAATATTCATCCACCTGTTGATTACTTAATCTTAATTATTTGAAAAACACAGATTTCTCTGTTTGTAGGTTGACTGTAATTTGCACGACTCCACCATCAATTATGTCTCGACTTTTTGTGTTTTTTCTAACACCCGCTGATGAAAGTTCCGAAGACTTTCTTAGCTTTTTACGAACAAATTAGTCAGATTGTCAGGTCGAAAGACAATCCGAGAACTCGACGTGAACATGTTCAGACACATCTCCAGGGAGGATTTTGTCTACTTTTTGTTTCATGATAAAATCTAAAGAAATAGTTTTCATACATCATGAAGTACCGGGCATGTGTTTAAAAAATACCCATGAAATGTTCTTACAGTCGCTATTAAGTTTTGCATGTAAGGCAACCATATTGGATTGAAGTCAGGGTTGAAAGAAACCTCCCAACTATTTCACTTATAATAGTGGAAGCTTGGGGGAAATTTCTGTTAACTTTTTCATCTTTAAACTTGGAAATTTTTAAAGAAAAACGAAAAAGTTACTGTAAATACCACTAAGTGTGTACCAAGAGACTAATACAGTTTTTTTTTAACATAGTAGTTTTATCTCTGTTAGCACATATTTGTTCAGTATGGTGATGCTTGACAAACGTTGGTGAGGAAAGTTTGAGAACCACATGTCCAGAGTTACCTGAAACATTTTCCCATAACCTCTTCTTCCCAGGCTTACATCCTGCTGGACTGCGGCGATGACAACATATGCATCCCCGACCTGCAGCTCTCCGCCAGCATGTAAGACTTTTAACAGTCACGCCCTTTGACCCCAACCTGCAAACGCTCAACAGTTAGACATCCCAAGAACAGGCACACGAGAAAGACAAGCTAAAAGAAAAGACGGAATATCTGCTATTCCTCAACCAATGAACAAAGTTTACATTGAACCTGCTCACATTTTGGTCCTTTTTAACCTGTGAGAGATTTTGCGTGCGCACGTGTGTGTGAAACAGCCTTCTCTGTATAGTGTTTCCAGCTGTACGGCATCTCCATGGCAGCCTTATATAAATATCCTCTCACCGGCCAGTGACTAACATATACAGGCTCACGCACTGTTGGGGGTGGGGTGGGAGGGGGGTGTTGCATTCCTTTGCAGCTGATTGCACATTAACTCCAGTCCTAAAAATGATAAATGCAGTAATTTTCTTCTTTTTGTCCATTTTTGCTGTTTCGACGCACAAATCCAGGGATCGCTCAGAGCTGGTGATTGGAGACGACAATCTGATCATGCTGACCATCACCGCAGCGAACCGCGGGGAGGGGGCCTACGAGAGCGAGCTGCACACGCTGATACCACCAGAGGCCGACTACATCGGAGTGGAGCGCAGGGTGGAGGTAGGGACTCGGGATCAGAAGCTTACATACACTCATTGCAGACATGATGTTTTAATTTTGAACTGGGTGCACAAGTGAACACACACTTCTGTTGGGTTGAATTTCCCAAAGCAAGTTGCAGAGGAGCCGGAAGCTTTTTTTTTTTTTTTTTAGCAGTCACCGAGTTTCTGCCACGTTTCAGGCTTGATCTCTGACTGCTCTTGTTCTTGGTTCAGATCTAGCTCTTAAAGATTCTCCACAAATTGCTAATTATTCAGTTGAGTTCAGTTTGATGCTGTGTTAGCCTGCTTTCAGTTCTAATGTTTGTTTGGTATACTTTTGTAACATCCAGTTGTTTCCATGTTTCGAACATTTAACCGTTTATCTGAGGTAACGTTGAAGAATTTTGGAGGTAGAGAAACAAACCCTCGGCATAATGCTACCATCACCATGCCTTCTGTTAGAATTTTCTTAAGTTTAAAAATCTCAATCTCAGTCATATTTTTGCTATGCTGGCCGTACACCTTCATATTCATCTCATCTGACTCTAAAACTTTTTTCCAGAAGTTATTTTTCTCCATTTCCCTTCATTATCAGTAATTTTGACGTCTCGGCATATCAACAGTGCAGTGATCTTAAACACAGAATAAAGCAACTTTTTGAACAGATAAATCAGACTAAAGAATCTAAGATAAACTAAAATAAAAGAGATATATTCAGACAATATGACAATAAGACAATGACAATAAGACACAATCAGAACTACAAAAATGGAACTTGTGCACCCAGTTTTTCTTCTAAATATTCTCTGAATTAGTCTCATCTCTCCTCTCTACTTAAAAAAATAATAAAAGATTCAAATGCATCCCTAAAAAATCTAATTTAACATGACATTCATGCTGATGGAGAGTGTATGTAGGCTAACTAACACAGTTTTCTTATTGAGGCTCAGCCAAATATGAGTTAAGGAAGTGCGCTATTTGAGGCTGCAGTTAAGGTGCAGCATCACTTCCTGTTGTGTCATTAAGTCATGCATTTGGCCTAATTACTGCGAGGCTATCAGCAGGATATGCTTTACTGGCATCAGCCCAAAAGCCCCTATTATGATTAACAGGCTGCATTAGGAACCATGGTAATGGATAGGGTCAGCTTGTGTGCGCGCGCGTGTGTTTGCGTGCCCACGTGTGTGTATTTGTGCTAATGAGTGTGTAATGGAGCCATTTGATTGATTATATTGTTAGTGTCGGAGTATCCATCACTCTTCCTCGCCTGTCTCCCCCCGCCCTCCATCCTCTTGACTCTGATCTGATGGTCTCTCTTACTTCCTTCTCTCTTTCCCCAACATGCTCAGTCTCATCTGTTTTTCTTCCCGCAGTCTCTCTCTCAGCTGAACTGCGAGTACAAGACAATCAACGAGTCCAGAATGGTGGTTTGTGACCTCGGGAACCCAATGGTGACAGGAACAGAGGTGAGTTGTGACTCCTCAAAAAGGATAAACACAGACTCAGAGGCTCTTTAATAAAACATCCATGCTAGGAAATCCTCGCCTCCCCTTCAAGCCTAATTTGACTGATGGTTCCCAAAGTTTACCGATCATCACCTTGACCCTCATTCTTCACCCTCTGGCTCCCATGGTTGTGCTTGCGTCACGCTCAACTTGTGCATGCGTGCCACGGTAATAATCCATTAAGCTCCCGCGCGGCCGACACATGCAGGAAGCTGAGGCTTTGTAAGACAAAGAGCGGTCTCTACCTACGTGAAATTCTAGCACTCTGTTGCACACACCACTCGGCTAAAAAAAAAAAAAAAGAGCATGTCGCACGAGGCTTTTTTTTAAAGATGTCAAGGCTGGCAGAGAGGCGCGTCAGCTCCTGGGAGTTGACACGGGGCATTCTGATAAATCAATTATGCGGTCATGTTTCACAGTTTGGAGGAGGGGGGCCATGTGTGTTTGTGTGCTTGACAGCTGGCCAGATGTTTCCCATATTCAACTTTTCCCCTTGCCCTGTTGGATGCTCGGGAATCCATCAACTTATACAGAACATACCTTTACACACACACTCCATACGAGCTCTCTAAGCACAAGTCGGACCAGTAGAGCTCATTGCTTGTGCCACATGACACAGGCTAAGAGCAGAGTGATTGGTGTCCAGGCCTGAGGAAATGCAGATTTCTACTCTCCTTTATGCCTGAATTTTTCTCTTTCTTTACTGTAAAGTGTTTAGTTCACTTAGTTTAACAGAACAGAAAGCATTCTTGTAATCTAATAAAGTGTTTTCTTAAATGTTATTTGCAGATCTTTGTGTTTTCTATTACATTTGGTTTTGTTACTCATTTTGTGTCGATGTTTGCCCACTGATGGCTTAAGATTGTGGACGGTACACATTCTGTGTGTAAGACTGAGATTTATGATAGTCTTAGGTAGAAATAACACAATATCATAGTATATATTAAATACTTAATATGAGCTAATTGCTTTTATTTAAAACAGAAAACCAACATTTAATCCTAAAATTGTTTATAGAACTTATATTGCTATATATAGCATTTATGTATTGTTGTTTTTATTCTCATGCATAGATTTAAGCAAAAATACAAAAAAGAGTAAACTGTTTAATCTAGTAGTAGTTGTGCATTCTGTGCTTGATGTGCAGAATATTATATAAAAAATGATGTTCTACTCTTTGTAATGAAACAACAAGCTAATATTAGTTGGTTTATAATTGCATTGTGGATTTTTTTTTATTTGAGAAAAGTGTCAAAAGGTTTACTAAAAATTTACTTTTTTGTTTTCTTATGAACATAGCTTTTATTTAACCTACTATGTCTCATTGCGACCAGTAAATCATTACTGATATAAATTTGTTATAAAAGTATTACTGATTGCACTTTAAAAATTAGGTGACTTTGTTATTAAAGGTAAAGTTTAAACAGTAATGATGTATTGGTTAATGACAAGTTGTCATATCAAAGACATTTTGAATAATGTCAACTTTGTATTAAAAGTGTCATAATTTACTGAATGATGCTTTATGATAACAGTCAAATATTCATGAAGGCTTATTCATGTTCATTACAGGTGTTATGTCATGTTTATGACAGTGTCATGACAGTCTTTTCACCGCCCTTCAAATAAAGTGTTACCGTTTTTTTTTTAGTCCTTAACCGCTGCAGTCTTGACTCTTTTCTACCAGACAATAGGAATTCAATATAAGATAACAATTATAAAATGTTCAAATCTCATAATATTATTGTTTTCTCTCTTTCCAAATTTCATAAAAATATTTAACTATCTAGAAAATTAACCTGCTAATGCATGGTTCATAAAATTGGTACAAAATGGTGTGTGGAGCTTTTCTATTCAAACTATCCGAAGATGCTTTGTTATAACTGATAAAACAGTGAAATAAGATGCCGTATGGATGATAGAAAATCAAATAAATGTGCACACTGGTTAGAATTTGCATAAAAATCATTTTGTCATACTTTAGTTAACAGCAAATTAAAGCATTTATATCTTTAAAAAAAATGGACACATTTCTGTAAGGAAAACCATTTAGAAATCTTTCCAAAACCTCAGTCACATTTAATGAGTTTGTGAGGAAATGGTTTTACACTTATGTTGACATGTTACATTTATAACAAGCTATCCGAAAACCTTTTTATTTGCAATGCTGCAAACGTAGACTGACAAAAGTACCAAAGTACAAAGAAGTTTTCAAACCACTGCCTTAAACCGCTTTCCCCAATGTTGCTCTGAAGAACCATTGTTTTTCTGCATTATAGCTAAACCTAATGAGCCAAAGCTGAGCAGCCCCAGGACTGCTATACCCAAATGCAGAAGAAGTTTATTTACTTCACCTTAATGAGTTTTGGACATACAGGCGATTCAGATTGGCATGACAACTGCAAGCTCTTTGGGAAAGTTAAAACGGGTGTCAATAGCAGCTTCTTTTACAGACATCTTCACACACAAAATCTATTCTTTCAACAAACAAAACAAAAAAAAAACTTTTTGGCAACTCCCTGAACTTTCAGGTTTTCAACCAGCAGACCAGTAGCAGAGTTGACTGTGTTGCCCTTGATTTTCCCTGTCCCCCATCGTCTTCGTTTAGCTGACTGAGGCTCGTTCCACATTTGATGCTCTGCCTCTTTAGATCTTCCCCCGCCTGGTTTTTTTTTTCCCTTCCAAGTCTCCCTAACGTGTCCCGTAAAGACAGCTTGACTTTGTAGCCCCTCACCCCCTGGAGACATGGCTCTTGAAGTTTTTTAATACAAGTCTGCATGCTGTCATCCCCCCCCAACTCCTCTGCATCGGAGGCTCGTCCTGTTTTTCAGCGAAGATCACATGTGCATGTAAACACACACGCGCCACAGCAGTCGATGGCGTACCGAAGCCTCCACGTGTTTTGCGTTAGCCTGGAGGACAGGGAGATTTAAACACAGGAGAGACGAGGAACTTGACTGTGGTTTTTAAGTATGTGTCTGTAGTCTGGCTTTTGTCAGATTTAGGAAACTTGCTGTTATCAACACACGCATACACAATCCAGATATTGTGACTATGAAGTAACGAGGCGGGGGTGGGGGGGGGGATCCGGTTACAAGGATTTTACTGTCTGTTCAGCGCTGCCTTTGATGTACACATGCATCTAATTCCTCACCGTCTTCCTATAGGGTACCTCCTCATTCTGTCGTCACATGATTTTAATACATTTTCTCTGTTTCTTGGGTTTCTTGATGCTCCTGAGCAGCTGTCCGTTGGTTTGAGGTTTTCGGTCCAAAGGCTGGAAGACTCCGGACCGAAAATCAGCTTTGAGCTACAGATCCACAGGTGACACAATCATGAGCTCACACACACACACACACACCCGCACACGCACATACACACCTCCACACACACACACCACACACACACACACAACATACACACAGGGGAGTTGTTTGTCTTTCCTCCGATCTGTCTACATGTGTCCCGAGTCGGCGCTGATACCACCACTGTCTGTGGTCTCATGCGGCTGGCCGCAGGGACGGAGAGAGACAGATGGCCTGGAGGAGAGAGGGACAGGAGAAACACAATGCAAAATGTTTGTTTTATTTCACCATTTGTCATTTTGTACATGCAGCTATTCACAAAGCGAACCTTTCAAGGAGTCAGCTGAAGATCATGCTATTTTCATTATGACCGTCTTTGAGTTTTGTGACATTTTTGAGGTCGAGTAAAACAGCAGCTCTTTGTAATGAATGAGATGAATGCATGAACTGAAAGACATATAGTCCGGGTGGAAACTTCACATGCACTCATCATAAACAAAATGTCACATTGATTTTGAGATTTTATTGATTTATTTGAGCTTTTCTTTGTCCTCCACTGTACAATGATAACACAACAAGAAACTTCAGTACGTTCTATAAATACAAACACGAGTTTAAACTTTGAATTCACTGTGGGGTTTTTTTTTTTTTTGTCTTTATAGTGTCTATATATATATATATATATATATAGCATGCATGCAAAAAAAAAAGATGCACACACTCCCACTTATATTAGTTGCTTGTTGCTTCCAACCAAGTTGTTTTTACAGCCATCAAAAAGCCTTTGGCGTAATTCTGACTGAATATTTGTCTGGACATCTTGGCAAAAATCACAGAGCTCTTTTAAAGTGACTGGCTTTAAAGGACAGCCCATCGATCCCGAACGGACTCAGGTCAGGGCCGTTCCAGAAGCTTATGTTAGCATTTATACCAAAATCACTTTAAATGTGTTTTTGAGATCATCGCTGGTACTCATTATCTCTTTTGATTAGAGCAGCCGCGTCCTCAGTTATGAAGTGGTTATTACATCATAGCATACAGATGCTTGTAATTGTCATTTCTGACTTTGTTTTCACGCTTTTGTCGGGCCGTTCTTTCAAATACTCATCTTGCTTTCATTTTGTCATATGACAAACATGCATCTCTTTGAAAGGGGTTTGATTAGTTAGTGTAGATTTTAAGGCATTTTGAATCAGTTTTGCTTATTGTGCTTGTGATTTTTCCCTACAGCTCCAACAAGGACAACTCTGAAAGCAACATGGTCAGTCTGAATTTGACCGTCGCTGCTAAGGCTCAGCTTGATTTGCGCGGGTGAGTCCAGCGTGTCTGCAAGTTTTTTGGTTGTTTGTAGGAAACGATGCTTGGATTTCTATGCAACAGCACATATTTATTGACAGATTCAAACCAAACTGTATGCATCCAGGGTTATTTGTCAGCTCCTCCACGCTAATGCATACACACAGGCTCTCACACACGCTTCAAAGCCTGGTGCCTGACATGCCGTTGTTTAGGTGTGGTCAGTGGAGCACACAAACGAAGAAGCAGTGGGAGGGAGAGCATGCCACACTTTGTCCTGTAAACTGCTCTGCTTCAAATGTTACATTTTAGTTGTATTTAAAGTACTGTTGTTGTAAAACATGATGGTCGAAATGAGATAATTAACCTTGATTCTGGGGTGAGGCTTAGATAGTTTGATTGCACATCCATGCACCTTGCAAACGGCACACTAGACATCTTCTTATTTTCCCACTGAAGTTAATTAATTATAAACTCTACAAAATGCATCACAACGGTGATCAGATTGAAGATCAACATATGTATCCTGCACTGATTTTACTTATGTTCTTTTTTCTTTGTATGAGATTTCAAAGTTGCACATGTTGTATAGTTAATCTGGCAAACCACGATAAAATCTGTTTGCAAAATTGTTTGAGTTTGCAAATGTTCTGCAGATTAAAAATAGCCCCCATAGCTGAAAATGGCACATTTTCAGCTATAATCTTCACAAAAGCAGAAAAAGCCACTGCGAAAGAATGGGCAACGCTTATATCATTGTCTTAACTTGCATGGAGTTCCATTTGTTCTCCACATGCGTTGCCTGGCTTCCAGGTTCTCCATGTTTCTTTCACAGTCCAGAATCATGTTCATCATGTTAATTAGCCTCTCTTAAACTGCTCTAAGGTGTGAGTGTGTGTGTCTACGTGTGTTTGTTTGGCCTTTTTTTTTTTTTCTTTTCTGTTTGTTGCCCTGTCTGTGTTTTCAGATAAAACTATGTGTTTACATCCAATCAATTTGTCCTTGCAGGGTGTCTCATCCCTCTCAGGTTGTGCTGCCGTTCCCAAACTGGGAACCCAAAAAGAAACCCGTTAAGGAGGATGACGTTGGTCCGCAAGTAACACACATATATGAGGTACTTTTCAGATGCATATACGTCAAAAATCGAAAGCAATTACCCCTATTAGACAGAAAGATCAGATGAAAACTACTTAGACAGTTTTCTATTAAATGAAGTGCTGAGCTGTGGAGTGGGAAGAGGGGAAGGCAGGTCAAACTCTGCTGCTCTTGTCCTTACTTTTGGTGATAAAGAAGAAAAAAATGAGGGGATAAAATAGGTGTTTGACGTTGCAGTCAGGCTAAGAGGAGGCGAGACCTCTTCGGGATGAAGTAAACAGCAACACTAAAACACAGTCACAGTAAAACCAGTGGCTCTATAAAGAATTAGGATGTGGCTGATCAAAGGTTTCCAGCTCAGCGGTAATTACTGCTGCGAGAGTCGGAAGGCCTTAGAAGGAAGAAAAACAGAAGGGAATAAGGAGTTAAGTAATGAAGGAGGGAGGACAGTCACACGGAAACGCGCAATAAGTGAGTGTTGCAAATTCTAATTTTGAGATAACGACAGAAAAGGCAGAAGGAGTGAGAGCTGCAGACGGATTACAAGCCATTGTCAGTCTGCGCCGACTTCTTTTTTTTTTTCGCTTTAAATGGCGGGCAGCTTCATTGAACCTGAGTGCAGTATTGTCTGGCCTGTCCTGCAGCTGATAATGATTTTCATTTGTGGTACTTTTCCCAGTGGACAGCTGCTTCTAGTTAGAGGACTGAGTTTTTTTCCTCTTTTTTTTTGAATTCTTGCCCTGCAGCACCAGGATAGGATCATGTCCTGTTTGGATGACTTGCTTCAGTATATTAGAGGTAGGGGGTGATGGGAGATGTGCATTGGGGTGAGACGAAGACGGCAAAAAGAGGATTTATTAAATCGAGGGTTGATTTAGGTTCATAAGTCATTCCCACTAGTTTTGACAATGAACCTGGTGAAGTTTTTTGCTTGTCTTGCCTTTTCAATCCCCAGAGGCTGAAGGCTGCATTAGCATTATCTCCATGAAAACACAGGTGGCCTGTCTCATTGTACCACAGTTATGATAACCTGATTACAGCCCTGGTCACATGAGACCTGCTAATAAGGCAGAAGAGGGTAAAACCTTGACAGCTCTCTGTTTTTGCTTCTCTCTCTCTCTCCCTCTGCCTCCTTCCCTCTCCAGCTCCATAACGCCGGTCCCAGTAGTATTGGGCAGGCTGAGCTTCAGGTCGGCTGGCCTGCCCGTTTCCGTGATGAGAACCTGCTGTACGCCATGGAGATTCAAACTGACGGCCCAATTAGCTGCCGGACAAACAGCAGCCTCAACCCACAGGGCCTCCAGGTACCATCAATGTTTTACAAGCTCATGCACTTGGACACGTAATCCAAAACCAAAACTTTTGGACTCATAAATATACTTGCTGCAATGGAAATCAATAAATATATATAAACCTGAAATATACATATGTCCTGGACCTTTATAATTTAAAAATACCTTCTGTTTCATTCATTTGACAAGTTATTTTTGTTGTTGTTTTCAAAACCATCCCCTGGTCAAGATGTGTTTTCATTGCGGTAGCATATAATCCTCTGGAGAATATAAAAAAAATGGTCTTCCTTTATTTGGATTCATTCAGTGAAGCTAAAAAATTCCATGTTATGAAATATTATTTTAACAAAATCATGGGTGCAACACCGACTGCCCCCCCCCCCATATGGCAATTCTTACTAAACAAATATACCTGAAGTATTTTTGTAGTTTAAACTTCTCAATTTTAAGTTGAGGTTAGAAGTGTTTTCTTCTTTCTGGGTCAAACGCTCATCACTCTTTGAAATGAGGAGGACTAGAGGACGTCCCATTCAAATAATGCAGACATGTTGATCGGTGCAAGTCAGGACATGGCTGTAAAAAATTTGCAACCCACCTTAAATTGCTCACATCTATAAAAGTTGACTTTTTAACAATGGTAACTGTGACAAAAACAAAGCTGAAAGAGGACCAAACACACAGTGAGTACGGTGGGAAGGGGATTAAAACAAATTGTCAGAGCTTGATTCGGCGAAGATTGGCATCAAGTATTCACCAGGTCTCCATAGCGGTATTTTAATTTATTTGTCAAAAGTAATGTAAAGGGACTCGTGTCCTACCCACACAAACGTAAACATGTACAGTTTCCTAAACGCTTCGCCGACTTTATTAACGGAAATGAACGATCTGCTTCGGTCAGATGAGGCCAACTTTGAGCTTTTTAGAAAACCAGTACTAGCAAATTGAGTTTGCCATAAAACCAATGTTGAATAATAGTAGAACATCTCTCAAAACCACTGGCGTGTACGGTGGAGGATCTGTGAAGCCGTTTGTCTGTGAATGATTCTAAGGTGAACAGCATCATGAACTCTTTTGAAATCTGAAAATTAAAATAGAGATCTGACAGCATCTACCAGAAAATGAGTTGTCACTGAAATAAAACAAAAAAATAATGATAATAACTCCAACAAGATTCTGAAATAGGGAGGAAGGATCGGGCTTATTTCAGACGTTGGAAGAGTTTCCATCGGCAGTGAGCCCATCTTTCTTTTAACTTTAATATTGGTTTCTTTGTGTACACTGGTTTGATTACAGCAGATTGTTCTTGAGCTGATATTTCTGAGATAACGCCGCAGAACCAGCCGTTTAATCAAATCGGCCAACTGTGGCATAAAATGTTCTCATTTATTCGTTAAAAAGTCTGTGGTTCTGTTTCTAACCGCGGGGCTGAAGGAGAGGAAGAAAACAAATGGCATTCTGGTTCCAAAAATAGTTGGTCTGAGAAGAAAAAATAATCAATGTGTGCTCAGCGTGCTGGCTTTTTCAAATATTTAAATTAAAATATTAAATCAAGCTGTTCCCTCTGGCCTCCCTCCAAAGCTGAGCTTCCAGAGCAGAAACAATAAAAATCTATCTGTGTTATCTGAAACTTGAGGACGTGTGGGTTATTTTCTCCCGTCTATTTTTCCTCATTGTCAATGAGACAGTGTAACCGGGGGAAATTAAATCTCCCCTAATCCAACTTTATACCAGACATTCTTTGATCAGATTTTACACTTGTTTCTGCAGCTGGACGTTTTGTGGGATTTTATTACGTCTTCCAAATCTTTGGGTTTTACATGTCCTCTTCAGCGGTTGATAAGGCCACATCATGTGTCTCCCAGACGCTGATAAAATAAGCAGTGCGTGGCGGTCGTTGGGTCTCACTGTGGAATCGTCAGAAAGCCCAAATACATACCAAAGATATTTGAACATTGTTTTTTATTGCTTCCTCCTCTGCTTATTTGCGATAGTTAAGCAAGGCAGAGATATGTCTGTTCTGCAAAATTGAAACCCTTCCAACATATTTCTAATATTCTGTCGCCGCCTCCTTGTTTCAGATCTCCTCTCTGCAGGACACCCCAGAGCTGCTGGGTTTCCTGAGGAACACCACCGATCCTCCTCACCGCCACAAACGATCTGTCGGCACAGCTGAAAGTTATAGCAGCAAGACCTTGGTGAGTGCCTCCGTCTTCTCCCGAGAAAACAAGCCAGAAAAACATTCATTAGTGATCCACAGGTGCTTCATGTCTGTCTTCCCACTTCCCACATTCAGAACTGCACCAACATCTCCTGTCTAAGGATCACGTGTGTGGTTGGTCGGTTGGATCGAGGCCAGAGTGCTGTGCTTAAGATCCGATCGAGACTGTGGGCACATACGTTTCTACAGGTAGTAATTCTTACGTTTCATAAATTATTTAAATGTGGCGCTTTAAATATTTTCACACCCATTATCAAGTTGCGTATTTTGTCTTAAAGCGGCGTAACGACCCATACGTTCTCAACTCAACGGTATCCTTCATGGTCATATCTGTGCCTTATCGCATCCAGCCCCCTGCTTTGCCTCAACATAGAATATCAGTAAGAAAGGAACAATAAACAAATCACTGTGCATGTACATTCTCAGCCTGGAAAAAGAAGTTTGGCATCATTTGCACCTCTTTTTCTCCAGATGGGAACCCTCGTGCTGTGGGGGACTCCTGATGTGTCGTTTGCTGTTCCGCTCTGGGTCATCATTCTGGCCATACTGCTGGGTCTTCTGGTGCTGGCCATGCTGACATTAGCGATGTGGAAGGTAAATAAGCAGAAGTAGTTTTCACGGTATTGTGCAACACTCTTATTCTAATTTGGATTTTTAAAGAATTTGGTTCTAAAAGGGAAGGACATTCTTCTAGTCTGTGGCCCTCATTAATAGTTCCTCAGGCTACCATAAGCTTTTGAAAGTTTTTCATTGGACTTGTCTTCTTTTCTGACATTTTCTATTCAGTCCTTTTACCGTACTATATCAGCATAACATGCAGATATTTTCTGTATTTTTTTATAGTTCTAAAAAAAACTAGAATAATTCAGGGATTATTTTTGTTCAGTTTGTAAGGATGTGACCAAAGATGCAGGTAAAAACGGGTTTCTTTTTTTACCACTCTTAGATGATCTCACTGAGAGTTGCTATAGACTGCTGCTCACCCTGTCACCCTGTCCTCTAAATACAATGGCAGGATGTCTTATTGGCTGTTTGATCAAAATATTCAGCATTTTCAATATCTGGCCGAAGGACAACTCCTTTTGTTCAGCCTACATGCACAGTTTGGAGGTGTGCGCACTCCCCCCTTAGAATCAGACACCAGTGCAAACTGATCTTTGAATTCAAGGCGACTGATCACAGCACTGCCATGATATTCCAGGATTGATCATGTTAGCTGCTTGCTGAGATCCTTCAGGATGCTGCCAGAGCAGCGGCAGGGCGTCCTGCACACAGTGCTGCACCACTAAGAGCAGTGTGGTAGATTACAAGAAGCACTGCCAGCCCACTGTGGGCTGGACGTTGTTGTAGCTGTGGCATGAGGCCTGAGGAGATAGGAGAAGGTCATGCTGGTAGATGAAGGCTATACCTCACCGAGAAGCAGCCTCTATTGTCATGTGGTTCCTCTTTGCAGTTGGAAACAGATATTTTGCCGCCTTGGCAGCAAAAGGCTTTGCGCTTGTTAAAGACTCTCACACCCCATTGCAATAATGGGTACTGCAGTGATGTGCTGTGGAAAAAATCTTCAAGATCTATTTTTCAAAGTTATGCATTACTTGTTCAAAGTCCAAAGTTGTGTCTTGGAAGCTGTTTATTCCTAAACAATTAAATGGTCAAAGTAAAGTTGCTTATGGTTCCATGTCCACTACCGGTTCATAGGTGGTCCAAACAACAAAATATGTTCTTACTCTCCTGAACCAGCTTTGATTTGTACAAATGTGAAGGAACAATAAAGCAGCTATTATCAGATATTACCACAATAAACTGCAATAGGGATTCACCATATTTTAAATTGGAAAGGCTAAGGCCAGTTCCGATGCAATATTTCATAAGCTCTGCAGCCAAACTCATTTCTTTGCCCTATTGAATAGACTTTCACTCCACTTAATATAAAGAAGGTAAAAGCTTACAGAAAGTGTTGGAGAAACTGTGAGGACAGAAAACAAGAGCGAGGGGAAACATGGATCGATCACAATTGGACAGAACAATTCCGAACTATGATTTCAAAATGTATTTGATTTTCTAGAGTCTCACAGTCCTAGGGTGGAAATTGACATAAAATCGTGCCAAAGTCCAAAGAAAAACTTTGAAAGATCTTAAAGTGCAGCCATTAATCAAGATCTATTGACTCAGAACTTTATACGTTGGCACGGTTTTCTAATACGGTTTCTTTAATAACTCTTTGACAGCATTTTTGTTCTGTTGCATATTGACTTGTGAATGCGATTCCCTCAGTGTGGTTTCTTCGATCGAGCCCGGCTGCCAGCAGATGACGATGTCTCCGACCAGGAGAAGCTAACGTCTGATCAAACTGGGGATGCCTGAAGAAGACGAACGACGGCACTTGATTAAAAGCTTGTGGTTTAGGAGGAAGCTGCACCTTCTGAATGACCTAATTCAGATCTGAGATCTGTAATATCTGGAAGCTCCAGTCTCCCTGTTTTGGAAGCCTTCTACCTTCATTTGTTTTAAAGAAACTGAGTAAAAACAAAAAAAAAAACTGCAGTGCCACAAACTCTGTGACCAGAACAAGTGAGGTCGCAGCACACAAAGTGGGGGCAAAACAACACACAAGTCAGGCTAAATTACCCACACATGTCAATTGTTTATACGTTGCAATGAAGCACCACAACTGAAGGCCGAGTGGATTATGTCGAGAAGACAAAACTTCTTGTTTTTATGCAGCACGAAGACAACTGAGCTCTGTAGTGTGCACAAGTGCATTTAATGAGTTTCAGTGAGTGTGTATGGATTCCTGCAAATCTGTGTGTAAGAAGTGCAGCTTATGAACTTAATTTCTCCCCGTTTCCTTCAAACCAAGCCGAATACCTTGCAGTTTACATTTACGTTCACTAAACACGCTACCACATGCATAGGGTTTAAAAAAGGGGCACAAAATGTCAAAGTGTATATTTATAAATGTACGTGCAATATTTGGGCGTTGTGTGATTCTGAAGCTTGTTGTTACACTGGCACTACTTTTTTTTTAGAGCTTCATGTCTTCATTGTATGTGTATATACTGTAAGATTGGTTGGTCGTTGTGTTAGATAAGTATTATTTCTAAAAGCAACGCATTTTTAGACAAGTACCAACATGATGAAACTGTTACAAAATAAATAACTTATTGTCTTGTTGCAGCTCTGGGGTTTTATGTTTAAAGAAAAAGAGCACATCTCCACAGCTCAGGCTTGCTTAAGTTTGCAAACCTTTGAGTTTTGGGGTTTTTTCTCCTCTGCAGAAGATGAGACTTTATGAAAAACACATAGCAGTAAAAAAATAAAAATAAATTCACTCATCAGATTATTCACCTGTTTTTAATGTGAATAAACGTCAGTCAGAAAATGTCTGGTTGTCAGCAATGCTGTAATTTAAAATGCAAGTTTCAGGTTTGAGCAAGTTTTGGTTTTTACATCAAATGTTTATCAGAATAAAACTTTGGTTATTAAAGGATTTTGGTGGTTTGCCTTAAATACGCAGGTAAGTGTCACAGTGTTACCGCTGGGTTTCTTTACCTCAGAGGAAGGACTCTTGCTCCCCCAAACGGTGCACTGAAAAATGCTAACTTTCTTTCTGGCCCCGCAGACAACAAATGAGACAACAGAAGCAGGACAGTGCCACCGTGTGGCTTTCAGCTGAATAACCTTTTATGGTAGTTTCTGCTGACAAAAACAGTTGAGCTAGGAACTGTCTCTCCAGCTTCAGAGTCATTTAAACACTTTTAATATACCTGTGAACGTTTTCTGTTTGAAATTGGACTCTGTTTGATTAGTTGAACTGTTAATTGCCATGAAGCTGTTGTCCTAAAGAAACATTAATGGATTAAAGTTTTCTCTGTGCAGGATAAATCAGTTTTATCCTGATTTATCATTCATGTCAGGACTGAATGAATAGGTCATTTGCTTTCTTTTTCATTCAGAACATTTTCCGTACAGCAGCAGCTTAAAACAACACGAGCCGGTGACTCTTTGAAAGAGAACGCATCTATTAAATGTGTTTATGTTTTATTAAAACCAATGCATTAGGAATCAAATGACTTTTGAATACATCCTCGGAACAATCGTTTCTTTTTGTATTCTAGTTTAGTTTTAGCTATTTCAAATTAGCACAATTTATTTCATTTGCTAAAACAAAACCTTCAAATTAAAATTTGCATGATCTGAAACCCTACATTTATATAAGATGTTTGTCAGAACGACTTAGCAACATGGCACTGGTTCTGCAAATGGACTTCTGGTGTGTGTTACTGTCTGTGCTCTGGAATGGGAAAGCTTTCTCTTGGAAATATCAACGCAAGAGAGAAAAAGTGAAGACATTTTCAGGTCCAACTGAATTAAAACATTTGTCAATCTCACTGCTGGCAAACCACATAGCACATTCAAAATAATGCCAAAGCACATTGTGTCTTCCTCCTTTCCAAAACCATGAACTCTCTACGCCAGACTGTAATGTTGGTGTAAATTTAGCTCCTCGCAAAAGTTTTTACACCTATTGAACTTCATGAAGTGTCATGTTCAAGTCCTGCAACTGAAAAGCATTAGTAGTCGTTGTCGGTGTAGTTGGACAAATTGTGTAAATGTTTAAGTGGTGTGAATACTTTGCATGACGTCGTTTGAACCTCAGTGCGAGTTATCATTGAGGAACCACCACACGCTGCGTTTTTCTTCAGACTCTTTATTTCCTTGAATATATGTGATAAAAATTCAAATCAAACATTTGAAGTAAGAATCGTAACAACAAATCTCAACACCACCAAAGTAAAGAAACATTGTTGGTACTTACTACATACTGTATTGATAGGACACACTGCATCTTATACAGAAATTCATCCAAACAGACTCCAATTACAAAATGTTTTTTTTTTTAAGTCTTTGACTCCCACTGTTTCCTGGGTTGTTTAAGCTGGTGCAAAAGAAAACATCTTAGGTGAAGCAACATCTTGTGTGTTATTCAACTGAACAGTGACAATTGAAATTGTTTCACAGGTCTGTACAAGGCGATGAGAGTCACTTCTCTTCAGTGGGAATAAGGACAGACCGACATTATAATGGAAGACTTTGGCTATTTACAAATTGTTAAGATGTCTAACAGATAAACTGGTATTTTTTCTAAGAGAGATTGTTTTTTGCTTCTATGCATTTGTCACACCGACATCCTCACTCTTAACACACCGATATGTCAAAGTGCAGTTTCAAAGATCACCACAATGTGGCACTTTTATGCCGTTCTTAACATTGCACAGACAAAACTGCGAAATTACTCATTTACAGGAGCCATCTTGAACCAAAATGGTTCCTTATTCATATTAAACCCTCAGATTAATGCTGGTGTCTGTTTTAAAGCCTCTTCACATCCGTGGCATCTGTCCTCCCAACTTCTGAAAGGATTTTGTTCCGTCTTGTTCTACTCTACAGACTCTACACCTGCTCATTTTTACTGCTCTGTTTAACCCACGGCTCAGCAAATGTGAAATTGTCTGCATCAGCAAGGTTCTTACGAATCAGCCTGGAGAAAAGGTTCTGTTACTGATGGCACATCCCATCAGTAGACAGCAAGCATTTCTCTATATGGTAACCTGTTCCTGTTCGCACCTTCTCTCCCCTGGTACAGATGAGCAAAAAAAGCCTGAAATAAATGCATATTTTTTCCCCAGACACCGAAACATAAATAAGTCCAACTTCTAATTTGAGTCTATTTTATTCAGGGGGGAAAAAAACATCCAAATTAATTAAAAAAAAAAAAAAAGTTTGAACAAACTTACCAATGACACACTTATTAGAACCACTAACTATATAAGCAGAATTAGTATTCATCTATTTTTAATTTGATGAGTGCATCCTGAAACTATGGCATATAATTAAGTTTTTATTGATTACGCGTCATGATAGAGATTCACATATCTTCTAATCAATCTTCAAAATAGCAAAGATCAGAGAATGTGCCATTACAGCAAATCAGACGCGTTTATCTTCATTAGAAATTCAAATTCTTAATAAAAGTTATTTCTTACTAAAATCAGCTTATTTCAACAGCTTCAGCAACAATTAAGTTTTAAGCAGCAGGAAATGTTACAAACAAGAATGGGTGATGACACAAATTTAGCTTATCACCAAACACAGTGAGGAGAGAGTGAGATGGGAGGTAAAATAAAAATCTCTCCATTAACAATTGCCACTTGGGTTTACCAAGTCTCTAAGAGAACCATTCATTTCCAGGCTTTTCCGCACATCTTTATCAGGGGAGCCAATAATTGTGGAGGGTGTTTAAGCAATGATTAAGCAATTTTAAATACAGTGTACAGTTGAGGCCAAAATGAATCATACCTCTGGCAGATTTCACCTTAAGGTAATCTTTTAATTTAGCCAACATGACAGGGGTTCTGTCTTTCACCTCATGAAGTCTCTGTGGAGGTAGCTAAAGATTAGGGTGATGGCAAGGAGGCTTTCAAACCTTAAACACTGCAAAGATAAAATCTTTAAATACAAAAAAATAAAAGATCAGTAATTATTAAAAGTCTTTGATTGCTGTAAAGATTTTTTTACATTGATTATGTAGAACAGGATAGCATTTTTTTTAACATGACATACTTTAATTCAAATGTTTTTTGCATAATTGTTAGGGTTTTATAATGTTTTTGAGAGATACTTTTCTAATTTTCCATCAGAAAAAAAACAAACACTAAATCTGCCAGAGATATTATTACGGGCTTAATTGTGCACACTCTGATGCCCAAGTAGTTAGAATAATATGTTTTCTCTACATTTTCTTTCAGAACAGCTGTGACAATGTGATTTACTCTTGACAGACTGTGCATGTGCTCTCCAGATTTTATTGATCAGTCTGTTCAGAACATGTGACAGTGAAGATTAAACCACAATTTAAAAAAAACAGGAATGTGTCTGAAAACCAAAATATTTCAATTTTAAGCATAAAGTAGAGTTTAGTGTAGAGTTTTTGTAATTTTTTTTCAAAATAAAAAAAACAAAAAACATCTGTAAACAGTCTATAAAGATTTGTATTACAGTTTAATGCAGGCGACGACAGCATAAAGTATGGATTTGTTGGCCATAAGAAAACTTTCAGGTGCCACAGACCAGGTAAAAAAGGTGAACGTAGCATCTTGATCCACAAACCAATTAAAACACAGATAGGATAAAAAGCTCTGACAACTGAGGCATTTTACTGTAAACCTGCATTAATAAAATAAAAAAAGCTGAATTTTCTATATATAGAAAATAGAAGATTTTTCACATAAGTCACTATGAGTGCACTGGCTATGTCAAACCCTTATTATTAGTGCAATTATTTCATAATACTACAAAGTTGCTTGAAGGAGAAATAAGGCAGAAACATCTTTCCTTTTTCATAATGAATGAAAAAAAAGACTAAAACTGCTTTTAGTTTTCAGTGTGAAATATTTGTCAGTATTTGCTTCAATGTGCAATGATGCTAATGAGCATCTTTCAGTACAGATTTCCTAAACAAGCAACATGCTCAGTTTCCTTGATGTTGAAGTATTGGTAATATAAATAGCAAGTGAACAAACCGGTGAACGTCTGTAGTAGCCGGATAGCTTTTTTTTTATTTTTTTTAATGAAATTTTAATGTGACATCCATTGATTAAAACTGATTTTTTTTCAGATGAAAATAAATCAGTTTTCTAACTCAGAGTTTCTGCTCTGAACAAAACTGAGGTTTAAAATGTATCTTCGACAGACATCAATGTGTTTTAACTTGTCTGTAAATACATAACATTTTTTAAATTATTATTTTATAATTGCTTTCTATGAATAATAGACTTCGTGTTGTTGTTTATTTTTTATTATTAGATTTGATATAATTTGTTCTGATTTAATTAATCAACTAGCCAAGTCTCTTATGGTTTATTACCTATTGCAACAACATTACTTTAAGTTTTAATTGAACTTATGTCCAGGAAACAACGGGCACCATTATTGGTAAAATTACCAGAATCACAGCACCAGTCCATAGCTTGGCGTCCACTCTGGTTTTCACATCAGGCCAAATATTCAAAAACGGGCCTGGTGCCCAAATTCAAAGATGCAGAAAAAAACCCCAATAGAACGTTAATTTCCATGATGCTACATCCACTTTTTTTACATCAGTCTATGACCGTAACATTTCAATCAGAAATAAACTCCACATTTCATTAGTTGGTCTGTCTCACAACATGTCAGCACTGTATTTGAAAAACAATTCACTTTGGAAAACTACAAACATGAGCCAAGTGAGGAGAAAGAAAATACCTATTAAGACAAACAGTAGTTCTACTTTGTAACAGTGAGGGATATAAGACCACATCATTGGAGGAGAACAGTCAGAGGGCAGTGTTTTTTTTTGTTAAGTTTTTTTTTTTTTTTTAATAGCCTGAGCAGTCGCACACAAACAGAACAGTCTGATTTCTGGGTATACAATAAACACCTCTTAGGAGTTTAATGGCTATTAGAATAAACTGCAGTCCATTTTTCCACACAAACTAAACTTCGAGGAGCCTCAGCAACGCTGGTGTTCCCAAAAAGAGACCTAGCACATTCATGAACATTTGATCAATACCAGAGTCGAAACAAACAATAGCAGAACTTGTAGGTATTGGTGAGTCAATGGAATGATTGAAGAAGGAGGCTTTGTGGCACATACAGTACATTAAAAGGTTAGATTACACTC
The DNA here is from genome assembly GCF_904066995.2 of Poecilia reticulata. Classification (NCBI taxonomy): domain Eukaryota; kingdom Metazoa; phylum Chordata; class Actinopteri; order Cyprinodontiformes; family Poeciliidae; genus Poecilia; species Poecilia reticulata. The sequence continues at coordinate 18,201,542 of NC_088845.1, forward strand.
TGTACACTCTCTAAGATACAATTTCACTGTACATGATCAGCACAAGGTGGCTAGTTAGCTCTGCGTCTCTTTCTTTCTCTGAATAGTAGCTTTATAAATCCTCAGAAAAATAAAATTTGCTTCATGTCCGTTTTACATTCTATATTGGTATCTCTCATTGACAAACCTGCAAAACATGTAAAGTGATAAGAAAAAGTCACTTTTATTGTTATATCTAAAAACTGCAAGAGAGGTTCAACATTGCCAACAAGCTCCAACTGGATGCTCCATCAAAGTGCTGCTTTTCAACACACACGCATACACACACTTGACTAATGACATGGGAATGCTATCTCAGGTCTTTACACATACACACGCACGCCACAACAAATACCATCTGTTCCCTACGCTTTCTTCCTGAGTATGAACTGTAGAAGGTCTCCTTTTTCTAGAACAGAAACACAAAGATTTTGGTGTTTTAATCTTAACACCACCACTCTAATATATCAGGAACTGACCTGAGAGTTATGTTTAAGGTTTCAATGTAAAACCCGATGTACTGCTGTAAACTTGATACGTGCTAAATATCAAGGCCTTGGTGTTTGTAAAATATGCAAAGTAGCAACAATGAGACCAGTCGCCCATAAACCTGAACTGTTTGCCATTATTTATAGACAGAAAGACAACTTTTCTTGGCGGGGGGCCTTTAGGTCAATTCTGGCGGGAAATTGAAACAAATTGTGGCAGTAGCATTTTGTATGCAACTAAAATCAGCAAAAGATGTACATTTTAACTTTTCACAGCTCAAGAGCGATACTAACCACAGTATCCTCAACTCACTTAATAAAATATTCATCTGATCATGTAGTTTCCACATGACAGGCAAATAAGGAAATAGGAACTCACCTTAATTCCAATTGGGAGTTTTGAACTGAATCTCAGTTGCAGCTAATTAGGCTTAATGTCAATGATATTTTTTTCAACATTTTTTAAAATCAAAAGCCAGAAAAAAAAATTGCTTGAGCAACATCTACGGGCCTAAATTATGACTTGAAATGTGAAGTTTACCACCAAACCTCTCCAAAATCCCAGTATATCTGCCACTTACATGTCTTGTGTAAATCTTTTCACATATTAGTTACTCACAAGTTACATTACAACCTCTGCTTTTAAACAGGTAACTACAGTGACTAAATAACACAAAAGGTTGATGAAAATGCATTGTCTGAGTTGTGCTCCTTTTTGGTAATTAGGTTGTTCACCGATCTGCACAGGTTTTCTGACCTGCAACAAAATGTTAGGAGTGACTTTTGCAGACCCACCTAGGAAAATCCCAGCATATATACAAAAATAAAATAGCCTCATTTTTTTTTTTTTTTTGCTGGAGTCCTGACCCACCGCTTACCATACCTTTCATGTAATAACTTTTGGAAGTTTCACACCTGCCTTTTCGAAATTTCTACAGCAGCTTGACGCTTCAGTCAGGTTTTTCTAGTTGCATGTTGGAAAAATTACAGAGATATTTAAGCTTGCAGGTAGGATGTGGTGATGTTGGCGCACCTGTATTCTCAGATCCCAGTTTGCAGTTTGAGGCTATCTAGCATGTGAACAGGAGGTAAAGAGTCAAGCAAGTTGTGTGTTTTTCTGAGCTTGTGTATAGTAATACAAACAATTTATGAGTATGGGTATTTATAAATAATACAATATTTTTGCAGTTGTTTTATTTTTTAGGAGTAAATCTTCTGTTGACTTAAACTGCTTTGTCCCTGAGCATCTATGGGAGGCTTAGTGGTCAGGGAGTAAATAGTAGAGTACGCACTAGAACAAGATTGATTACTGTCCACAGTTTCAATGCTCAAGTTGTTTTTATGTTTTTCTTTGAAAAGAGTTTTTATCTTTAGTGGAGGCATGACTGCATATTCTAAGGGCAAATGTTTTGTATTGAAGACCCTACCCATCAATCTTTTTTTTTTATTTTTTTTTTAGAGAAGCGACTTTATCACAGTAAAAGCCTGCTGTGTTATCTAAATCTTGAGACTCTTAAGTGCTGAACTAGTCTGTGTACAAAGATTAAGATTCATGGGAAATCATCTATATAAGGGGTGGTAAAGTGTGTATTTTGCAGGCACATAGCGCCATTTTATAGCTCATTCAAGTAACTATGTTACCTTTTAGTTATTATAAAAAGGCTGCATATGTAGAACATAATTTGAAATTAATTTGTGCAATTTCATGTCTTGAAATTAGGCCTCTGTCTCTTTAAGAAGTGCCTGCTCTTTCCAACCCTCCCCTTTCAGCATGTCATCGCAACACTGCTCCTCCATTGTGCTGTTTACAACTATTTGTAGGAGCACTGAGCTGCAAAATAGTTTGCATGATAAGCTCAGCAAATTCGCTTTTCCACCAGGTGTTTGCAGTTGCCAGTTTGCTGCTGCCGCCATTCTGGTGGAGCCGAGTGAGGAAGGCGCAGAGCAGGAGTGCTTTGTGAGGCTGAAGCTCAGCTGTGGACTGAAGCACCGAGGAAGAGATTTGTGAGAAGAGACGGCGCATTGTATGAGCAACGCTTTGGACTATGGGAGATCTAAGGAGCTCTCAAATATGCATGAAAGAATCAAAGCAACACTTCAGGTATGATAAATATCAGGGCAGAAATATTGGCGAAGCAACCAGTCCTCATGTATACTTCAGTCTTGTTTTATTCTCCTGTTATGCAGTTGCAATTTGTTAGCTTTTGCTCTCAATAGTACACTAATACAAATGCACTGAGACAGTTTGTGTGTGTCCAACAAAAATAAGCAGAGTTAGTAGCCGTATGTAATGCACACTAGGAGGACCCGAAATCAGCCACGAGACAGGAGTGAGCAGAAAACCACAGATCTTTATTGGAGACAGCCAAGGGCGGCACACAGGATAACTAGCTGAAGCACTAGCTGGAAGATAGTGCGTGGGGGCGGGGGGAGAAGCGCAGATGCAGGGCTGCGTACTCACAACCGGGGATCAGAGGAATAGAGTCCAGATCCAGTTCTTGGTCAGCCGGGCCGAGGTCATACACGAGGTGGAAGATAGCAGAGTCCGAGGGAGTGGGCGTGAGCGGCGTCAGAGAACAGGCTAGGGTCGAGATCCGGGTAGGCAAAAACAGTAGTCCAACAAGGGAAGGCAAAAGGGGAAAATCCAAAGGGCAAGAGCGAGGCAGTAATACACAGGGCGTGGATGAAGAGCTAGAAACTACTTGCTGAAAGCGTTCGATAATCTGGCAGTGTGCAGGTAGCGGAGGGAGGCTTAAGAAGGGGAGCAATCAGGGAGCGGCACAGCTGCAGGGAATCAGGGAGATGAGGGACACGACATGGATGGAGTCAAAACAAAAACAACAGGCACATGTCACCATTACAGTACCCCCTCCTCAAGGTCCGGCTCCTGAAGGACCACCAGGCTGGTCGGGGTGATCACGATGGAAACTCCGGATGAGAGCCTTGTCCACAATGTGGCGGGACGGAACCCACGACCGCTCCTCAGGTCCATAACCCTCCCAATCCACCAGGTAATGGACTCCACGGCCCCATCGTCTGGACTTGAGAAGACGCCTCACCGTGTAGACAGGCCCCCAGCGAAGATTCGGGCGGGAGGAGGGGGTCCGGAGGAGGGCACAAATCGGGATGCGGAGACAGGCTTGATGCGTGAGACATGGAAGGTGGGATGGACCCTCAGGGAAGCAGGCAGCCGGAGACGGACGGCCACCGGGTTAATCACCTTGGAGATGGGAAATGGTCCGACGAAACGTGGAGCCAGCTTCCTGTTCACCATCCGAAGCGGAAGGTCCCTGGTTGACAGCCATACCTTTTGCCCAACCAGATAAGCGGGGGCCGGGATCCTGTGTCGGTTGGCAGATCTAGAATATATGGCAGAAGTAGTTAAGAGTGCCCTGCGGGCCCTTCTCCATACCTTAAGGCACCTCCTGGCTGAGGCATGGGCAGAGGGAACCATGGCAGCCCGTTCCTGCAAGGAGAAAACTGGTGGTTGGAAACCATAAACGGTATGGAAGGGAGATAACCCCGTGGCACTGGAGGGAAGAGAATTGATAGCATGCTCCACCCACGGCAGATTCTGTACCCAATTGGTAGGGTCTTGTTCGCAGAGCATGCGAAGTTTGATCTCCACCTCTTGGTTGAGACGTTCAGTCTGGCCATCAGACTGTGGATGGAAACCAGAGGAGAGACTCACCTGGATTCCCAACTGTCCACAAAACTCCTTCCAAAAACGTGAGACAAATTGAGGACCACGGTCAGAGACGATGTCTACAGGAAGCCCATGAAGGCGGAACACCTCCCTGGCAAGGACTTCACTCAACTCCTTGGAGGAGGGCAACTTCACTAGGGGAACCAGGTGAGTCATCTTGGAGAATCGATCGACTATGGTTAGTATGGTGGTGTACCTGTTGGAGGTGGGTAAGCCAGTGATGAAGTCCATTGAAATATGAGACCAAGGCCGGTGGGGAATAGGTAGAGGGTGAAGAAGCCCCGAAGGGGGTCGGCGAGATGGCTTAGCCTGGGAGCAGACCCGGCAGGCAGAGACAAACTCCTTGACATCCTTGGCCATGTTCCTCCACCAAAAGCGTGTCTGGATCACCTTCAGGGTTCTGGCTACACCAGGGTGACAAAACAATTTAGATACATGGCAAAGCTTGAGTACCTCAGCTACAAGATGGTCAGGGACGAATAGACGGCGGGGAGGACAGCCTGGGGGAACCCGTTGTTGTCGGTTGGCCTCCCGGACCCGGTTCTCAACCTCAAGGTGGGTTACTGCCAGTCGAACAGACTTAGGAAGAATAAAATCTCCAGAAGTCAAAGGTTTACTCAGGGGTTCATGAATCCTGGACAACGCATCCGGCTTCACATTCTTGGAGCCAGGTCTGTAGGACAAGGAGAACGCAAAGCGGGAGAAGAAAAGGGCCCACCTGGCTTGCCTGGTGTTGAGTCTCTTGGCAGTCTTGAGGTACTGGAGGTTTTTATGGTCAGTCCACACTAGGAAGGGTTCCTTGGCTCCCTCTAGCCAGTGTCTCCATTCCTCCAATGCCAGTTTAACGGCCAGTAACTCCCGGTCCCCTACATCGTAGTTGCGCTCAGCCGAGGAGAGGACTCTGGAAAAGAAGGCGCAAGGATGAATCTTACCATCCTCATACCTCTGGCTAAGGATCGCGCCGACCCCAGACTCAGAGGCGTCGACCTCCACAATGAACTGACGACTCAGGTCCGGAGAATGGAGAACAGGTGCGGAGGAGAATAGGTGTTTGAGTCTTTGGAAAGCCTCCTCCGCTCTAGGATTCCACTGAAAACGAGACTTGGGAGAGGTTAGGGCATGAAGTGGAGAAGCAATAGTACTGTAGTTGCGAATGAAACGGCGATAGAAATTAGCAAAACCTAGAAACCTTCTGAGCTGCTTACGGTCTTGTGGTGTTGGCCAATCCAGAACAGCGGAAACCTTGCGGTCCTCCATGGATAGCTTGTTGGGGGAGACCAGAAAACCTAAGAAGGTAGTCTGGGAAACATGAAATTCACACTTCTCAGGTTTGACAAATAATTTATTTTGCAGTAGACGAAGGAGCACAGAACGAACATGGGTGATATGTGAGGGAAGATCCTTAGAGAAAACCAGGATGTCATCCAAATAGACAAAAACATAGAGACCAATCATGTCTCTAAGGACATCATTCACAAGGGCCTGAAAGACTGCGGGTGCATTAGTCAAACCAAAAGGCATCACCAAGTATTCGTAGTGCCCAGTAGGGGTGTTGAAGGCAGTCTTCCATTCATCCCCCTCCCGAATACGCACCAGATGGTACGCATTTCTCAGATCCAACCTTGTGAAGATGTTAGCACCTTGGATGCGTTCGAATGCAGTGTTAGTGAGTGGGAGGGGATAACGATTCTTGATCGTAATGTCATTAAGCCCTCTATAGTCAATACAGGGACGGAGTGAACCATCCTTTTTACCTACAAAGAAAAACCCTGCGCCAGCAGGAGATGAAGAAGGGCGAATGATTCCTGCCTGGAGGGCCTCCCCAATGTAGTCCCGCATGGCTCGGTCTTCAGGGACAGATAGTGGGTACAGACGTCCCTTGGGGGGTGAGGTGCCAGGAAGCAGGTTGATGGCGCAGTCGTAGGGGCGATGAGGTGGCAGAGAAGTAGCATGATGTTTACTGAAGACCTCTTTAAGGTCGTGGTAGTCCTTGGGGATCCCTGAAAGTACAGGGTCCAGAGCCGGGGACCCTGGAGTACAGGCCCAGGATGATTGGCAGCTTGAAGACAGGAGGAAAGACAACGAGGGCTCCAGCCAAGGACCAAACCCTGCTCCCAGTCTATGTGCGGGTTGTGCAGTCTCAACCAGGTGGCACCAAGAATTACAGGGATCTTAGGAGAGTTGATGATAAGAAAGGAGATGGATTCCTGATGATTCCCTCCCACGATCAGTCGGACTGGCTCTGTCTCCAACTTGACCTGGTGTAAAACATGACCATCAATTGCCTGGACCACAGACTTGCGAGTACTTTGTTTTAAATTCAACTGGAGAGAGCGAGCTAGCTCAGCATCCATAAATTCAGTGTCGGCTCCAGAATCGACAAAAGCTGCTAAGGAGAGGGAGTGACCCTGCATAGAAATTTCAGCTTTAATGGTGAATAATGGAGATGCGGCTGTAGTGCACTGACTTAGTAGAGCACTACCGACCGAAGGAACTAACCTCTTCGAGGGACACTGACGGAGTTGATGATCCTGACTGCCGCAGTAGAAACACAGGCCCTTTTTGAGCCTACGATCCCTCTCCTCCGGTGTCAGCCTGGAGCGACCAATCTGCATAGGTTCGGGTTGGTCCTGGGGGGGAGAGGAAGAAGGTTTGGGAAAAGGAGACCTCGTTACGAGCCTCGAGGGGGCCCCCGGTGGAGGATAAGGTCGGTCAGAGGCCCTTTCAAGCCTTCTTTCATGCATCCGCTGGTCAATCCGGGATGCCATGGATTCCAGATCAGCCAGATCCTTAGGGGGGTCACGGGTGGAGAGTTCATCCTTTATGCCTTCGCTCAAACCCTGGTAAAAGGCGTCACACAAGGCTTCATCATTCCAATCACTGTCTGCAGAAAGGGTGTGGAAGTCGATGATATACTCATTAATGCGTCTTTTGCCCTGTTTAATTCTCCAGAGCCCCCTAGCTGCCTCTCTCTCTGGGAGGCAGGGATCAAAAACACGTATTAGTTCCTTGGAGAAATCATCAAAACTGTAGCAGAGGAACGTGTCCCTCTGCCACTCAGCTGTACCCCAAATCTTAGCCTTTCCAGATAATAGAGAAATCATGTAGGCGACTTTAGCTCGCTCAGAAGGGAAGGAGCTGGGCTGAAGCTCAAACTGAATCTCACACTGTGTAACAAAAGGGCGACATAGGCTGGGCTCCCCACTAAAGACCTCAGGAGGGGACAGACGGGGCTCCTGTGGAGGAGTTAAGCGCTGCAGCTGTCGTGCGGGAGCCGGAGCACTGGGAGGCGCTGTGGGGCTAGACAACTTAGAGAGCATAGTCATCATTTCCTGCATATTAGCTTCTAGCTTGGTAATGGCTTTCTCTACAGTACCGCGCCACTCCTGCGCGGGCGTCGGGTCCATGGTGGCCAGATTATACTGTAATGCACACTAGGAGGACCCGAAATCAGCCACGAGACAGGAGTGAGCAGAAAACCACAGATCTTTATTGGAGACAGCCAAGGGCGGCACACAGGATAACTAGCTGAAGCACTAGCTGGAAGATAGTGCGTGGGGGCGGGGGAGAAGCGCAGATGCAGGGCTGCGTACTCACAACCGGGGATCAGAGGAATAGAGTCCAGATCCAGTTCTTGGTCAGCCGGGCCGAGGTCATACACGAGGTGGAAGATAGCAGAGTCCGAGGGAGTGGGCGTGAGCGGCGTCAGAGAACAGGCTAGGGTCGAGATCCGGGTAGGCAAAAACAGTAGTCCAACAAGGGAAGGCAAAAGGGGAAAATCCAAAGGGCAAGAGCGAGGCAGTAATACACAGGGCGTGGATGAAGAGCTAGAAACTACTTGCTGAAAGCGTTCGATAATCTGGCAGTGTGCAGGTAGCGGAGGGAGGCTTAAGAAGGGGAGCAATCAGGGAGCGGCACAGCTGCAGGGAATCAGGGAGATGAGGGACACGACATGGATGGAGTCAAAACAAAAACAACAGGCACATGTCACCATTACAGCCGTATTTAATATCGTAGAAGGGCTAGTAGCTATGACGGAACTAACGTATTAACATTTTGTTAAAATGTTAACTTTTCATAATCTCCCGTGTTAAAATTTCAATAAGCAGAAGCCATGAATAATGTACCCTCAAACATGCATTCCTTTAAGGAAAGTTTCAGGGTAGTGAACCGAGAAATATCACCCTGGGAGTTCATCCACACAAAACTGTTTGAGACTAGCCTGTTGCAACAGCATTGCATCAGACTCTTAGCCACATTCTCATTTTACACATCAGGCTGGTAACAAACAGCACATGCATGACTTGTTGAGTCATTATCAAGGGAATTATTACATTCAAGCCTTCTTAGTCATCATTTCCACGACTTGGATCGAGTTCGCAGCTAACAATATCGCCTCATATTCTCTGCTCCATTTGACAGCCACAGCAAAAAAAAAAAACAAAAAAAAAAAAACAGTACATACACACCAACAACCAAACACAAACATTCGCACAGAGGAACAAGGCCTCTAACTACAGCTCAGGCAGTCATGATGGTGTGAAAGTTATAGATGATAGTACAAAAGTCAAATCAGACCAATGAGACAGAAAAGCTCTCAGTCAACCCAATTAATCATCGTCCTTAAAACACCAAATGTCTCTTACTCAACCTTCCACTCACACACTTCTTCAAAAATGTCAACAGTGTCTGTGCTTCATTGTGTTAATAGAAAAATCATTCTAGTCCCACATAAATCCCTCTTATAACAGACGTCCGCCTTTCATGATCAACATTCACTTTGCATTCATTGTTGCTTTCAGCATTGATTGCACTGATCTTGTGTGTTACCACTTGTCAAGGTGCTCTACGTTACTTCTTCCTTGTGTGAAAGAAAACATGTATATCCTGCAAAATCTCAGGCTATATTACAGTAGTCATGATTGAGTGAAAAGAAAGAGAAGCTAAACACAAAGCTGACAATAGGTATTTTAAAATTCTCTTAACAGTCAGCTCTTTTCTTGAGGAATCTTTCGCCCCCAGCGCTTGAGTGGCCCTCTATGCTGATTTTGACTTCCTGGGGTAGAAAGGAGGGCTTGGGCAGAGTCACAGGTGGCTCTTCTTCAGCTTTCTCAGTCTGGTCTCGCTCTGGAGCTGACCAGCGTCTCTTGCGAACAAAAGGTCTCTCTGGATCAGAACAGAGGGCAGATATGTCTGTTTTCAGTGGTTCCTGTCTTACTTCTGCCCCCCCAGAGCCTGCCAGGATTGGTCCACCTCTGAACATCCCCTCTGCCTGTTCTGGAGACGGTGATGTCACGAGCCCACCGGTTTGTCCTGCTCCAAGTCCAGAAACATGAAGTTTCTCCATCCTGTTGGCAGTGGAAGCCTTCATGAGAAGACTACCATTACTGCCAGGAGGGTTGGGATTGATACTGTTCGTCACGGTAGGATCCATGCAGTGGGACAGGTCAGAGAGTGAACCCATCTTCAGCTTGGTCCCCAATGCTTGACTATCTGTCAGTGAACCATTCCTCAAACTGCGGAGGGTCAGTGACACACACACGTCACCGACACACAGCTTGGCACATGACAACTCAAACAGTTGCGTGGTCCGGTCAGGACAGCAAGATGACCAGCCCTGACCAAAAACAAAGAACGGATACTCCACCAGCACCTCTACGCACACCTAGACAGGAGTATAAACACAAGAGACACATATTAGTAAGACTTTTTTGTCTTTTCTTTGAGTCTGAAATCTTCCTGTTGTACACAAAGACTTGAGTTCTTCAAATTTTTGAATAATGTCTTTAGAAACAACATGGAATACCCTAAAGATATTACTCAGAAACAATTTACCTGGGCTTTGAGCTCCCCCACAGAAAACTGAATGAGCACTGCATTGGGACTTTGTCCACAGTCTATGCGCTCCACAGTGCTGGAGTCAATCTTCAGCTCACTGCTGATCTCAGCACTCTGGATGAAGTCTTCTGTTTTGAGGTCCTCCACACGCTTTAGCTCCCCATCAGCCAGCTGGATGATAGAGCCTCGCATAAAGAAAGGAGGGAGGGCTACAGGAGAAGATGGGGAAGAGACAGAGGGAGAGGCTTGGACAGAGGAGGGAGAAGGAGTGGGAGCAGGAGTGGGAGCTTGGGATGGAGCAGCCACCACTGCGGGAGCTGGGTTTGAGGGCAATGCAGGCAAGGCAGCAGCCTGTGGTGGGGCAGAGGGCTGTTGATTTCCATCTGGGCCAAGAGCTTCACATTTAGATAGAGCTGTGGCCAGGTAGGCATGTGGCATGGCGGTGGAGATTTGAGGGGTAGTGGCAGTAATGGCACTGACAGTGCGACTGACCTCTATTTCTGTGCCATTGTTGGCACTGCTGACTGGTATGAGAAGGGACTGGCCACTTGGGATGACCAGGTGCTGTGGCAGTGCTGCATGGTAGCTGACAGTATGCTGGTTTGCACTGGTGATGTAGCCAATGATGGGAGGCTGTGTGGAGGAGTAGAGACTGGCTGGCAGTTCTTCAGGAGGCAGACTGGTTTGGATGACAGTATGAGGAACCGACTTGACGACATCTGAGGAAGAAAGTGAAGTGAACGAAGAAGCTCTGGATACAGGCTTCCCTAAACAAATGCTTCCTTTCTCAGTCTGGACCAGGGAAATTTTATTTGAGCCAGCATCATGTTCCACTCCATGGTTTGGCTGGGCGACAAGCACCAAAGACGTCTGCAGTCCTGCAGGGTTTTGGCCATAGTCAGCAGGTAGGAGGATATGTCTGGTCTCATAGCTCTGGACAGGCTGATGGTTGGCCCCAGAGACTTTGGCTTGTTTGACCACTTCCACTTCCCCATTCAGCACACTCTTAGCATGGCCTTCAGGTTTCTTTCCAGCTGAACCATCTGCATACTGAACCACAAGCTGTGATGGGGCAAGTGTAAGCGTTTGTGGGAGCACAGTTGCATGAGGGTGGAGCTGAAGGTGAGCCACAGGTGATGCGACTGCGTTTCCACTCACAGTCAAAGGTGTTCTATTGTCCAGATGGATGTACTGATTGGTTACTTGGGGAGAACTTGGAAGTGTGACAGGAGCCAACTCTGAAGGGGAGAGTCCAATTTGAAACTGCTGCTCCCCTTTGGTGCTGGGTGATATAAGGGCAGTGGTGTAACCATCTATCTGGGTGCGCTGTCCTACTAATGCAGAGCTATTAGGTGCAGAAGTAGCATTAGTTGGAATGATATGGGAGGAGATGTACCCAGCATAGGGCCCAGAGCTGATGAATTGCACATTGGGTCCCAGCTGGGTAAACTGGATTGTTCCAGCCTGTTGGGGAAGGGCTGCTGGATAAACTGCAGGCAGAGAGGCCAAGGGCACCGCAGAAAGGGTAGTTGCTGGGGAAGGGATCGACGTGGTAGGAGAAGAAGAAGATGTTGAGGGAACAGGACATCTTGGACTTTCTGTCTCTCTGGACTTGCAGCGTTCACTGGCCACACTTGCAAGCCAGGCCAGGTTTTCTGTGTGGGGACTGTCAGTGGGTACTGCAACAGGAGGTGTAGTTGCAGCTACTACAACTGGCCTCTGCTCCAGAGCCAGGATCTCACGCTTCTTAGGAGGCAGGCATCCATTGCTCCGCTCTTGATTGGCTTTCATTGTGCCCAAGATGTTTTAAAGCTCCTTTGTACTACTTCTCTGTACCTTTGAGAATATTTTCTCTGTGGTATTGTTTAGAGCCCTCCGTGTGCTCTCTTTGGCTTTGACTCGTTGTGTTCACTGATGGAGAACTCCAGCTGCCGCACAAGAGAAGATGGAGTCGTTCCAGCTCAAAAAATGAGCCCCACAAACTTCATGAGGAATCATGTTTGACCAATCCGCCTCTTCCACAATGTTGACAAAAATCTGAAAGCAAAGTAAACTTAAATTAATACATACATGCATCAATAAATACATTATTTACATAATAATGTTATTTTATTACTAAAATAATTTTCTCACAAGTCTAAAAATATATCAGTCAAAAACAGTAGACCCTTTTCACTATATATATATATATATATATATATATATATATATGTGTGTGTGTGTGTGTGTGTGTGTGTGTGTGTGTGTGTGTGTGTGTGTGTGTGTGTGTGGTACCTCAAAATTTTACAAATGTGAAAATTTGTTTCCCAGTTAGTTCTTTACCCAGTTAATTCTTTGCTCTGCCACTTGGTGGCACCAAGCATAAAGACAACATTTGACTCTATTTTTTTCATGCACCAGAATAAAGCTGTGGTTATCCAAGAGCACTCTTTAGAGATTCCACCTCCAGGATCTACAAGAACTTGTACTAGAACAAAATCTTTTCCTTAAGGTGTTAATAGTATAACACGCTGCTGAAAAAGTTACGTTCAGTGGCTTCCTTAAGCAGTTCTTGACTGTGATTTTTGCATCCACTGTCCTTAATGGTACATAGCCATGGTCATTTTCCAGGGTCTTATTTTCTAAAATACCACAGTTTTTAAAAAATGTTTGTAGAATCCCCTTCTTGTAATGTTTGTCCTTTGGAGTCTCAAAACGTGTGTTGAGTCTTGCTTGAAATATGTAAGCGTCACACCCATCCCCATAAAGGTACTCTGGGTCAGTAAGTACTGGAAAAACAACTTACAGTTGGATGAAAATTGATTTTAAAGAATCCAGCCAGATCTTATGGGTATTTTTTTCTGCAGATATATTCTATTCTGCTGTACACTCTCTGAGCAGCCTTTCAAAGTATAAAGGAACACAGAATTTACAGCAAACAATGAATAAGAACATTTTGGAGTTTAGCTTAATAACAAGAAGACTAAATGAAAAGCGAAACAAGTTCTTGGCACATCTGGGGAATTACCTTCACCGACACACAGAGGACATATTAAAGTACTAGTTTACAATTGTTACAAAATTATTTTCTGATAAAAAATTATGAGCATTTAATATCTGTAGAAGGTAACTCTATAGGTGTTTTGTTTAGTGTAGAGTCAGAGTGGTTGGTCCAAGAGACTGAAACTAACAGCTAGTTCAAAAGGAACCAATATCAATGTGGCCTACCATGTTAAAACAACTCTGATCTTGAAAATATTATTGTGGTTTATGCCAACTGTATTTTATGAACTAACAATTATGTTTGCATTAGTTGGTTGAAAAATATTTAGAAAAGTAATGAAGATATTTCATTATCCTCCAGCATGAAACGTGTATGCCTAAGTGTTTCAGGCTAGGGCAATTCTGTGACGCACAAGAACAGAGGTGTAAGCAGCAAAAATGTCGAGTTCATGCTGTTTTGTTAAGTTTTACCCCGCTTTATTTCACTAATGGGCAGCTGATCTGACTGGAAAAACCTTACATGTTCTGTTTTCATGTTCTCATGTACAAGTTTCAGAGAGGAAGATCACTGGTGGCGCATTGTCTCCTACCTCTATTTTCCCTGTAAATAATCATCAACCTCCATGCAAAACTCCTGAAAGCAAATATAGCAGCCATCAGCCATCTGCATAAACCGCTGTGATGTTTTTCAGATTACAGCTCAGACAACCTGCTTTGATCTTGATGCCTTGGATTAGCCATTAGAAAGAGACCAAGTAACTTGGATTAATAAAAAAAAGAAAGACAGCAAAGAGTTATCTACTGCAGGTGATTTATTAACAGCTTATAACCTTTCAACAGATCCGCACTTAAACAATCCTGAACTGTCCCTTTACAACGCAATTATTCTCATGCACACCTGTCTTCCTTTTTTTTAATTAAATTCAAACATTTATTTTCAATTTTTCATGAGCTTTTCTTTCATCGTTTCTTTGTCAGAGTGTCAGTTCCTTCCGGCGGGCTTATCTGTGGGTAAATCCACTGGACTCAAAGTTGTTCATTAGCCAGGAGCTCCACTGAAATTAACTCTCCTTATAAAGCACACAAATACACATTCATTTTTCTTCTTGTGCATTGAATTTAGAGGACCTTCACTTTACCATTCAACCACACTAGAGTGTTTTTATGTCAGTGGTTCACTACAAAAGGCAACCACAGACATGTTACATAAAGACGGAGGGTGGGGAGGGAAAAAAGCTAAAACGGAAGGCGACTTTGGATATGTTTTATTTGGAAGCTTCTACCTCTAGTGTCAGTTTCGACAAGGTCACTGCATCCACAAGCAGGGACGAGAACCTTCGCACAGTTTACAGCGGAGAAGATTCGGCAGATGTAACAAAGGAGGAGAGCAGCAGAGATGGAGCGAAACAGCGATAAAAAGAGAAGAGCAAATAGAAAGAAAAGGGGGAAAAGAGGCAAAAGATGCAGAGCTCTGTGGAAGGGTGTGTGTGGGGGTTGGGGGGCTGAAGAACGAGAGGAAGGTGATAAGAAACGGGGAGGACATAGAGGAGAAGATATGAGTTCTGCTTTTCCCTGACCCACATTGAGCAGCGCCTGCAGCATCAAGAGCGCCATTGCCCCCCCCTCCCGTTCCTCCTCCTTGCCGAGAGATCCCCGATCAGCAACGCAGCCGCCGCTACAGTCTGTCTGAGCTACACTGTGCAGCGCCGCTCTGCACTTTGGCAACAACCCCACCTCAGCAACACCGTGTCAACACTGTAATGACATCACATCTGAAGCGCAGGCATCTCCTGTGCTTCAAAGCAGTGCTGGCAGACAAAGCCAGCTGACACACCAACAGTTTGAACGGACCGAACGGCACTGTGTCAGCCTATAATTAGAGCGGTGACACCAACACACATAAGGCTTAGATGTTACTATGGAGAACAAAGGCGAGCCTTCAAGACTGTGAGCCACGCAGCATGGGAACCTTGACTCAGGACTGACACCTCTGAGATGAGTGTACAGAGGGATGACAACACAGTGGAGTGGAGGGGACAGGACGTGCTCTGTTCAGCTCATCAATCAGACAGAGATAAATGGACCACCATCCCCAATGTGTGGTCCCTTTTCTCCACACCAGAATGGCGCATAAACCTCCGAGATGGGTTTGTGTGGCTGAGCCCCTTTCTCTGTGTTGTCTCCAGGTGAGAGTCTCCCTAGCAGGGTTGTATCGCTTCACTTCTGCTGCAGTTGCCAGTTCCTCCAATAACACCCACCCACCCCCACCTCTTTCTTCTCTGCCACAGCCATGAGTCTTCTCTCATGCTCCCACTGAGTGTTTACTCCTTGCATTGATCCGTTGCTTCATAGCAATAACATTTCTCTGCAGGAGGGATTATGCAGTGGTGCACCAAGAAAGAAAACCATATCTTTCTTGACGGCATACTGAAATGTTGGGAAAGTGAGAGCAGACCAAAGGTCCCTGGGAGGGACATGCCAACTATACAATATTTGCCACCAGTCATAGAAACACAGTGATTACCCTGTCCAGCGAAAGGCTATATATAGAAAACAAAAACATCATTATCAATCTGAGCTCTGGCATGAAACAGAGAGGGGAGGTACTGTGCAGGACAATATGTACAAGTGTTTTAACAGTCAATTGCTGCATATAGACAAGACGTCACCTTCTCTGGAGAACAAACAAAACAGCTTTCAGTGCCACAAAGCAAATCTGTAAAGTGTAACGCTTTTTTTCTATTATTTCAAACAGACATTTTCCTGTCTGGCTGTGCAACAGTGCCGCCTGCGCCTTTAAGAGGCGGACCGTCCGGGTGGCAGCGACAGTAAGAACAGGCAGTGGGGTTCAGGCTGTTTTGTCTTCACAATGACTCCAGAGTTCTGCATCACTGCTTGGCACACTCCAATCGCACCGTGCAACAAGCAAAGGACGTGCGCACACACACGCATGCATGCAGGCAAGCAAACGTAAACAGGGTCAAATCCACCACTAGGGACTTTGGACAGATCAGAGGACAGATGCTGGGACTCCGGTCTCTGGGGGCTTAACAGTGAGAGCGCATGAGTGGAGTAGCAGGACAGAATTACTACTATGCCACAAATCAGGAAGAAAAAACACACCAACCCCCCCAGTCTCCTCCTCCCCCTAACTGAGTAATAGTACTAAGAATAGCTCACCAGTCTGTCCACAGCCACTGCCTGCAGATCATGTCCAATGATTCTTCCTGTCAGTGTCAGTTTGTGTCTAAGTATCCCAGGATTCTTCTTCCTGATTCTGTCCTTTGTGCAGCTGTCTCTGTGGATTCCGGTTCGCAGGCTTACCTGCCCTTTGCAACGAGGGCCAGTGGTAAAAGGAAGTTCCCCAGTGCTGCAGACCCCACCAAGACCTGCGTGAAAGGCTGCTCCACTGAGTGTTATGCAAGGCCACCAGTCCGCCAGCTCCCTCTCTCTGCCTAGTTGCTTTTCTGTCTCCTGCTCTCTGTGTGAGTGAGTGTTTCTGCCTCCCTTCCTTTCCCTCCCCATTTCCCTCCCTCCATCCCTCCCTCCTCCTGTTTCTTTCTCTCTCAGTACTCTACTGACACAGCTCCTCCCCCAGCCAACCTCATCAGCCGCATCAGGTATTCATTCAAAAAAACACACTCCACTTGGCTCGGCGCCCAGACTACGCTCACACTGAGAAGGAAGGGGCGGAGGGAGCAACAGACTGCGAGAGGAGGGAGAGACTGAGAGCTGGAGACTGAAATGCTTTGCTCAGACACCAGGGCTGCATGAATGTGAGCTACTGTGGGAGATTCGCATTGACATGTGCAAGCCCAGACAGTACACATGCATGCATGCATAGGATTAAAATGTTCTAAGTGTAATGCTCGCTCTCGTTCTTTTTCAAATATATATATTTTTTCTACTGAGGCAAATCTCTCTGTAATCTTCCATGTACAAGTGTGCCCTACCAAAGCTTTTTTTTCTCAGCTACGAAGGGTTTCAAAAAACCACCCAATGTCTTAAAGCTGCAGGAATCTTTCCCCCAAAGGTATTTCCTTCAGCGAATGGAGAAAATGGTGGTTACACCTCTCTCCTCCCAATCCAATGCCTTTCTCCTTGATTTTTTTCAAGCTACTCACACAGCAAGGTCTCGGATGGGCACCTCACCGATCGTCATCTGACTACATTGAGATCAACAGCCGTCTCATACTCCTGAAAGAAAACATTAACAGAAGAAGCAACTGCAAAAAGATTTTAAAAAATGTTCTTGCATTAGTGATTTATACATGGTTCTTCGCCTTCTGTGTCTGTGTCTTGTTCTGTGATTGACTGGCAACCTATCTAGGGTAACCCACCGTGTGTTGCCCATTCACCACTGCAGACAGGAACAAGCCACCCAACCCCCAACGATAGAAAATAATTTAATGGACTACAACGAGGAACTCAAACTCCAGCCTCTGAGGGTTGGATTCATGCAACTTTTAGATATGTTTCTGCCATTAAAATACTTGACAGAAATGATCAGTTCATTAACAGATATATGACAACATGCTCAGGAGGCAAGTTAACCATTTGATAAAACTCTTCTTTTAGCCACCTCCCTCCTCTAGTCTTCACCTAGCAGGCTTTTTCTGGCTACTCACTGGGTCCTTGGTATTTCCCCATTGTCTCATGTTCCTTTCTCCTTATGTTTCTTTGTTTGGTATAGCCAAGTCGATCACAGCGACTGTACTCTGCTGCTTATCATCAGTGGTTACAATGTCCAGTTGGATGGCCATTACCATTTTGCTAGTTTGTCTCTAGAAGTCACACGGTGTCTTAGCTCGGATATTTTTCACTACTTTGGTCGTAATTCCTACTTTGTCTTAGGAGTCTCTAGTTTGTATTGTACACAGATGTCTCTGTATTCTATACAAGCTCCTTCTGTGTGGCATTCTATGAATTTAATTTCATGCCTACATCTTGGATACTGCATAGTGTGGTGAATAGGCCTCTACAGCTGTGCTTCTCAAGGCCTGCTACTGCACTGCCACGAACAGCACTTCTGCGTCTTACATCAGTATTGAAAGTTGTAGCCATTGGTCGAATGTGGATTTAAATGAAACTTCAGCTATCTGTTGGTGGCACTGTAGCCCACATACCGGTTTGCTTTCACTCTTCATTACACAAAATAAAACCTGGACTCAAGTCTCAGACCAGGGGTCAATAATTGAGTCTGAAGGGGACAAGTCTAAGTATAGTCTGATGTCTTTTGCTTTTGTGACTCGAGTCAGAGTTTAAAGCTTGAGCTGCCATCTCAGGAATGTGGTTTTGCCTCCAGCTGCAGTTCAAACCTCCAAGTGTTTCACAATCCTCTAAATGGTATTGTTATCCCCCATTGCTTGTGCTACCAATTTTGTTCTTCCACTCAACGTTTTATTCGTATGACTGGATACAGTACTCTCCCAACAGTCGGCTTCTTATTTTAATGACCTTTTGTGGTCAGTGACAACCTGTCATGTCAACAGTTTCCCCTATGATTGTATGTCATAACATGGCCATAACATAATATTTCTGTATTAAAATTCCTAAATTCATTGGCCTTATGAAATATTCAATTTTTCCAGAAAACAGGCATTTTATTCACTTAATGCCACAATTAATACAAATCAGCAGACATAAATGAAGCAATTAAGCTACATTCTATATGAGTTTGACATTGTAAACTGAATTAGTAAAATAAATTATGTTTTGTATGTTACTGTGTAAAACAACTGTTTTGTAGGAGCTGCTCGGAGGTGAAACACAAATGTCCATAGTACTGGCACACAGATGTAGACCCTCATAATAATTGCTCATACTGTGTTTCCTCAGCTGTTCAACTTGACAAAAATTGTCCAGGGTGTTTTCACTGCCAAGCAGCTGTAGCTTCATTTTCTCCTATGACTCATATTTCTTCAAGAAAAAAAAGCTGCCAAGTCACTTTAAAACAAAAAAGACGGTTCAGAGCTATACCCAATATTTAGAGAATTGAAAGCACCTCCACATCACCCTGCTGCATAAATTTATGTGGTCACTCTCAAGTGTCTCAAATAATACATTGTAGGTGGACATAAATGCCGTTTGGTGTGAGCAGAGAGCCCAAAAAAACCTAGTTTGAGTTTAAGGCAGCAAAGAGTTGGCTCTGTAAAGAAGAAAAACATCCATATTTACATCTTTACTTATAGTGTTTACTGTCGTCCAACCAGACTGAGGAGTTTTGTTGGCCCATATGAATGTATTCTTTTTTTATTTTGAGCCCAGTCAACTGCAGACTTTCCAGTAAGTGCTACATTCCACATCGTGGTGCAAACAAAATGAGAGGACCGTGAAAATTCATAACAAGACTTGTGTCATCTTACAAATACTAGACAAAAACAACTCTGAACAGCACTGGGCTAGTAGGAGTAAGAGGGAAGAAGAAGAAGTGGACTTTTTCAACAATTAAATGTCTAATTATGCTTCCATTTGTCCATTTAAAAACCAAAAGTGGCTGTGTAAGTGTAATCTTTATCCTTTCACATTTTTATGTGTTTTTTGGAAAGCTGCTGTCTAAAAAAAAAAAAAAGAAAATCAACTATGAAAACTAAAACAACTTCTAGCCGCAGCAGTTTATGTCACTACAAGATTGTCAACTGCACTGCAACCATAAACACAAGTTCATAATAACTGTAGAGTCACAGAAAAGCTTCACCAAAGCCTAATATAAATCCAAAGATATGCAGAATATTACCTTGAAATCACTGTGAGTCACACCGACAGTTATCCATATTTTCTGGCTCTGTGCACACTGCTTCCTTACCACCACTTACACAAAATAAATTGGGCCACTAACACTGGAGGAGACATGTCCAGACATGAAACACTGATCCCCATGCACATGGGACAGGAGAGCATGTGCAATGGCTGTTTCAGACAAATGGTTTCATAGATATGCTTCTTTTGCTGGAACAAAACAAAACAAAGCTTTTCAAAATCAGTTTGCGATGTCTTTTGCATAGATTTCGGCTGAAGGGTCATGTTAAGAATGACTCGGCTGCTGTATTTTAGATAAAAAAAAACAGATATGTGCTTGTGCAAAACAGTACGTGAAATATGATAAGGCTTACTATATATATTACATGATATTAACTAGGATTTTCTATTTAACTATTTCTGATAGAATGTATGTAAATCAGTCACTTATTTAGAACCAAATGAGTCATTTAGGTTTTTTTTGTTTGTTTTTTCCAATAAAACTAGAGCCTTGGTTGCAGAAGGCTTCACAGGGCAGCATACACCTCACACTTGTCTGTATTAACCACATCCACATAAACCTTCAGACATATTACAAAATAAATTATATAAATATTTGGGGGCTAAACTGTCTGTATATGTGTGTATAATTATAGTAATAAAACAACTGATATTGTAAAAATAAAAAAATATATAAATAACAATGAGCAGTTATATCTGAATAATGAGATTTTAGTTTGTCATCCACTCCTCAGATAACTTGTTCAGAAAACACTGGCTAATGTAAATATTCCTTAGTTTAACTAAGCTAGCATAACAGACTGCTGTATCCTAGGTGCACAAAGAATCATTACTGCAGATCCTTCCTCCCAGCACCTGTCAGACTTTCTGACCATCGCTGCCCCAAGAGGCTCACTAAGTGTTTACATTCATGCTGTTGTTTGCACACTCCTGTTGGGTTTTTATGCAAATATGCACACATGCTCATTTTGTAAATGTTTCTGTCTTTTCCAGTCCTACGCAACTCCACGTTTCTTTTTGCCAGAGTATGCTATTTTTAGTAACGGTACCATACCATTTTTTTCTTATGTTGGGAATTTTCCCCTGGTGCGCAGTTATAATTTTTATTTTTATTTTGTTATAAACATGCATGCTCCCACTTACCTTAACTTGCTGCTGTTTCCCCACTGTGGGACAATATGACACTTCTTCTATATTCTGAAATTATAGTTGAATGGCATATTTTCCAGAGGTAGATTAAAGTAAATTTAGGTGCTTTTTAAGCATACTGTATTTTTTGTATTTCCTTATTTAATAAGGATAAGAATAAAATAAAATGTTATAGTAAATAAACAAGTTTGATCAAAATTAGCTGAGCGCTTCTTGCGACCATAGTGGCATATTGTTCTTTTTGGTCCAAATGTGGTCTCTACTTATTTATACCTATGTATTTACCCAACTAAGTAATTAGCTATCTAATAAACTTAAAAGATATAGTTTGTGAGAGAAAAAAAACAACAACTTCCGATATGCGAAAATGCCACTTTAGAACAAACGTCAAGACAAAAGAGCATCCAGGGAGAGACACACATTAATAAGAAATAATAGAGAGTTTGGTGTGTGTTGTGGGCATAGGGGGGGCTTGTGGTCGACAATCTGAGGGGTAAATAACCTCAGCTCGCTCCTGTCTGAGTGCAGGTCCATCTCTGCCACTGCATACTCCACACTATGTGGGGAGAATGTGAAAGCAGTTACTGCCATGGAAACAAGAGGCAGCTCCACAGCCTCCAGTCCCCATTAGGAAGGATGGGCGGCAACGTGGCTGCAGCTCAATGGTGGTGTAGCATGACACTCTGAAAGAACCTATTGAAAGCCAGTGAATTCAGTAGTTAATGAAAAGAGCAAAGGGACAGCAAATCCTGTAGGCAGGTGATACAGAAATCACCTTCCTTTGTTGAAATTGTGCTCCAATTATATTCATGAAAACTGAATCTACTTTTAACAGTTTCAAACAAATAGAAAGTTTGTTTGTAAACTTTGGTTTTTGTAGACTATTGTGAAAACTTGTGATGTCAAAAAGCAATCTGACATATGTAAGAGAGTGTGTAGCTTCTTTTTTTTAACAATAAGCAGTAGCTTTGTCAGTATTCTCTGTTGATTTCAAGAAGTTGCCGCACTTACTGAGGCCTCAAAAAATGATGTAATCTTCACATAATGATGTATTTCTTACCTTGGGGACTGAATCTTGCAAAACACGTATTAGTGCAAAAATGATTCATACTGTAGTTGAGCAAATAAAGCCTGATGTGGAGGAGTGGATCTGCAGTATTCTAATAAACCTTTAACAGAAGAATGATTATTAGTCCTTTTATTGTTTTCTGTGAATACCCTACAGACAAATGCCAGCAAACCACAAACCTTGACATTTTGACATTGTATTTTTTATTTTTTTTTTAAGTAATGATTCCCAGTCAAATACTAGCTGTGGTTTTACACTAGGATGCCATTAGACTGGCTTCTTTAACTCTGTTTTATGTACTCTCCAAGTGGCGAGAGCCAAATTCAGCAGAACAAAACAGATTTCATCCTGAGTGCCAAGACTCTTTTCATTCAGCTGAAAATAGCAAGCCACTGCTTACGCACATCTCCAGAACATAGTTTAGGCAACTAAAGGATCGGGTGGGAGTGATTTGTGGAGGAGGAACACAGCCGCTGAAGGAACTCAGTAGGGTTGGTTTGAGCACATGAACCAAATGAATCAGACACGCACCAGATTGTGCAAAAGGAAAAAAAAAAAAAGAGCAGAATGAGGAGCCAGGAAGCAAAGTTATCGTTGGCTTTTAATCATAGTTCTCAGAGATGTTCACATGAGATTTG
Source organism: Poecilia reticulata (assembly GCF_904066995.2). NCBI lineage: Eukaryota > Metazoa > Chordata > Actinopteri > Cyprinodontiformes > Poeciliidae > Poecilia > Poecilia reticulata. The sequence continues at coordinate 18,224,189 of NC_088845.1, forward strand.
GAAGATGGGTTATAGGAAAACATTTTCAGTAAACACATTCTGTTTTTATTCGGTAACATTATGTCATGACGCAGCGAACACAGCTTGTAATGAGGTTATGTGTTGTATCCGTTGTTACAAATGCCACGTTTAGAGTTAGGAGCTGAGTTTAACCGTGATTGACTGAAACGGCCTCTGCGACCTCGGCCCAGCCCTGTTTTCCTTCTCTCACCCAGCAGCTTTCATATGGTCTCAACAGAGGCTACTCTTCTCTCTCCTGTTACAGTTAGACCACAAAACATACATGCTTAACAATATGAGTGTTATCAGGGGCGGATCTACTGGGGTGGCATTTGCCACCCCAAATGAGAGCCTTGCCACCCCTGTTGCCACCCCAGCTGGCAACTATGAATTCAATAAATAGTTATGGCAAATCGGACATTAAGCGCATGTCCGATTTGCGCTTAATGTCCGATTTGTTATCAGAATCTCTTTTTTCCGATAACATTGAATGCAACACAATGTAAACTGACGTCATCAGCTTGAATTTACCAAAATTAGTAACTATTGTCAAGGCCCTCTCTACTTTGAAGGCAATATTATGCGAGTAAAAATGTCGAATTTGAACAGCGCTTGTTATCTTCCCTGCGTTCAAGTTTTTTCTTCTCTTTGTGGCGTTTTTTAAATAAATGAAAGTGTGCAGTACCGCCACCATCTGGTCTGGAGTGTGAACTGGAGCTAATGCCGTTGATTATCAGGTTTTACATCACACATCTGAAAATGGATTGGGTACTTTCTTAAAAATTACATCATGATTATCTTTTTTTTTTTATTGTATGCAATTTTAATAAATAGTAAAAGATTATTAAGCCAGTTAAAAATTCATACTTTTTAGGTACTTAAAAAGTATGCCTACATATTACATTAAACACACTTTAAAGGTGCCTACAAGACATACTTCTGCATATGTATTTATTAGTTTTATTTTGTAATCAGGTTGCTGCGTAATGCAGACTTCTGCCCAGGTCCCTCTTGAAAATGAGATCTGGATCTCAATGGGATTCACCTGGTTAAATAAAGAAAATTAAAACAGGCATATTTTATTAGCCTAAAATTTACACTGAGATGTAATTTAAAACATACTGAAATTAATCATCTAAAGTAGTGTTAAGTGAATTTTAAAAAATTATATTTTGAGCATATATTTTTAAATATACACAAAATATATTTTAAATATACTTGAGAAAGTGTATATTTACACTTGGGCAAATATATATTTTGTTCACTTAAAGTATACTTTTATTTAATATATTAAAAGTGTATTTTGGTACAATTATGTTTAAGTGTGCTTAAAGTTCTAATTTTGAAATTGGTACAAGTGTATTTTTAGTATACTTCAGATATACTTATAGATAGTACACTTAATACTTAGTATACTTAAAGTGTACTTTCACAAATTTAAGTATGTTTGAAATATACTAAAGTATACTTCTTTTCACCTGGGTGAACTGAGCCATAGTTTGTCATGTTTGACCTACTGGTTATTTATTGTAGTTTAATTGCTAGATCAAATCACTGCAGCCTGATATTTTATTGGGGAATCAAAATAATCTTATCATTTTACTTATTTATTTTTTTATTTAAAAATCTGGGGTGCATTTGAGTACAGCATTATTACTCAGATACCCGAAAAAATAAAATCAAGTGAAATCAAGCACTTTCAGAAGTAACCTGTCATAAACAAAGTCCATCTTTGTTATAGCATAAACACCAATGTTTACACTGTTTTTCAATGCTTCCATGAAATGCATGTAAGGCACTTGTTGCTCTACACCAGTGTTTCCAAACCCTGGTCCTCAAGGCACACTGACCTTTTATGTTTTAGATGTTCCCCTGCTTCAACACACCCCATTCAGATGATTTCAATTCAGCAAAACCCTGTTAATCAGCCATCAATTGCAATCATGTGTGCTGATGATGCAGGGGAGCATCTAAAACATGCAAGTCAGTGTGCCTTGAGGACCAGGGTTGGGAAACACTGCTCTACACCTATAATTAATTTGGTGTTAAGGGATGAGCGTTTTCTAAAGGTAACGAACTGCAACGAAGTATAAATCAGATTTTTACTTTTGTGTTGAATGTCTGTTATACAATATATTTACCACTAAAAACAAACAAAAAACAACACTTCTGCAAAATTCAGCAACTGCACAGTTCTTGTTAAATAGTGTAAGATAAGTAGTAGGCCTATTTCAAAAGAGCAGAAGAAATCTTATGTTCTTTGAACAATAACAATATTTGTTGCTAACCTGTTGCTAAGAGATGGGTGTGTTTACTGGTAACCAAGTGCTACGAAGTAAACTTAAGATTTTTACTTTTGCAAAATGTACCAACGGTAAATGTCTTGTATCTAATCAGGTAAGCATTATTTCGAAAGAGCTTATGTTTTATAAACTTGTTATTAATTTGGTTTTAAGAGATAAGCGTTTTCTACTGCTAACGAACTGCCACGAAGTATAAGTCGAGATTTTAACTTTTGTGTTGAATGTGTGTTTTATAATATATTTACCACTATGACAAAAAGAATTAACTTTTCTGCAAAATTCACCAACTACACTATTCTTAACAAGTGTAAAATAAGTGGTATTTCAAAGAGCAGAAGAAATCTTATATTTTTTGATCAATAAGAATTTTTGTTGCTAATCTGTTGCTAAGAGATGATCGCGTTTTCTGGAAACCAAGTTCCACAAAGTTCCACAAAATAAACACCTGACTTTCACTTTTGCAAAATTTGCCAACTGTAAATTTCTTGTGTCTAAGCAGATAAGCAGCATTTTGAAAGAGCTTATGTTTTATTAACAATATTAATTTGGTGTTAAGAATGTGTTGAATGTGTGTTTTGTAATATATTTACCACTAATGACAAAAAGAATGAACTTTTCTGCAAAATTCACCAACTGCACAATTCTTGTTAAGGTAAAATAAGTAGCATTTCAAAACAGCAGAAGAAATCTTATGTTTTTTGAACAATAACAATTTTTGTTGCTAATCTGTTGCTAAGAGATGAGTGTGTTTACTGGTAACCAAGTGCCACGAAGTAAACAATTAATTTTTATTTTTGCAAAAGTAAAAATTAGAAAGCAGTGCACAAACATTATCACAAACATTGCTAATGTAACTACTGCTCACATTAAAAGTAGCCTTTTTCCTAAAATTATTTTGTTTATTTATTAACCATGTTTAGCACACTGTATGGAGGAAGTTATTGTAAGACAACATGCTAGTTATAGCCCACGTGCCACTGGATGCATTTAGGCTAATATCACCATTTTGGCTAATTTCAGCTTGTACACTAATTTTAACATACTGAATGGAGTAAATCCATGCTTGTGACTCTCCACGTGCTATTTAGTACATCGTAGCTTACTTTAGCATTGAGGCTAATTTTTAGCATCAGTGCTGGGTTCCAACCGATGGGCACACTTTGGCAGGCCCTGTTTAAATTTCTTCAGAAATTTTGTAGTTATAACGAACTGTTCTTGATATTGCCTAATGTTTTGTGATAACGAGTATAGTCTACAGAACGAAGACAGAAATATTGACAGAAAGAGATGTTCAAGCATAATCATTGCTAAGGCAGAAATGAGAAAAAAAGCACTATTTATCTTAAACTCCTAAGAATTGGCTTTAACTCTTGAGTTAAAGGAATTCTGTTAAAAAGCAGAAACACCCGCTTTAAAAGCAGCCTTAAAATGTTCCTTTCCGTGAGCACCCTATGTATCATCTGATATTGTTCGGACAGGTTCAGATCTGATATCACTTGCCTTGTTAAATTTCCTGTTCCCAAGTTCTCTGACGAGGCCCAGATAACGAGTCAGATTTCTAAGTTTTAAAATGTTATCAGAAAGGTAGAAAGTTTGCAAATTATTTTCCTTACACTTTACAGTTATGCAGCAGTTTTTGTGTTGATCTGTAGTAATCATCTTTGTTGTAAAATATCTTGAAATTTGTGGCTGCAGCATTGCAAATGCTAGAAAAAATTATGGGATGTGAGCACTTCTGCACATCATGGTGCTTGTTAGAGAGCCCTAAATATTGTATGTTCATATACTGTTACAGAAACTCACAGTTTCAGTGTTGGGGTCACATTTTATTTGGGAAACGTTTGATAGTTGTGCACATAAGAAAAAAATAATGTAGCTTACTGCAAGGTGAAACACTAGTTAAAATCAAACCTACTTGAAGATACTCAGACAAAGTGTGTATATATTTATAAAAAAATCCCTTTTCACCCTTCCGCAGGTGGACTCTTTCATCTTCTGAGCTCGGGTCTTCTACCAGAAGCCTGGGAGCCTCAGTATCTTGGCTGTGCCTAGAACTGCACATTTCTGGACTGAGATGGCTGATGCTGTTCCTGGGATCCTGTTTTAGCCACTGCTCCAGTTTGGAGGTGACTGCCCCTGCGCTCCTCGGCCCTGTAGACGCAGGGTGAATCCTAGCAACCTGCGGCCTCTTTGCCGGGAGCACCGGACGCCAGCTGATGGTGTAGACCCGTCGATTTCTGCCAGGATCGGATTGGTAAATGCCAGGTCGCTGACAAATAAAACTTTGGTCATTAGGGATTTCTTTTCCTCTCATTGATTGGATGGTTTATTTATAACTGAATCATGGACAAGTGGTTTGGGTGACTCCAGCATTTTTAAAGAACTTGAACCGCGGAACTGCGGCTATTTTAATGCTCCAAGGATGTCGGGGTCCGGTGGAGGAATAGTGACTGTTTTTAAAAGTTGTTTTACTTGTAAGCAGTAAAACAACTACTATGAGATTAGCCTATCTGAACTCGGCAGCTCTCACACTGTGCTGTGTGCAGCGGTCTATCGGCCACCAAAGTACAACAAAAACTTTATAAATGACTTTTCTGATTTCATGGCTGATATCATGCCAAGGTATGACCGAGTTCTCATTGTTGGTGATTTTAATATTCATGTCTGTCATTCTTCTTCACCTATGGCTCAGTCATTTCTTAATGTTACCGATTCTTTTAATTTTGTGCAGTCTGACTGGTGCTATCCATGAGCATGGTCACACTCTTGATCTGGTTTTATCTTATGGTCTACCAGTTTGTAATTTAGTGATTGGTGACTCATTATTTTCAGACCATATGCCTGTTTTATTTGAGATAACGCTGTCCTGTGCTAAAGTTAAAGCTAAAGCACGCGCTGCAGCTCGGTTCTGTCATGTTCTTAACCCTTCTACTGCTGGTCAGTTTTCTTCTGTTTTTAATCAATTTATTGGTGCATAAAGTGCTTCATAAATAAAGTTGGTATGGTACTGTGGTCTTCACCTTCCAGGTCTTTTCCAGTTCCTCTCTGAGGCCCTGGTATTTCTCCAGTTTCTCGTGCTCCTTTTTCCTGATGTTGTAGTCACTTGGTATTGCTACATCCACCACAACGGCTTTCCTCTGTTGTTTATCGACCACCACAATGTCCGGTTGGTTCGTCATTACCATTTTGTCTGTCTGGATCTGGAAGTCCCACAGGATCTTAGCTCGGTTATTCTCCACCACCTTTGGGGGTGTTCCCCACTCTGATCTTGGGGCTTCCAGTCCATATTCTGAACAGGTGTTTCTGTACACTATGCCCGCCACTTGGTTATGTCATTCCATGTATGCTTTCCCTGCCAGCATCTTGCACCCTGCTGTTATGTGCTGGACTGTCTCAGGGGAATCCTTGCACAACCTACACCTTGGGTCTTGTCTGGTGTGGTATATCTGAGCCTCTATTGCTCTGGTGTTTAGGGCCTGTTCCTGTGCAGTCAGGATGAGAGCCTCTGTGCTGTCCTTGAGTCCAGCTTTTTAAAGAGGGGCCTTTATTTCCGATAAAGGTCTTTAGGATTCCCTAAAGGTTTGGTTCCCTCAATTTAGAAAACCAAAACTCAAGGAAACACCTACCTTATTGACCTTCCTTGAGGCTTGTGTTTCATCAGGGTGCTGGATTTGGGGTAGAACCCTCCATGCATGGTTAGTAGTTTCCAAGTCTGTGGTGTTTATCTCCTCCATTGGCCAGCTAGTTATTCTTCCAGGGTATCTGATTACTGGTAAGGCATAGCTGTTTATCGCACGGATCTTGTTCTTGCCATTGAGCTGGTTTCTCAGGACTTGCCTTATTCATTGGAGGTATTTGGTTGTGGCTCCTTTCTTTGTGACCTGGTCAAGGTTGCCATTTGCTTGTGGTATTCCCAGGTACTTGTAACTGTCCTCAATGTCTGCTATTGTTCCTTCTGAGAATGAGACCCCTTCTGTGTGGATGAGCTTCCCTCCATCCGACCACACTTCTCTAGTCCGAATGACATCCCAATATCAGTGCTGTAGATTCTGGCAGTGTATATTAGTGAGTCGATGTCTCGCTCGCTCTTGGCGTACAGCTTGATGTCATCCATGTAGAGGAGGGTTAGGGTAACATGAATGGTGGCCCCATTCTTGAGTCGGTATCCGTAGCCAGTCTTGTTGGTGATTTGGGTGAGGAGGTTCAGATGCAGAACAGCAGTGGACACTTGTGTAAGTGGTTTGCAGTTTGCAGTAAATATATATTTAAAAAAAAAACTGCAACTGCAAAGCACTTGCACAAGTGTCAATCAAATGGGGCAGAGATCAAAAACTCTGGAAAGAATCATAATTCTTTCCAGGAGATGCTCTGCCCTACTGCTGTTCTGCATAGGTCTGAACCCCCTCAGCCAAATCATCAACGCGAGCCTTCCCATCCTTCCAAACAGACTCCAGGATGGTGGCTCATGGGATCCTCCCGGTCAGAGCCGTCATGCACTCCCGCGGCATCTGCCCCCGACCCGGAGTCGGTTAGGCACCTTTTGTGAGAGTACTGTGGACCTGTGGGCAAAGGCCGGCTCCTTGCAATTCCCCTACTTGCCAGCAAGGGAGGTCCTCGACACGCAGCTAGTGCTGCACGGGGTGAGCCACCGGAAAATAGCAAATAAAGACTTCATGGAGATGTGGCTCACCCTAGCCACCATATGGACCTCCAGAAACTTGCTAGTAAGCATGCAGATGAATTGCCTGCGCCTCTTTGGACAAAGGAGCCGGCGCTCCACGGACAGAGTGGAGCGCCGGGTGAGGCAGGTGGGAAGGAGCAATGGGGGGGGGGGGGAGCCCCTCTGACCACCATCGCTTTTTGGAAGGATGGGATGACTCCTAACTTCAAAAGACACTGACTACAGATACCGACTCAAGAATGCAGCCACCATTCATGTTACCCTAACCATCCTCTACATGGATGGCATCAAGCTGTACGCCAAGAGCGAGCGAGACAACGACTCACTAATACACACTGGCAGGATCTACAGCACTGACATTGGGATGTCATTTAGACTACAGAAGTGTGGCGGATGGAAAAAATCCCTGCCCCCTTCTTGCCACCCCATAGATATTTTTCTAGATCCGCCCCTGAGTGTTTTTTTTTTTCAAAAAGGCCTTAAAGTGGCCCTTATTTGATAGTGAATTGACGGGAAAGTGGATAATGAGAGAAGGGGAAAGACACGCCTCCCTATGTGGGCTGTGCTTAACCCCTGTGCCGCCAAAGCACCCCATATGCATATGGGATTATTCCTAAATAGTCCTATTCCTAAATAGTCAAACTTTATTTACAGTTAATCAGATTCACTATAACTAGAAGGGTGAATGCTGAAACTGAGCCAAAAATATTCTTCAGAAAAGTATTGCTCGGTTTCTCAGATGAGTTTTACAGAATGAATGGGAAAATGCTTTGACATTATTTATCATTGCACAATCACTTCAAAAATAAATACAATTGGAAACAATGAAAACATTTTGTTGCATTCAAATTTCACTACATCAAGGTTTGTTTTTTGTTTTTTACTTAGATCAGAAAAGTGTAGAGGGCATTTGTATTCAGTAAGCCTAAGGTAATAGTTTTCTAAGCTACATTTTGACACCCAGAATGTTGCAAGCCTTTGTGGGTGTCTTTTTGCACCTTGCTCATCCAGAGATTGAAGTTTTTGCCCATTTGTCTTTGAAAACCTGGGCTGTCTCACATTCAGAAATATGACTGTTAGGTTAATTGGTCTCTCTAAAAGAGCCCTTGGGCATCAGTGTTCGGTTGGTGAAAGTTTGTTTGTCCAATCTGTCTCTGTGTTGCCTCGTGATAGGCCATTGACCTGTCCAGTGTCTATCACACCTCCTTCCTAATGACCGCTGGAAATGGGTAGCGGCCCCCATTTGTCCCTCCAAGGACAATCAGGTAGGAGCAATATATCATTATATACCAGTGGTGTCCAAAGTCAGTCCTCAAGGGCAGGTACCGTGCATGTTTCCGTTTTTACCACACCTGAATCAAATCATGGTTCATTAGCAGGCATGTGCAGAACCTTGACATACTAAAATGAGGTTGATTAGCAATACCTATACCAATAAATGACGGTGTCATCCAGGACACAACACATCCAGGTAACATAAAATTCTTTCTGCTTCCTGGATATTAAGTTGTTTGTACGTTTTGACTGTGACGAGACTTTTACAACAATAGTCTTCAGTCAGAAGCCTCAACAGATTTGTTGCAAGACTGACTGACTGGAACTGGAGATCCTTCCTGCCCACAGCGTCACTATCCACAATGATTCTTTGAAGACATTTGGATGACATAGGTGTAAGGAACATTTAATTTTCTTTGGGATCAATAAATGCATGTTTTAGTGGAGCTAAACATTGTCAAATTTGTCTTATGTTGGGTTTTCTTATGCGTAAATATGCTGTGATTTACAGGTTTTAATTTTGCCTCTACCTGACTGCTTGATATTCAGCATCCTTAATTTTGTTGCAAAAATAATAATACTTTTGCAAGTTTTCTTCGGAGGGTTGCCATCGACTCTAACCAGCACTATGGTTCACACTGTGCAAGGTTTGGGCACACTCAATTTGTATGTAAAAAAAAAAAAATTATGTTGGTCTAACATATCATCCTGAAATGGCTTTTGGCAAACTGAAAGAAGGTCTTCAACACAAATCATGTTGCTCTAAATTGTGTTTCAGCATGTGAGAATGAACTATTACATCAGTTAATCTTAAAAAAAAATGGTAGAGGCGACTGTGGCAGCCATCTTCCTCCTTTGTCACATATGTTTTGACAACTTGGGTTAGTTGCAACTGAATGAATGTAACTACAGTGAAAAGTACAGTGGTCAGTATGAATCAAGCCTGTTTACAATTTGGGTGGGGTATCATTACATCAAAAGAAAAGTGCACTCCTATCATCACAACCTCACATGAAAAGAAACTAAGCAGTGAACATTTAACATGAAAGTTTCCCTGGATCATAATTACAAAGGAAGCCCTAGGACTGATTCCAGCTTGGTGAATGTGAAGTAGTTTTGTGAAACCACCACTGCAGAGCGTCTTCAGTAGTTGCAGGAGGTGACGCTAATACTTGTGGAAGATTGCCTTGTGACAAGGTTGGCGACAAAGAAGTCTCTTCTGTCCAAGAAAAACACAGATAGACTATAGAGTGATCCTGCAGGAAGTACAGTGAAGGAATCACAGAAGACTGATGCAGAGTTATTTTTACTGATGGATCCTCCTTCCGATTCCTTTGAACATCTGGAAAATAATTTGACTGGAGGGGAAACAGCGAATATTCTCAAGAGAGGAGCGTCCCGTCAGCATGCAAAAGACAAGAAACTACTTACATTTTTTGCCGAGAGCACTGCCATGCATACAAAAATTAGATCAATAGATTCCCCAAAGACTAACTTTTTTTTTTTTTTAGCTACAACGAATAAAAACACTTCTGAAGTGAGAACTTGAATTTTCCCTTAAATTTTGATTTAAAAATGGACTTTTGGAAATTTTCAGAGCAATAGGAAAAACTTGGGAGTTTTAGTTTTATCAGTCCTTTTAGATTTCACCAGTACTCTCTGCTGTTTTCTGCTAGGAATATTTAAGAAGTGTATAAGTGGAAGCGCGTCTGTGTGGTCTTGATGAGGAGAGGTAACATTTATCTCTTAAATGTAGCCAAGTGCATTTTTACATCCTCTATAAATCGCAATTTGGATCAAACGTACGCCAACGTCTGCTTTTGGCTGTGCCTCATGAAACTAAAATAATACCATTTAAAGGGTAATTGTTGAATATCTCCGCTGCTAATGCAGCATCCATGGTTGTCTTGACAACTCACACTAGTCACGGCCTCAAAGAGAAAAGCTACTGTACACAAAACCAGCCAGAAACCCATTGTTATGGCATGGGAAATGGTATAAATGTGCAGCCACACTTCAACGCCTTCACTCAGTCTCTCTTTGTGCCTTTACACTATTCATCTAGAGTTTGCACTCACCTCATATTCACATCTATTTTTGTAACAACAAAATGAACAGGAGTGCAGGCAACGTTGTTCTATATAATAAGAATTTAATGGCTCTTCTTTGGCCACAGTGAGAAACCTATTTTATTCGTTATGTATTGCCATATAAGGTGGTGAAAAATTTCTGTATTGTATATATTTTTTTTTGCAAGGTCTTAGAAATTTGCTCAAGAATTCAATAATTGTTCAATCCTTTGATTAGGAATAAATGATAAAATAAAAAAAAATGTTATTTGCAAATGCGATGTACATTGCATTGCAAAGGTTTTCATATCCCTTCTTCCGTTTTCCACAATTTGTCTCATCGTACCCACGCACTTCAACGTATCTAATTGGAATTGAAGAAAACCTTCTCCACAGTACAATGCTCCCACCACCAAAACCTCATGACAATAGCCACAGAGATATTTGATTACACACAGCCGGGTGCGCAATCCAATCTCAAGCAGACCGGTGGAAATTTGTGAGCCAGCTATATTGGTCTGCCATCACCACACGGCAACCTGTTAGTGGAAACCTATCAGGTTTTACTTTCTACTTCGTTAAAAGTATCAGGATGACAGATTTACTGAGGCAGAAATTTCTACAAATCTTCCCAATAAGAGCCTGCACATAAATGTATTTTGAAAACCACTTCTTGCAACTTTCCTTTGCTCACAAACCACAAGGGTACGGATGCTGTGTGCGTTGAATATATCTTGATAACACTTTTGGATGATGGATTGTACACTGCCTCGTGAGATATTCAAGCAAATATGCACGTACATTTGTTTGTTTGGCTTTTACAGTTATCGCTTGATTGAACTTGATTTAACATGATTATCAGGGGTGGATCATAGAGTGGCCATGCCCCCACCTGATCCCACCTAGTGGGTAGCACTGCATATAAACTCCCAAAAATTAAACCGGCATTGCCGTATTGCTGGTCGTGACATGACCAAATGTCCGAGCAAACAGGTCTCCTTCTTTATCAGCAGCTCTTTCCTCTCCAGCAGGACTCAGCCAGCCTGTCATTAGCGGCTCCACTTGAGAGGAATACCAACAGGCGCAGACACACCGAGTGAGCAACAAGCAGCAACAACAACAACCACAGGCAGTGTTTCCGCCCACGTCACCTTTCCACCACTTCAAAAACACCTGGATCCTGCCGCTGCCGCTGCTGCTGCTGGGAGGAAAAGCAGCACCCACCTGTTAATTCTGGAAAAAACTGATAAAAAAAAAAAAAAAAACATCTCCGATGGGGAGATCATCATCTCTCACAGAGAATATTTCGGGTTCAGACTGTTTCCCCCCATGTCCCACACATGGCTGTCAGAGGAAGCTGTAAGCCCTCCATGCTGCGGGTGGATGACTCCGCTTGTTAAAAAAGAGGCAGAAAGCATGGCAGGAGCTCAAGCTGGACACTGCATCAGCTCCACACCGTATGGCAGACCATGTGGCAGCAAGCTAGTGGGATTTTCAAGCAAAGCATCAGACACAGAATGACATATAGAAGATGTTGGAGTATTGTACCAACGCTTGCACAAAGTTGTAGCTCCTCATCTTTTCTTCTTTGTGACCTTATAATAACTTATGGCGGAGGAATTTTATTTATTTATTTGACACTTAGATTGCTTTAAAAAACAAGCCCCGAACACCTCATCTGGTTTATATGCAGATTATAAACAAAGACAGTTTCCAAGTCTGTCTCAGATTAAATTCTCCATCAATTCCCAGTTGTGCAAGGCGGTTTAACCACATTTCTTTGTCCTCGGGAAGGAGCTTCTTGTCTTTGGGTTATATTACACCAGTTCCTGTGGCATGATGGCTACCAGGGAGGGGGTCACTGTAATCTGGCAGCACCATCTGTGGCTGTCATCTGAAACTGCCACTTACAGAACCTAACACAGTCCCCCATGTCAACACTCGCCACCAGCTCAACCTTCCCTCGCCTCCCTCCAATAGGATATGCAACATCTCAGAAAACTCTGAAATATAAGGGAAATTATTAGCTGTGCTGAAATGTGGTTTAAGAAAACGGATGTCATGTCATCACATTTGTTTTCTGTTTTTTTAACCCAGATGAAAAGTGAAACCTTGTACATATTTCAGCCTAAAATGGAACATAAATGCTGGAGAGCACTTCACTTTTTCCCTTGAATATGTCAACACAAGATAAGTTTAATGTCAGCGTAAATGGTAAATGTACACTAGATGGAGCCAAACGCTAGGACAATGAAAACTAGAAGTTCTTTCTCGGTGTAGAAATACATGTCTGAGTGCTTGTAATTACGCAGTAAGTCATCCAGCTGCAACGCATTCGCCTGATTTAAAAAAAAACACAATACGCCAAAATCACCGAGGTAAATGTGAATAAGGGCCACAAAACTTTAAAAATGAAAAACTATTTTACTAGAAACTTTCCAAAAAAAAAAACAACAAAACAGACCATCTGTAAATTCTCGTAGCTGTATAACAAAACAATTACTCCCACATTTGCTTTATTTAAAGAAACGTATTGAATTTCCAGAAGTCTGTCTATTCCCAACAACAACAGGATATGGGTCACTTTTTCTTTTAAAGTATTTGTTGTGTTTAGCTGAGGTCAATTAATTGGATGCAGCCAAATGCCTTTGAGTAAAAGTTGGTGGATGTTTCTCATTCTATTTATTAACTAAGAAATGCGATCAATAAAAGATTTTTACTATGTATTTTATGTAACATTTTCCATCTTAAAAAGATTCTATTGCCATTTGTGCTGGTGGGAACCCTGAGGTTTGTAGCTCTGATATACAAGTTCGCTACCTGAATCAGAACCATTGCTACATGACTTTGTCTTCTGTCTGCAAACTGTGAATAGAAGCCACAAGTACAAATCTTCCTGAACGTCAAACTACAATTTATTACCCAACAAGCCTTGTTGCTATATGCATATAGATCGACTGAACAATATTGACCATCTTTCACGTCTTCTCTTCGTTTTGCTGAAGTGCTTTTTCTCATTTTACTGAGTGGGTCCTGATTTACTTTACTGCTGTACACATTTAAGTATGTTGTTCAAAAGATGCAACTTTTGAGAAGTTTATTTGGCTTGTAAAATAAAAAACATTGTAGTGTGGTTGGCCATGTAAAGTAAGCTAATTCTGGGAAGAGTTTGGTTTAAAAGTATGATCTAAGAGTAATTGGAGGCCTAAAAAACTATATATATAATAAAAAAGAACATCCAGTTTGATTTTTGAACAACTGTTTATATGCAGAGTCTTGGAAATCCATGGAAAACATTCAACAAGTTTGAATAAAATTTGAGTTCAGATGTGAAATGTGTTTTTCAGAAATCATTTTTTCTCTTTCTTTTAAATAATAGGCAAGGAATTCTGAAAATGTAAATATTTTTGCTAAAAGAAATGTTTTTTTGTTTTTTTTCCATATTGATCTACACCTGGAAATTCTTACAAGCAAGTTCTTGACTGGCCGCAAAAATAAAACAATGCTTAAATTACATTTAGTTTAGTGTTAAGAACGCTAGTATTTGTTGCCAGTGATTCTACGACAAATTAACAAATTAAAATAAATTCTTGAAACCCTAACCTCTCTCCCCCTTTAATAAACAAACAAATATTTAATTCATCTATGTGAGCCACTGCAATAAAAGATGAATTTACGTTAAGGCATTTTTTTTTTTTTTTGCACATCTTTGCGAGAAGATGTCAAAAATTTTGCAGGATGTTGTAAATTTCACAGAAACACAATGAACTTTGGGTGATTTCATTTAATTTTCATAAATGCAAAAAAAATTTAAGTCGCACCAAAGGAGTCGCACCTCAGCTTCTTCACTGTGTACATGCGGCTAAAGCAAAGATTGCTCAGGTGAGCTGAGGTGAAGGTTTACATTTTCATTCAATACATCTTGTGACGTAAAACCAGAGCTTTTGTAATTGTAGAGTAAGCGCAGGGCGTCACTCCCACAGTGTGAATCATCGTTTGAACAGTCTGACCACAGGGCTGCTGAAGAAAATCTGTGGGACCCAGTTTGCAATGAGACGCTATGTAATATATGAATACAGAATAAGACATTTATTGGCTAATAACACATTTAAATACAACCCAAAATGGGTGCCGAGTTGTCGCGGCCGTCACAGGTTCGAGTACCAGCCTGATGACTTCTGCCGCATGACTTCTCCCTCTCATTTCACGCTTCCCTGTCTGACCATTCTCTAAAAGCAAATACAACCCAGAGCATTAATACGTTTAAGAACTAGTTTTCTGTCTGAAATTTTACAGATTAGATTTCAATGAAGCGTTCCAACTTAAAAGTAATACGAATATGCACAGAAAAAAGCTGGAAATTCATACCGAGAAGCCCTGAGGCACTGAATTACACATTTGATACTTCAGTAGAAATTACTTCATCACCTTAAAACACTTCCAAAACCTTTTCTGGTATAAACTGATGAGTAGGCAGGAGAAAAAGTGGCCATGTAGGAAACGATTAAAGCTCAAACTCATCATCAGGGAAGTGCAACTTCTAAATAAATCATAAATGACAATACTGAGTGTTTAGTCCTGTTCAGAAACACTCTTAAATGCAATAAAATACCAGAACAGTGAGATGCAGAAATAAAACAAAAATCCTGCCTGCTTCATTTTTAAATGTCCATGGCATCAAAAATATAATCAGCATACATTTTTCAAATAAAAAAAATATATATATTTATACCAATACTTTATTTCAGGACTAGTGAGTGTGAGAGCCACTGTCCAGGATGAAACATCCAAGATCCATAAATACATCAAAGACAAAGCCTCAACGGACGATGTGCTCAGCGAATGTCTCAGGCAATGGGGAACCGAAGACAAGGTGCTGGAAGTACCATCATGGGAGGACAAGCCCCTACATGGGATGTACCACCGACAAATAACTGAAGTGGCTGATGTCAGGAAAACCTACCAATGGCTGGAGAAAGCTGGACTCAAGGACAGCACAGAGGCTCTCATCCTGGCCGCCCAGGAACAGGCCCTAAACAACAGAGCAATAGAGGCTCAGATCTACCACACCAGACAAGACCCAAGGTGTAGGTTGTGCAAGGAGGCCCCTGAGACAGTCCAGCACATAACAGCAGGGTGCAAGATGCTGGCAGGGAAAGCATACATGGAACGACATAACCAAGTGGCGGGCATAGTGTACAGGAACATCTGTGCAGAATATGGACTGGAAGCCCCGAGATCAAAGTGGGGAACACCCCCAAAAGTGGTGGAGAATGACCGAGCTAAGATCCTGTGGGACTTCCAGATCCAGACAGACAAGATGGTAATGGCGAACCAACCAGACATTGTGGTGGTGGATAAAGAACAGAGGAAAGCCGTTGTGGTGGATGTAGCAATACCAAGTGACTACAACATCAGGAAAAAGGAGCATGAGAAATTGGAGAAATACCAGGGCCTCAGAGAGGAACTGGAAAAGACCTGGAAGGTGAAGACCACAGTGGTGCCTGTGGTCATCGGGGCCCTCGGGGCAGTCACCCCCAAACTGTAGCAGTGGCTCAAACAGATCCCAGGAACAACATCAGACATCTCAGTCCAGAAATGTGCAGTTCTAGGCACAGCCAAGATACTGCGCAGAACCCTCAAGCTCCCAGGCCTCTGGTAGAGGACCCGAGCTCAGAGGATGAAACAGACCACCCGCGGAGGGTGAGAAGGGAATTTTTTTTTAATATATATTCACACACATTTTAAGAAGTCTCACTTCTGGCTTTTGGAAACGGAGCTGTGATGCAAAGAGATACTTAGGAGTACAATGACATAAATGCATAATTCACAATTCAAACACTGATCCATACCTGGCATTCACCCTTAATAGGGGGACAATTATAAACAAGGCAAGCTTGTGTTAACAAGAAAATAATGCAGTTACCTTCATCCCTCCTCTGTATAAAGCAGCAAACAGACACTGAGTGCAGAAATACACCAAACAGTGAACCTAAAAAGTTCATACTGAAGTGTTTCAGACTCGGCACCGGTCCTAAATCTCTTCTCTTCACAGCAGTGTCACATGTTTTTTCTTTCTGTTTTAAAGATGTCATCTTGTTCCTGATCAGAGTTGTTTTACTCCTGCACTCTCATTTTATATATATATATATATATATATATATATATATATATATATAGATAGATAGAATTTTTTCTGTCAGCTTCAGTGTCATCTGATTCTGGAGCGCTTGACAACTATCGTACCAGCAACCATGTCGTAGACAGTCCTGTTGTGCTGAAAGAAGAGGAGCGTGATAAATGCTGGGAAAAAGAAGGCAATGGAGAAGTTCTTGTTCAGGGCTCGGACCGTTGACCTGCAGAGGAAGACATGAGGACAGGGTCAATGTTTGAGGAAGAGTTGGGATAGATTTAAGAAGAAAAAAAAAAAAAGATATAGAAAGTAAGTTGCTTACGCGGACAGGGAAACATTTGTTGCCGGCACTACAAGCACCCTATTGGGCTGAACCAGAACCGACGAATCGCACGTAACAACTCTGAGTCCGATGAGAAATTTCCCTGGAGTGGCACCGCCAGCTCCCCAAATGCATACAATCTGAATGCAGGAGGGAGAGATGCACCTGCGTCACTTCTTGTCTGCAGCTATATGCAGCTGGCCCCTGGGAAACTATGAAATACTATTAAAGCTTCTCACCTCATAAAAACAAACTAATATCCGATACACGAGGGCAACGAGCATCATTTTCTGCAACTCCTCCATCGATGTGTCTTCATCGATTTCCTCCACTATGAAATGCATGGCAAACTTGGAAACGTCTCTGAGAAGCAAAACAGATCCAGATGCAAACAGTTGAGACTTTTCCACCTAAGAATGCCTTTTTCGTGTCATTTGTTGGAGCACAGCAACAAACTTTAGCACAGTTAGGAATAGGTCTATTTTATTTAGGGGTATAAGACTAGAAGAGTTGAATAAAAAAAAAACAACACCCAACACATTTCAGTTTTATTTGTAAAACAATAAAATAAATGAAAGTATTCAGTTCCTTTTACCACATTTTACCAAACTACTTTGTGCTGGTCTGACAAATAAATTCCCAAATAGTTTTGCAAGGCAGTGTATACATTTAACTTTCCAAGTAGGATAATAAAAAAATTTAAAAAAATCTGTCGCCTTTCTCCCAGGTTAACAAAATGAACTCACTTAATTCCACTTAGGTGCATGATACTGATGATTATGGTTGCTTTGATGAAGAACAATATGAAGAAATCCACCATCTCTGCCATAAGTCTTTGGAGAGGTGAAGGGATGCTGTATTCTCGACCTGGTGAGAAGAAGTATGAAAATTAAAGGTTGGCAGCTGTGTTTCAAAAGAACATAACCTTCAAATCCACAGTATTCAAATGAAACGAGAAATAATTCATTTGCAATCTGGAATGAAAGTTTTACTACTTCCTTCTGTACCTGAGAAATTGGAAGATCTCAACAAATACTTGAATTTTCTAGAAAGTCATTGAGTTTTAAAGGACTATTAAAGGCTTTCCAACAAAATCTCTAACCAAGGATTATGCAAATTCTGCAACTCTAATAATGCAATAATGTCATAATGTCAGTGTCAAAAAACATTCCCTAATTAATGCTTTGACATATTTGGAAGTATAGAATACAACAATGCCACCAGACACATATCACTTTTAAAAATTACAGTAGATATTACAGTAGAAGCCAAACTGTGACAAAATATGTTGGGTAAATTATACAGAAGCTCAAGCAAACTTTAAATAGCACAACCTGCTTAGCAGACAAAAGTTGTGCAGACCAGCAATCATATTTAAAACTCTTTCAAACACACACACACACATACACATTTTATTAGTTTTAGCTGTAGTTGAGAATTTTTTTCTTTTATTTTGAACCCTAGAATACGTTTTTAACTAATTATACTATTCTTACAAAATATTGGGGGATTCTGTATTTCTGTATTTTTATCAAGAGTTCTTTTAAAGTTGTGTGACAGAAATAATCATAAACGCAAACCTACCGAGCCCGTCAGGTGACATGGAAGAGAAAAAAAACTCAAGGCCACGACTTGATTAATTCGTGGGCACGACTTAATAACTCGAGGCCACGAATTAAACGTGATGGGTGAAGAAATGTTCAACTTCCCCGAGGTCAACGTATTGCTTAGGTGGAAGCTGGAGCTTTTTAAGTAGCCGAAAGTGCTGCTAAGAATCGCTTCCTGCCTGACCAGCAAGCAATGTGCTTACAATTCATTCAGAGATTGAAATAAAACGAAATGAGATCGGATTTGTCCATTATTAATGATAATTATTAAGTCATTAAAAAAGTCGTGGCCACGATTTTGTTTTTCCCTCCCGTCACCATACAAATCACACAGTAGGCCATGATTTCATTTGTACACAGCAAAGTCGGTTGAGTGTAAACAAAGGCGTTCAGGTCGGCAGCCTTTACCCTGTCTCTGTGCATGTCCATGATCCCGCTGCGGCTGCTGCTGCTGAGCGGCCGCTGGGGCCCCGACAGCCGCTTCCCCCGCTCGGCTGCTCGGGGAATGAACCGTGGGTGGATAAGGCAACAGCGGGAGGCCAAAGGAAGCATTTTGCCAGTTCTGAGGATCAAAAACAAGAGCCGTGGACGTTCCGCTGGGTGGCTGTAAACAGGGTGGGACGGTCATAGTTGAAGCTAGCAGCCAGCTTTGCCAGTTCACATATCCAGTGTAGTACTGCCACATCCATGCCTGTAGCTTCTCACAGTACTCCACAGTCGAGCAGCTTTCGACGGACTTGTTTTTAGGCTCTGGACTCTTCTGCTCGTCTGTTCTGTGGGTAACGTCGTCAAGCAGCGCCTTAACTTGTTCAACGAAAGGTTTATTCTTTCTCTTGTCCGCTTCCATGACAGTGTTTTCTTGGTCTGCCATGTTTACAGGCGAACCATGACGTGCGGACGTAAGGTTGGAGTAGTTCATCCGGAAGAAGTCAAATAATTATGGTGACATTTTTGAACATTACTGCTAACTGAGAAACTAGAGTTGCACATAGGTTTGCCATCAGCTACATTGTATATTCACAAACTAATTTCAAATAAGAGGAATGTGCCCCCCTTCTCAATGCAGTAGTACCGTCCAATATTTACCTGCTATTACAAGAATCAGTCACAAGATGTCAGCTTTTCTGCAAGATAGAAACTAAATGAGAATCTGTGTTTTCATTTATTTTTAAGAGACTCGAAGCATCTTTGGCCCTCTGGTAAAGACCCTTAAAATTATCTCTATAGTATTAATGTATGCTCACACAAAATTGGTTAAATGATTTAGCCTTTAATAGAAGCTCCTTCACCCATACACTTTAAAAATTGTTTTTAATTTAACAAAAATCACTGGGGCTTCAAATGTGAAAATGGATGGAGCTACACTCAAGGTACACTTAGAAAAAGAAAAAAAAAACACCTGTTGAACAAACTACCCACTGCAATGACTAAAGATTGAGTAAATGAACAGTTTCATTATGTGCAAGAAAGGCCCAAAGTCTAGACCTAATTAGAACATTTATAACACATTCTTTAGCCTTTGCACCCCAATTTCTTCAAGCCGTTTGCTACTTGCTGAAAAATGGACTACAATTTTGAGATTTGACTATGGCACTTTGATATCCATTATGAGCCACAAATAACCATGGCTAAACCCATCCTGAAGAGTTAACATTTACTAGGACAGTCTTGGCTAGACTCTTTATAACCAGAAGGAGCAGATAAGTAGATTTAGAACAATACATGAATTCAGCAGCTAATAGTATGATTGTGTTTAAGAGGGTAAAGCCAATTCAAAGTAGTCTGCTTCCTAAATCCTCCACCCCCCATCCACACAAAGCTTAATCCAGACTAATGGGGTTAAAGAGGGGAGGAAAAAGGAAAAAAAGAAAAGTTCTAGTAGTTTTCAATGGAAATGCACTTGACAAAATATGCTCATGTTCAGTGTTATTGTTGGCCCAAAGCCAATTCAAGCATTCAGCTGCAGCCTGTGGATTCATGAGTCGACCCAGTTTCAGAGAACCCGACCCCCCCCTAATTAGGTGCTCGTTTCAATCCCCCCCACCCCATCTGTGCAAGATAAAAGGCCTCCTGCACACAGAGGGATCCCAGTACCAACCGAAGCAGGGATTTTACCTCCCAAATCCACGTCATAAGGAATGCAGCATTTCTCGTCCTTCAGGCTTACATCCCAGCAAACTAATGCTTTTTGCATTAAATAGTTTCATCCAGCTAACTTTCATTAATAAAAAAAAACAGGCATGGTACCAAGTCCATGAAGCAATAAGAGGCATTAGAGTCTCCAAGCTATGATTAGTCTTGGAAATCATCCCAGTTCAATCAGTCTTGTGCTGATAAGTAGCTTTGAAAGCTCAGAATTAAAAACTTGTACAGAGGGGGGCAGAACATAAGCTCCACCCACAATTGTACTGCAGATTTACAGAGATTACATTTGAAGCCAAAAAAAAGCATTAAAAAAAAGGTGTAGAGCTCATCTTAATTAACCACAACCACACAGAAAGTAGCATCATGCGTTTTATTTAGAGCTTCATAAACCTCAATTCATTAGCATCCAGTTCATCACAGGGAGGTTATGCTGCCTTTTCATAGGTCCTAACTGCAACAACATCATCCATGATACATTTCTGTTGAGACAAAGAGACGAACCATTTGTCATTTTAAAATGGTCAATTTAAAGATTACTAAAAACTTAAATACATTTTTACACTGGTTTAGTTTCATTAGAAGTAGTGAACTACATTTTAAAAAGGACAAGCTATTAAAGTGTGACAAGACATTTTACTCACAGCCGTAAGTTTTCCATCTTGAACCTCTCTCTCCAGGGTCGTAGTCTTTCCTTCCCAGGATTGTTTCTGCATAAGTTTCCCATTCTCCAAGGTGAAGATGGACTAATGGGGGGGATAAGAAAAGGAAAACGGGTAAACGTGGAGGAGTTTGGATCGTAATATAAAAAGGACACTTTAACGACAGAATGATCCACCTTTGCGTTGCGCCCGTCTGCCGTCGTCTCATCAAACTCCTCGTTCAGCTTGAACTGGATCGCGGTCGTCTTCAAAGTGCTCTCAGCCTTTATGGAAACGACCCCGTCATCCGCCACGCTGATGATCAGGTTGGGCTTTGCCAGGTTCCCCATCTGGCGAGTGGCAAAGCTCATACCTATAGACAAAAAGAATGTATATGCAACTAAAACTCACTCATTTAAAAAAAAATAATAATAATAATAATAATAAAAGAGAGACTCTTACCGACTGCCTTCATGTATTCATCGAAGTTGTCGCTGGAGACTAGAGTCCACTTTCCTACAAACTGCTCGACCATGATGCCAGAGAAAGAGCTCAATCAGCACCACGAAACACTTCACAATCTAAACGCCGGACACAGGCGATGTGACAAACTTCCCTATTTCAAGCCGGCGGATAACTCCCGAGCACCAATCATCAGCAGGTGCCCCGTCGCTTTGGAAATGGCCAGATTAGGGGGCGTGGTCTCGAATAATTAAAAAATAATAATAATTGAATCATGTGATGATCGCTTTTGGTTTTGGCTTCGGCTTTACTGACTTCAGCATTGTTTAAAGCGAGCAGATAATCGTGTAATAGGATCACCTGATTTCTGCCTGACTGCATAAAAGGACCAATATGCATGCTTTTTGTGCTTTCCCTATTGACATTTTTAAAAATAATTTGTTTGTAAAAGATTTAATGCTTTTTAAATATGTAAAACTACTAATGTCCTCGTTAAATAACATATTATGTATTTTATTTAAAAATTATTTGTATACTGTCTTTTTTGTCCTTATCCTTGAAAATGAGTTCCTCTGTTTCAAAAGGCCCTTCAGGCAAACATACACTGTAAAACTGGCAAACTCAGGCGTATTTGAACAGCTAATTCATTTGTTCTTATATGCATTTTAAATTAAAATGCTCGTAAAGATAAGGGCATTGAACATTTAAATCTTTGAAACTTGTGGTAATTTAGATGTGAACCGGCAGATGGCGGCATTTGTAAAGCAATTCAAGTGTGAAGTGTCCGAATGACTTCAAATTATTTAGGGCACTTGGATAGAAGTAGCCCATGTGGCCCCCTATTCTCTGACACGGAGAAACATTTATTTCTAATATCTGTTTTATGTTTTAGTGCGTTAGATAGGGGACACTTCTATTATCAGAGATTTTTTAAATACACTGCCATAATTTTAAAGTCTTTTTTTTTTTTTTTTTTTGATGAACATATTTTTGGAAACATAAAGGTCCTAACAATTCACTGTAAAAAACAAAACAAAAATGTATTAAGTAAATAAATAAAACACATTGACATATAATAGCAGATCTCGATGGGGAAATTATACAGCATTTTTATGTTGATAAGAACATGAAAGGAAGGAACTATGAGGATTTCATAGACACCCAGCAAATCAAAAAGGAAAAAAATAAAATTATGAGGTAGGTAATTTCATTAAACCACAATGTGAAGCAACTAAGTAGCTAATCATTAGCTTGTAAGTTTTCTATTTGAGAAAACAAAAACATTTTACTGCTCTTTTCCTAACATTGGGGTTATTTTAAATTGCTGTTCAATCAAATATTGTTATTGCTTGCCTCTGATTGCACCCCAACTAACCTCAATATTCCTCCCTGTAGGTGCAAAATGTACCTGGAGGGAGCTTCCTTGAGACCAAGCAATTCCCTGAAGGAAGATCTTTAACAACTTTATGTCTTTACCTCCAAACAGGCTGGGTTTATGGTTGCTGCCAGTGTTTTCCCAAACTGGGCCAGGCAAATCAAGGTCAGTGATTTGTAACTATGCAGATTACCAAATCACTTTTATGCTAATCCCCCACCTGACATTTTTAGAGCCTTGGAAAACATAGGCCCAAGAATTAGACACCCAACATCTCCATCACATTAAGGTTGTTGTTCTATGGAGGGACTGTTTCTTATATTTTTATGGATTATTTGGCTTGGAATTACTGTGGAAATAGTAAAAACAAAAACATATTTCATTCTAAGCTCTCATGCTAAAGAGCATTGGTGTCAACACTTTGAAATTTTTTTAAAATACTTTTGGCATTTTGGAAAATTTCCAACAACATTAAACCAAAGAAAAAGAATGAATATGAACAATGTCACGCAACTTAAGGATTTCATTTAGTGCTTCACACATATGTTACCTTCAATGACAGTCACGATGTAAAGGAGGCTTGGCTGCAATGTGTCTTGGGAGACTGTTTACCAATCCAATAAGCTGATTACTTGTTGTTCTGTCAGCCGGGGTTTCTCTGTGTACATACAGGTGCCGTCCAGCAGCCCCAGAGCCTGTCTAATGAACATGAACTCTTGCTGGCATCCACAGAGGAGTCCCTTCCTTGTGATTTTCATCAACACTTTCAGACCCCATTGATGGGAGAACAGTGGCCAGGAACAAAAGCTGCGTATACTGTACAAACACAGCTCTGAGCGGACGCACACTGACTCATTCTTCAGTGTGTGTGAGAACGGAGGGGGACCCCTTTCAGCCCCTTTGTGTCGGTGTCTGTCAACAGTGTAGTTGGAGGCAGAGCTCATTGTGGCGGCCAGTGTTGCGTATTGACACAGGGCCTCGTTTAGCTTGTTCCCAGGGTCCAACCTGAGCACTCATGAATAATGGAGAGAGGATCCTCAGGGCCAAGGAGGAGCTTCTAGTGTCTGACTGAGCTTTTTGTAAACTGCAACTTTATGTGCCAGCAGGTAAAACTGGGTCATGGCTGATTATGTTTGGTACTGAACTTGGTGTGACATGGTATGAATCTGGTTGGGGAGGCTGTGCATCAGAATAAAAAAAATAAATAAAAAAAATAATAATAATAAGAGAACACAAGACATCAAAGTTCAAATACGCATGCGTTTTAATCAGTTAGATTATTGTTTTAAAAAAAAAACTTAGTTTATGTCTGCAGTTCAATTCTGAATAGCATTACTTACCTGGTAATCAGGTAAAACAACACTGAGATCTAGATCTCATTTTCAAGAGGGACCTGGGCAGAAACTATATAAATACACAGAGTGACATGCTTCAAGTGTTTCTTTCTGTTAATTCTGATGATAATGGCTTGCAGCTCATAAAATCAAGCCGTGAAAATGATATAGTTTATATATTATCAGGCTTTTTCAGCACCTCTGACAAATTGTAACTAAACCACCTTCTAGTTATGTGTAATCCTTCTTAAAGAGGAAGTATTATGTAAAACAGTTTGGGGATTTTTTTTGGCTTTGCATCATGTTATAATGTTATTCTCTCATCAAAAACATACCTGAACTGTTGCTTTGGTTCTTTCATGCATGTCTGAGAAATCTTTTTATCTCCCATGGCAACCATTCAGTTGTGCAAAACGATTGTTAGGACAGGAGTAGCAATTTCCAATCTTACAAGCAGATTCTGCTCCTCAGACTAGCCAGCAGTAATTAGCAAACCCCTAGTGGAGTCGTGCATCTGCTGAGCTTATTGTGCAAGCTACCTCTGAGTGCAACGCTGGTAAAAAAAAAAAAATGCTATTAAATGGTTAATACAGGAGCAATCTCCTGAAGGTGGAGTGCTTGGAAAGAGCAGCCTCTAATAGGCCTAAACAGAGGCCTAAATAATTTCAGGGCATTAAATTGCAAAGTCAAATTCTTTCATGATATATGCAACATTTGTATCACCACTGAAAGTAAGATAGTTGATTGTGCTATTAAATATTGCTATGTGGCTGGGAAAACACATAATACTGCCCCTTTAAGTGAAGAAAAATGGGACTTCAAGTTTGATGAGTGGCATTGAACAGGTGTGTGCTGCAAGTCTGGCACCAGCAGGGGGCATCAGTTCAGGTCAGGTTCCCAGCAGTTCCAAACTACCATCAGAGAGGCTCACACGACCTGAGCGATGTGCCCTCTCCTCTTTGCCTTTTTCTGCAGCTGCAGGGAGAAGCATAGAGGCAGGCGCCAGGCCATGCTGCGTGGCCCGGGTGAAGAGTGTGTGTGTGCGTGTGCGTGCATGTGTGTGTGTTTGTGACAGGGTCAGGGAGGTGGCTCTTGCTTGTGTGCTTTGAGCTTTTTCATGCTTCCTGCTTTGATCTTCCCTCTCATCCCTTTATCCCACACGTTCCCTGAGCCTCGGGCTGCTGGTTTGCAGCACACCGACGGTGGGGCTGCGAAGGGAGAGTTGAAGGAAAGAGGGTGAAGGGGGGCCAGGGAGGGGGGTGGGGGGTCCCTTTCACAGTGAAGCTGCTTGTTCTGTCAATGAAGCAAGCTGTGTAGGGAGAGAGCTGTTCATGGGGTTCAGTCAGTGGGTGAGTGGGTGGGGGTCACCAGGAGCTAAACTGATGCACAAAGTACAGTTCCCTCGTCTTTTATCCATTCTCAGATCTCCAAACAGTGGGATGGAATTCCTCTGGCGCAGCGCTCAGAGGGTGGCCTCCTGACCCCTTACAATATGGGAAAGTGCACCCCTCAGCTGGTAGTTATATAAAGCCCACCAGAGTCATGAGAATCCTTGATAAATCACTCGGCTTGAGGCCACTCGTGTCTTTCTGCAGCTCACAAGGAGTGATTATTTTCCACAGGTCCTAAGTAGGCCCGGTTCAAAGTGACGCCACCTAATCGGTATGGCAAGAAGTTAGAGGATCATCATGTGAATATGCAGTGTGTTAGGATGCACGCTTTTATCCTCCTCCCATGGCCCCGGTAATCCTGGTGTAACCTTGCAAGCTCACACGCACACACTCCTGCTGACTGGGAAGCACAGATGCATATGCGCGGAGCACAGCCCCCATAATTGAACACTAATTGGAAGGAGGGGAGTGCACTTATCTTTATTTAGACATGTGGTAAGTGTTGGGCAGAGGGAAGCAAGTCAACCATCTCTGCAGCTGACTGCACTGAATATTTTATGACAAGCTCATGAGGGTGTGTTTGTGTCTGTCATGCAGCTACCCAGCTAAAGAAATAATCAAATTAGTCCCTTTAAGTGAAAGGGACTGTATTAAGACAATACATTGATGACACAACATTTTGTTTTAGGGATGAATCTCAAGAAAAACACTTTACAAAAATAACATACAACACTTGGAGTTTTTTTTTAACAATAAATATAGAGAGGATAATTTTTTTAATAGGCTTCTTATAAACTTTACTCTTAGAAATGTTAAGAAATCAACTTAATAGATCTAACGGTGGGACTTGCTTGGACTCTGCTTCATGTTTGTGTAAGAGTGAAGAGAAAAAGTAAAGGGGGCTGTGCTAACAGGGGCTTTCAGCAGATCACTGGCAGTTTGACTGCAGTGGAGAGTAATGGGGCTGGCAGGGCGGAATCAATTACTGGCCACAACAGATTTTCCCACAGGTCAGAGCTTGGGAAAGCACTACTTCACTGCAGAGCAGACAGCTGGCAGAGAGCATCCACTGGGAAAGGAGCCGGCTCTCTTTTTAAAAAGAGAAAGCTTTGTATGTATGCATAATAATAAACTCATCGCACAGCAAACTGACCCTTTTTTTCCTTTATTTAATCTGCCTGCATTTACAGTCACTTGCAAATTTTGAATGCTTTCGCATTTTGTCCCACAACAGTCACAAATGTCAATATATTGCAATGGTATTTTAATTGGTAGGTCGAAACAAGGTGAGGTTTTGAAGTGGAGAAAAAAGGATTTATTTATTTATTTATTTATTTATTTATTTATTTATTTATTTATTTATTTATTTATTTTTAATATTATAAATAAAAATCTGAATCAGAATATAATTTGAAATATATTTGCATTCTGTCTCTTATACCCAACATCCCTTAAATATAATATTTTTTATTCAACAAAGTGTACATCAACAGGATGGATATTAGTCATGCATTCCATGTATCTGGCCTTTTTGGAAGTGGCAAAAAGACATTGTTGAAAAAAGGTCATAAAAAGTGCCATTTAAAGTTTGCCACTGGTTCTCATAGATGACTCACAAAACAAGCAGAAGAAGGCGTTCCCGTTAAATGAGTCTGACATTGAATGCTTTGCTAGAACACTATGAGTGATAAAAAATAAAATAACACTGCACATTACCCTGAACTTAACATCAATGTGATGAAATGTGACGGTGGCAGCATCATGCTTTCTAAACGCCTTCATCTCCCAGCAAGAAACATACAAATGTGAGATCATTCATACACTAAAAATGGAGCTTGATCTATTTTGGGGGAAAACATTTTTTTTTAATTGCAGCTTCTAGATGAGCAAAGCTATATAAACACACATGTACCATACTGATACTCTATTGATATGCAAACTGTGTTCTTCCAGTGGGGACACAATGCATGGCCTTAAAAGTAAGCTGTCTTCTCTGCGCTCCTGTCTCTGGACAGACATCATGCGCTGTCTCCTGCTGTGCTTATTTAGAAATCTGTCTTGTGATCTGCCTTCCCACCATTGTGAGCTTGCAAAAAGATGAATGGCACCAAGTAGCTAATTATAAGGCCAGTGTACCTTTGTGGGGTAAAAAGACTGACATATATTCAATTCAGCTATTCTTGTTTGTCAAATAAATAAATAAATAAATAAGATTTTTCATCTCGTGACTTAAGCAGAGAGGTTAGTGGCAGCGTTCTAACCTGAGAGGAAAAAAAGGAAGAAAAAAAACTGAATGAAACAAGAAACAAAACCCCATGCTACACAAAGAAAGAAGGAAGTCAACATATCCTTCTTGGCTTTACCTATCCAAAAAAGCACAAATAGAAAGGATGCCAACAAAGGCAGGAAAGTAAAGAATGAGAAGGCGGGTGTATTGTGGTTGAACAGTGGGAATGGATCTCAGGCCTGGTCTGCTCTCTGCCCGATATAGAGCCTGGGTGCTGACTGGAATAAGAGGGGACAGGCAGGAAGCTGTGGCCCATAGGATAACATTGTTGTACAGGGGCTGTCTTGGAGACATTTCCCCAAGTCAGGCGGCTTATTTAGGACCAACTTGGGTGGCATTTTCCCTTCCTTACATAATATCATACGTCTTGCGTGCAACAAAGTTCAGGCTTTTTCCTTCGCCAACTCCCCTGCACCATTCCCCAGCTGAATAAAACATGAACAAGGAAATTATCTCACATGCTCAAGTGCCTTCCTGACAGCCTCCCTTCCCCACAGCACCCACAAAACACAAACCCCACTGCAGCAGTTGTTGAGTGGCAGGTATAAGATGTCAACATGGTGTGCACACAGGATGCAGGCCCGGCTGTGAGCGCCGCTGCTGCCGACTGCCACGACGGTTGACATAGTAAATCAATCCTGATGGGAGGGTGTGTAGGACAAGGCGGAGGGCGAGGGAGGAGGTGGGGGAAGCGAGGGCTAGACCTCCGTCAGACACACTCAGCCAGCCAGGGAGAGACTGTCGACGGGTGGGAGAACACTCGCCGGGAAGAGCTCACACGGAGATTGAGTTACCACGGAATTAGATCGGGGTTGTGGGAAACAGCACCTCCAGAACACGCCCACACACTCTCATTCACGCAAACACACACACAAACACGCACAGGCGCACACTCGGGCCGCGCTCTCCCACACACAAAAAAAGAGTCACCCAGGGAAACCTGAGGGAAGATTGAGGAAGGCAGCTGGGCACACGCCAGTTTCAAACAAATGCTTGCTTATACCTTTTAGCTTCCTGGCACACGGTCGGTTTTGAGAGCAGTTTCATCTACGAGCCGGTGCTAAATGAAGTGCAGCGGTCACCGGCTGTGCTGGCATGCTGCTGAGGTTGTTCAACTTAAAGATAATCTAGAGAAATGTGGCAGTCATAAACAAATGAGCTGAAACTGAACAGGTTCAAACAGAATCGGACCACTTATAATGTTCACCCTGACCGTCCTAAAGAAAAGGTTTTGATGCCAGAGCCCAAAGGTCAAGGTTTTGGGGAAGCTACGTCATAATTAGTGACCTTAAGGAGACAGAGGAATGCTGACGCTAATGTAGAGGACCTTGACAGTGAGGTGTGAATGGTTTGAGTATGCATAATGGAAACCACCTGAAAAATCCTGTCACAGTGGAGACCCATTACTATAATAAGATGATAAACAATATTAAAGCGATTCAAAACATCTTTAAGCTGTTATCTGTCAGTCAACAAATGTCATGTATGTGAGAGGATAAAAGATCTGATAAAAAGGGAAAGTTTGTCTGACTTGCTTTCTCAAACTCAACAAGATCTTTGATGTTTGAGATAGCTGAGTGCTACTTTATATATTTTATGGGTATAAAATATATAATTTTGAAGTATCTTCCAGTTAGGGTCAGTATGAATTTCTTTGTTTTTTTTTTTATTTCCAGATCTATTTTTTTAAGTTGCCTGTCAATGTGACAAATGATTGAGCAGCACCAGCTTTTTTAATGTGTCCATCCACCCATAAATCCATCCATCTCATCTGTGGGCAACAAAAATTAAGGCTGGTGAAAAAAAAACAACATCATTATAGTAATGGTAGTAATGACAGTTAATAGACATACGCAATTCAAATATAAGCTCGCCATTGTTACAGTTCATTCATTGTTCTTTATTTGTTTCCTCATTTTAATAGCATTTAAAATCTATTATCTTTGCAAGCCTTGATTTTTCATGTTCAAATTAAAAGATCACACTGACAAATAATAATGAATAATCAGTATCCATCCTTCATTACAGTCTGTGGTTTTTGCAGGTTCATGCCTGAGGTCAAAAACTCAGGAAAGTTTTATTACAGTGGGAAGGAGGAAGCCTTTAAGGTGGTGCACTGTTGATGAGCTTCCATTTGCAACGTGCACAGAAGAACTGAGTCAACATTTCTGATCAGTGTAACTGTATGACTTAAAACTAAAGCAGCTTAAAACTAAAAATATATATATTATAGTGGTTCCGCACATTACGTCTTACTGGAAATGTAGTTTTCAGATGTTTACTCTGACAAAGATGGTATTTTTTTAAAATAATGACTGTCTTTGCATTATGCTATCTTCAAATGACGTGGGAGATGTGCGATGCTCATCATCGCCCTCACTTCATGCTGTACCTGACATTATGGAAATATCTGTGACTTGCTAAGAGAAGGAATTGTTGGTCTTTCTGCAGTTGTTCACAGGAATCAAGATCTCATCTGCACTTGTCTCTCCCCAGTGCATGAACTTAACAACTGACCTGATGGAGCAGAAACAGCTGTGCCTCAACAAGGTAGTGGGTCTGTGAGACAGCCGGGGTGGAGGGCTGGGGGAGGGGGCTCAGAGCAGGAACCCTATAAGTGCAACATTTATCTAATCTAATTATAATTGCATTGTTGCTTCTGTTTGGAATAGAATAGAATAGAATAGAATAGAATAGAATAGAATAGAATAGAATAGAATAGAATAGAATAGAATTGAATAGAAAGTTAAAGTAAATGAAAGCGCGCAAAAATAAAAAAATTATAATAGAAAAAAATAGAAAAATAAGAGACTGTGTAAGGACAAATTCATAATTTAAAAAAAAATGTAGAGTTACTAAAATACACTCAGGTATAAGTATATAAGCAACTGAACAGAATAATTTAAAGAAATAAATGTGCTTGTTTTAAAAAAAAAAGCAAAAAATTGTCATTCAGTAAAGAACAAATAAAAGATTCAGCTTCAGAGTTTTGAAAATCTAAAAAAAAAAAAAAAAAAAGCTGAAAAAGAAACTTGTAACAAGAAGTCTTTCACTGAGGCTCATCTGTTAGCTACTAACAGAAAATAAAGAACAAATGCTACTTTCTTCAAACCTTTCCAGTCATACACAGCGTTTATTTCTTAAATGAACACGTCATTTAGGTGTCAGCTTTAGTTCGAGCTCGCTAACGAGTTTAGTTGGGACCACGCCCACCTCAATCGTTAGGCCCCGCCCCCCTGTGAAAGTAATCCCAGCAGAAGCAGATCTGATGTTCAAACTGTTGCTCGGACCCTGTGCAGCTGCAGCTCTCGGTGAAACTAAAACCACCTTCATCCGTGTGAGCCTGGACGTCAGAATGAAGCGAAGCCTCAACTACAGCTCATCAGACAGCGAGCTGGATGACAATGTGGAGGTGGAGAAGGACAGTGGCGACGAAAATGGGTAGGGTTGGGTTTTTTCAATAACTATACATGATAGATTACATGTTATATCTTAGAATTTACATTATATATATTATATTTGATATTCTTTTTAGGTTAAAGATAGATTGTGCCTACAAGTCATGTCATGTTTTACAATAATAAAAAAAAATAAAAAAAAATTGAGACATATTTTCCTTTCAGTCAAGCTGACTCTCCAGGATCCATGTCACCCTCCACCACCACGACACAAGTTCAAGCAAGAAAAAGGCGCAGAGGGGTATGCAAACATCTAGCAGAGACTTTTTTAAACCTCAGTTCTTTTCCTCCTTCCTCTAGTCACAATTATCATTGTACCCATTTTGTATTCATTTTATATATTTATATTTTCAACCTATTTTCTGAGGGAATGTTTATATGTATTTATATCGAAATGTTTACAAATAGATAATAGAGAAAAGGAGACGTGACCGGATCAATAATAGCCTGTCAGAGCTGAGAAGACTGGTACCAAGTGCCTTTGAGAAGCAGGTGAATTACTCTTCCCCTCATTACATCCTAAACCCAAACAGATGATTTTGGGTTTTTTTTTTTTACTTTTAATGCAGATTATAGCCAAATTCAGTTTAAATTTGTGTAAAGTCACAATATTTGTCTTCCTGCTTTTCAGGGATCAGCTAAATTGGAAAAAGCAGAAATTCTGCAGATGACAGTGGACCACCTGAAGATGCTTCATGCATCTGGAGGAAAAGGTGAATAATCCTCAGACGTCATAATGCAAGCCAGAACTTTCTGCTGTAAGTTGGACGTTCTTGTTGTCTTACCTGACAGGTTCCTGTTGTCTTGCCTCACAGGTTACTTTGAGGCTCATGCTCTTGCTAAGGATTACCGCAGTCTGGGCTTCAGGGAGTGTCTGGCAGAGACGGCCCGTTACCTGAGCATCATCGAGGGCCGGGACAGCACAGACTCCCTGCGGATCCGCTTGGTGTCCCACCTCAGCAACTACGCCTCCCAGAGGGAGGTTCACACTGGACTGGAGCATTTTGCTTGGGGCTCGGCGTATGGGACAGCCCCGTCCCCTCTCCCCCACCATCTTCTTCTACAGCACCCTCAGGGCAGGACACCTGCGCCCAGAACAAACAGCAGCCCACCCTCTTCCTGCTCCTCTTCTTCTTCTTCATCCTCCTCATCCGGTGAGGCTTCTGGAACGTCCAGACTCAGCATGCTGTCCCCCACAGAGTCTCTCAGGGTGCCTCCTAACGGCTCCTTACCCCTCAGTCTACCTGTGCCGACATCTAAGTTGTCCCCACCTCTCGTCTCGTCTCTCTCCTCGCTTTCGGCCTTCCCCCTCTCCTTTGGGGCCTTTCCTCTCATCTCCCCGACGGCCATCGGTACAGTGAGTCCCACCTCCACCATGTCGAAGCCTTACAGGCCGTGGGGCATGGAGATTGGGGCGTTCTGACGCTGAGCACTGGACTCCAGGCAACAGCTGAGCTGTGCCCACCATCACCGACAAATCCTGCTTCAA
This sequence comes from Poecilia reticulata, assembly GCF_904066995.2. Lineage (NCBI taxonomy): Eukaryota > Metazoa > Chordata > Actinopteri > Cyprinodontiformes > Poeciliidae > Poecilia > Poecilia reticulata. The sequence continues at coordinate 18,257,158 of NC_088845.1, forward strand.
CTGTTCATATGGCAATAAACTAAAGGAAAATAAATCAAAATAATTTTATTTTGCTTAGAAATAAGTTTGAGAAGTTGCAGGTGGACGTAATGCCCTTTTAGAATTGTATTTACTTAAAAGGTGATGAGTTATTAAAAAGCTTAATTTAGGTCATCTTTTCGCCTCCAGGTTGAGGACTGATGTAAAAATATGAATGAGCCATGATAGACTGATTGTACAGATACAATTAAAAAACTGTGCAAACTGGCGACCACCAGGGCTGGACACAGGAGGATATGGGCCCCTGGGCTAGAGTTTTGGTGACCACTCAATTTTCTTTTACCTATGCAAGTTGTAAGTAAATATCACGAAAACTGTTTGTCCAAACCACTAAATAAAAAGAAGCGAAAGTTTCTTTTAAACAAATAATAACTTTGTCATCTATTGGTAACAATGAGACAAAAACATTATATGCCAGTCCTCTTTGTGGCTTTTTAACCAAGTCTCTGAAATACACCAAAAACAAAGGAGGTCCTGGAAGATGTGCTTAAGGTTTGCTGTTGTTGCACCTAAAGTGTTTGGGGCTTAGCTAGACTAAAAATGGGCCTTTGACATCATCATTTACAAATAGTTGAATAGTGGTGTTAAACATGAAAATCTTGGCTTATAATTTTCCTTTGAATGCCTGCAAAGCATGTGTTTGCCAAATCTCCATTCATTGAAAGATAAAAGTTTGATGTGAACAACAACTTAAGTTACTGCCCCAGTTAGTCTGGCCCAGTTGACTACAGATGTCTACATTTTAAATTTGTTTAATTTGTTCTGTTTTATTTAGCAATATTGCAACTATGTGCAAAAACATAAATTTAATGTTGTATGGACTACATTTGGAAAACACGTGTCTTGAAACTTAAAAATGATTGTTTATGTATCAGTTATATAATTTTTTTTTTTTTTTTACAAATAAAGTGGGTCCAAAACACATTTCTGGCATTTTTTTGTTTTATTTCATCCTCAACATTTTTTAATAAACTTATTCCTTTGAGAAATCTGATTATAGGCTTCTTCCCTAATCAGTATTTGTGCTGCAGGTGTATTATAGCAGTAGCACCATGGAAGTTCATTATAAGTTAATAAGATCCAGGTTATTAACTGGAAAGCAGGTCCTTTGCCATGTGCCAGGTTTGAGTAACAGAATCCAAAAGCATTGTTGCCCTTATGAATACCCAGGAAATCATTAAGAGCCAGAGGAAATCCTTTACAATGTTACCCTGACCTCACCAGCCTGGGCTGGTCTGGAACGGAGACAATAGTGTGAACAGGATGGGGACATTGGTGGAGAAAGAGTTATTAAGTATCACCAACGCAGAAGCAGATGGTCTCATAAATCACATCTTGACTCAAATGGGTTGTTTCTTGTTTGGTTTCTATAAATTGAGATTTTTAGAGGTTCATTGTTTTAGTGAGGCAGTTTTATCCTTCTAGCACCCAACGGGTAAAATGTGTTCTTAATTTGTTGTCTGCAGACTAAAGCCACACACTCATCTAAAATATATTAACTTTAATTAATTTACCATCTTCTGATAAGCAAATCTGTAGGTTGAAAACAAGGTCACAAAGAAAGCCTAAGTGTTTATTTGCTTCCTTCTTTTTTAAATAAAACAGTGACCTGCTTTGCAAATTGAGACTAAAGTAGGATGCTGCCACCTGTTGGTAGAAGATCACTCTTACACTAATAGATTTTGAACAGGTGACACTTTCTGTGGAAACATGAAAAAGTTGTGCAAGCCAGGGCTAGTTCAAGGGTTTCAGGTCAACCTATTATTATTATTATTATTATTATTATTATTATTATTATTATTATTATTATTATTATTATTATTATTATTATTATTATTAAGTGTGTCTTTATCTTTCATTGATTGTTTTTCTGTAGTATATAGACAATGTTAGCCTTTTCTTATAATTAATTTGCAATTAACAATCATTGTTGCTTCTTTATGTTTGTGATGAAATGTGTTCAATAGGAATGTTAGGAACTCACCATTCAGATCTATTTTGAATTGTTTTTGGCCGATTATAAAACCTGATTAATAGAGTTTATCAGTGTGTTTGCTTGTAAAACATTTAGAAATAAAAATTTGGTTTCTATAAATAGAAAACGCAAATTCCAAGCGTGAGGTACAGCTATATTGGTTTGTCCTCTCTGTTAGTCTTACCATTGAAAACATTCATATGGTTTACTTGAAATGTATTAAGACTAAATGAAATGAAATGGAAAAATGGGTTTTTGCAGACTGCAGTTCTCAAGGTGTGTAGATAACTGGTTCTTTTATTTGGCAGTTTACAATTCCCCTTGTGTTTTATTACAGAAACGTAGTAGATGGTGCATGCCATGTTCACAGAACTCCCAAACCTTTATTCAGCAAAGCTTTCACAGAGAAAAATATGAAGAGGGGGAAAAAACACAAGCAGCAGACTACGCAGGCAGATATCAGTGGTATTCTGAAGGTTAAAAACAGACTACTTCAGTGTGCTGTATGTAAAGCTTCTTGCATCCATTATCTACCTAAACCTCTAAGGAGAAAAGATGCTAATGATGCCTAGTCGCCCACACAGACATACTTTAGGTTCACACTATCAAATATTAAGATGGGAGCAACAGCACATTCCACTGTCCAAGACACTGTGTATGACACCAGTTTGGTCTCATAACATTCATTCATTTTGTGAGACTCATCTCCAGAGATCCTAGGAGAGCTATTTATTTGCAAATGACTGGTTGAAAAAGGTGTGAATATGCAGATGTACAGTTACTCCCTTTAGGCAAATACATTCCTAACAACAATACAATTCATCTCAGAGGAAGTGGTCTGAATCTATGTGTGTCGAGCATGAGTAGGCGGCATGGGGGAGATAACAGATGCACCCGAACCAGATTTATAGCGTACATATCGACTGTCACTCTTCACGAAACATACAAATATTTTATCAACATCATCGTCGTCATCGTCATGACATCATCAGAAAACACTGAAAATCCTCCATCTTCTGCCAACTCCCAACACCGACGCCTTTCATATGATAAGAGTTGTGGCGTTAAACTTGAAAAACATAAACAGTCACTAACAAAAAGATAGAGAGCTAGCTAGCTAGCTAGATAAATAAATAAAATGTTGGCTATCAAGAAAGATTGATAAGTACCTTTCCTTCTATTTATCTAACTAGCTAGCCCTATTGATAAAATGTTGGCCATGAAAAAATTTAGCCAACTAGCTTTCAGTCTATTTATCTAGCTAGCTAGCAAGATAGCTAAACACAGAGAGAGAGAGATACACAGAAAGAGAGAGAGAGAGAGAGGAAGCTATCTGGCTAACTAGCTAAACAGATAGCTAACCCGCTATCTATCTAATTTCTATCTAGTATATAGATAGATAGATAGATAGATAGATAGATAGATAGATAGATAGATAGATAGATAGATAGATAGATAGATAGATAGATAGATAGATAGATAGATAGATAGATAGATAGATAGATAGATAGATAGATAGATAGATAGATAGATAGATAGATAGATAGATAGATAGATAGATAGTTTACAAAATAAAAGTCCTATCGTTGGACTTTCGCTAAATCAACAATTCTATTCAGTTGTAAAAGGAGTGTCATAGATGTCTGTATCACTGATAATACTGAGGGTTGTGGATAGTTGTGACAAAGTGTGCAGTGCTGTGGTGGTGAGTTTCTTGAGCCTCTCAGCCTTCACGGCAGAGTGTCTGTTTTGGAGAGGTTGAGGGCGGGGCAGGGATGGATGGATGGATGGTTCAACAGACGGACCACAGGAATTGTGTGAAGCTCATGCTAGCTGCTCTTCCCTCAGCAGCTCTTTGTTCCTGCGCACAGCTGCGGCATGCTTCTCCTGAACACGGACACATAGTGACAATGATTAGTTTGAAAATTCTAAAACCCAGACTGCAACACTTATTCCCACTGATAAATGCCTGAGTTTTTGCCACTCTGACCTTCTCCTGTAGGCGCTCCATCATGGCTGACAGCTGGGCCTCGCGATTCTCCTTAATCTGCTCCATCTTCATCTGGAGCTTTTCCTCGGCCATCTTGCTAAAGTTGCTGTTCTCCTCCATGGCCTTTAGCAACACGTCCCTTTCATGCTCCCGCTTTTCCGCCAAAACCTTCAGCACCTGAGACTCTTGGTACTAAAAAAAAAAAACACATCCTATTATTCATTTTGAAAAGCCTCTGCTATTTAGAACCCAAAGGTGATGGTCAGAAAGATAATACCTTCCTTCTCTCTTCAGCTGCCTCCAGTTTCTTCTCAATCTCCTCCAGGGAGAGATCCCTCTTTGGGGGAGAGGGAAGGTTGTGGGCAATGTCTGACACCGGAGACTGGGGCTTGAGAATTACCTCAAAGGCTTGCCCTGAGGCCCGTTTGTCTATAGGTTTAACCTCCATGTCTGTAAATCAGACAAATACAATGAGAGTGCTAAAGAAATCCATTAACATACCAGTTGATTAATTACTAATGCCTCTTCTTCCAGGGAAGAGAAAACATCCATTAGGGACCATTTGTTTGGTTGTAAAGAAAATCAATTTTTCAGATCCTTCATACCTTCAAACTCACAAACGAGCTTGTTGCGAGTCTCTGGGTAGAAGCAGGAACAGATGAGGGAGAGGACGGATAACTCCTTCATCTTCTCTTTGTATGCTGTTGGGAAATAAAAAAGAAATCAAATCAGGTTAAACAATACACAATGAAGGTGCTTGCTCAATAATTAAGTCTTGATATTAATACAAATAGTTGGCAAACAGAGGTTGCTCAATAAACCATATAATGTTAATAAAGCATTTATAGCCCTTGAATTTTCCCACATTTTTCATGGTAGAGTTCCAACATGCAATCTATTTGGATGTCATGCAATACACCAGCAAATGCACCCTTGTGCTTAGTCCCCAAGAGTCTGAAATAAGCTGTTTCACTGTTGCTCTGGTTGTTCGTTTAAGGTTGCTGTCCTCCTGGTAAGCCTCTGACTGAGTCACAACATTTTAGCAGTCTCTCACAGATTTCATGCAAGGATGAGAAGAATGTATCTAGCTCCATCCATCTTCCTACCAACTTTGACCAGCTTATCTTTTCTTTCCAAAAGAAAAAAAAAATCCCCACGGCATGATGTCAACACCACTATGTTTCAGCATTGGTGTACAATGTTAAGGGTAATCTGCATTGTTTTCTGTCATACCTGTTGGCTAAAAGTAATCTTAGCGCATTTTATTGGGATTCAATGCGGCATAATCATGAAGTGAAAGAAAAACGTCACATGATTTGACTTTCCTCTAGATGCTGACTGTGTCTTGGGTGGTTTTGTGGTAAACTGAAAATGGGACCTGCTCTGCTTTAAACTTCACCACTATATTATCCATGTCATATCTGCTAATGTTCTGTAGAACAATCTCTGAATTCTTCACATAACAACTGAATTCATACTGATATTAAATAACATAAAGGTGGACACCATTTCCTAATATAGCGATTTTCTTTTCATTACTATTATAATTTGGGGGCATAAAATTAAAGGGCATTGAACACAATTTCACAACACAAAAATTTTTGTTTGTCATAAAATGACCCCTAACCCTTTTCCTTCAACTTCACAATACTTCATGTTCCTCTAATGTAAAACCGGAATAGGCTAATTCAAAAATGTGTTCATACTGTAAGAGAATAGATGAAAGTTCAAAGGGTATGAATAATTTTGAGAGGTATTTTATCATTTCACTATTACAGAATCAATAACGCATTTCAAGTCTTAAAGGTATGGAAGCATTGCGTTCCTCCATTAATAATTGAAGAGTAATTGATGTATCCAGTCTGATGTGGTCACCATACATTTCTTTTTTAAAAGAAGCATAGGCATAAACACAAAATCACATTTCAATCTAACAAACTGGGCCCGCATGTAAGTTCATCCAGTTTCCTTGTTAAATCTTTGTGCCAAAGCCTCCCGCAAGCTTATTTTGTTATCGAGACAGCAAGAACTGGCTGATTAATGATCTGCACTCCATTTGTTTTCCTTCTTCACATTTTTGTGAAAGTGCCCACCTAGGTCCTCAGAGAGGACAACAGGGCTGCTGAGCCTTCTGTTCCAAAGGCCGGCGTGTGAAGCAGCTCTTTTGCTGCAGGGCTGGCCTGCCTCCCACCTTCAAATACACTTATCTGCTTTAGGATGCTCTCCATAACAAGGCATGCAAACACACACAAAACTATCAAAATGAAATGATTAGATCAGGATATTGCTTTATAAAACGCACTAATTAAAACAAAAAACTGCTGAGCGATTTGTCTCTCTGACAAACTAATGTAGTGGGAAATATATACCCAATAATAAAAGCTGTAGTGTTTTAATTTTAATCCCCAACTATCATCATCAATGATAAATATATAAATAGTTCCTTTCTTGCTATGAATTGCAATATCTGGACTTTGAGGGAATAAGACAAGCTAAAGAATGAAAAGGCTCAGTTCTCAGCACGTTATTTTTAAAAAAAATAAAAAAAATACGTAAACACAACAATTGAAGAATTACATCTCTATGCAAGCATGGTCATAATTAAAGTCATGAAGAAAGAAGCCAGTGCTGGATAAATATGACTGTTTTGCTGTCGGCTCAGTGATCGGCCGCTTAGCATCTTGGGTGGGGTCCGTCTGCATTATGCTGCATGTTGGGGGGCCGCTGTGGCATGAAGCGGCGCAGGTGCAGCACTGCGAATAAAGCTGTTTTAACAATTCAGATTATTTCCATTATGTGCTGCATTATGAAAAATGAAAATATTATCAATGCAACAATCAAATAAACGTTTCAGACAATGATGAAGGATTCTGGCCTTGTAAGCCCATTCATGCATTTTGCAGATTTCAACTGAGACAACACACTGGAGTTCAGTAGAAGAGATCCGTGCTTAAAAATTATTATTTTTTTAATCCTTCACAATATAACGCCAGACGGTTTGCCGCACCTTTCTGGTAACGGAAAGGATGCACCTGTCATGAGTCCGTCCATCCATCCATCCGTCCATCCATCCATCCATCCATCCATCCATCCATCCGTGCGTCCGTCCATCCATCCATCCCGTCTTTTCAGAAAGGACCAGTCTTAACCCACTTACCGGTTACAGTTTTAGCCATAGCTGATGTATTTCTCCGCACAGGATGCTTACTGACGCTCTGTTCCGATGAACCGTGATGCTGCTTAAGGCACTGAGTCAGCGAATAGACCGGGCTTGGACTGGGAAGCGGAGAGCAAGAGGAACGCTCACAGGAACGCGCATTCAGACCCTCCTCTTGCCTGTGACGCGCACGGCGGGTACCAGCATCCACCATGAGCTGCAGCCTTCAGCCTAACGAGCTTGATTGAGTCAGTGAATCAGGAATGAGGTGATTCAAAACCTGACCCAAATCGGAATTGTTTACAAAGACTTGCATGATTCTGCCACCATGTTGTCCCACCTGACCTGTGAATCTGTGTACCTCTTCCAAAGTAACAATGGGTGCCATGGGTTACCTTATTGGTTGCTTCTTTGATTAATGTTCTCTTTGTTTGACCTATAAGCGTAGGTTAAACATGTCTTGCCAAGTTTGCAGATGTGAAAGTATCTTCATTTTCAGATGATGGATTGCTCAGCTCTCTTAATACTGATTAATCACAAAAAATCAAGATGCCGCTTAAAATTTGAGTTTTATAACATGAAATTTGAGTTTTATAACATGAGAAAAAGAAATAAAAAGATGATTTTTTTTCCACAGCACTTTAAATACACTTTTATTTTAAGTCAAGCTTGATATATGCATAATTATTATAACAGCTAAAAAAAATTGGAAGCCAAGGGAATAATTTACATAAAGTGGGTGATCTTCAAAGATAAGATGTATTTTGAGTGTTATAAAGGAAAAATGCCAATGATCTGATAAAATCATGCTCTGGACCACTGATCTTTCATTACCTGCCAATACTTTTAACTGATGTAACAACAAACATATCGTGGCACATATCAAGAACACACAAGTACTGTCACACTGCAAGAACAACTGTTTTAATTTATATGTATGTATATAGAAAATCTATATATTACATGCAGTTTTTTAGCACCAGTAGTTATTTCAAGTTATGAAAAGTTGCATCTGTGTAATGTTAAGTTATATATAGAAAATAACAAAGGCAGAGATTATGAACAATAAACAGTCTAGACGAGATACAAGTGTTTTGGTTCATTTAAATGAAACAACATGGGACAAAATATTTGATATCTGTATCATTTACGTTGACACTTAACGGAGGAGTATTTAGGTAAAACCATTAAAACATATTATGTTAAAGCACAGGTGGAGTTCAAGTTTTAAGGATCAAAAACTTAAATACATAAAAGTGCCTTAAATCAAAGATATTTAAAAACTTTAGCATTTACATCCATTCAATGTTCAGTTAAATCAAATTCAAAACTGAGACTAAGGGTAAAAAGTAAAACAGTGCATGTGTGCCCCCTTAACACCAAACCACCAACAATGTATGAATACAAGGCATAATTTAAAAGGGGCTGTATTATGTATAAATTGACTTTGAGCTTTATTTTATGCAATAATGACATAATCAAAAGTAAACCACGAGTGTTGCTTTGATTCTTTCATACATGTTTGAGAAATCCTTGAATGGCAGCCATGTGCGGTTGCCTAATCGCCGGGTCTCTGGAAGAAAAACTACTTCTGAGTGAAACGCTAGTAAAAACATTGGTAAAGGCTTAATAGGGAAAAGTTGTTGTCATCACTTGCTGAAGGCAGAATGCCGGAGAGAGAAGAAACTTCTCTTAAAAGAGACAATTTCAAGGTGTTAATTTGCAAGTCAAATTCCTTTTAAGCCTTGCTTGACATATACATCATTTATGACTAAAGGTTGCATGTGATATAAAATGGCACATAGTGGAAAATACATAATATTGCCCCTTCAAAAACTGATTTATGTGAAGACATATCAACTACAACAGCAGCTTGAATCTACTGTTGTAGATCATTTTCAGTGCTAGGTCATTTTATAACCTATATGATACTCAGACAAAATGTTCACTCTTAACATTCATCTGTTCTCTGCTTTGGCCTTCAGCTGCTGCTTAATGTAGGAGCCAACCAGTTTTTGAGGACGAAGCTGATAATTGTTAAGAACTTCATGAGAGCTGCTTAGCTGATCTCCTTTCAGCCGATCCAACAGTGTGACGCAGACAACAGCCGCTGCACAAAAAAAATACGAGAACACGCAAGACAGTTAACAGAGGATCACATAAAATGTTGCTTTGAGTCGGTGACACTTTTGGCAGTTATGTTATGATAGTGTTATCGTGCTTCCTTTTTTTTTTTTTTACCTCGCAGACCGCTCAGTTTGCACATAGCAGCAAAAACGGATGATTCCATCTCGATGTTGCAGACTTCCGCCTCTTTGGCTTTTAGGAGGTATTCCTGTTTGTCTGCCTCTGTGTAGGAGCAGAAGGCGCCATCCAGGCGGGCTTGACCTTTGGATTTTATGTGACAGAGACAAGGGAAAGAAAAGAAATGTAAACACTGTAAGTGTACTGCAAGGGAAAGAATATGTTAAACCATCAGCACATTAGAGTACACACCTTCATAAAAATCCAGCGTGCACATGGTGTTACCGATGACCGTCTCAAACTGGTTAAGCCTTTTGCTGCACTGCAGCAGCTCCTGGGCCAGGTTTTGGTCCAGATCAGTGCTGCGCACCACCGTCTTTCCCAGGATCACCTGCTCAAACTTAGGCTGGAATGTGGCATCCACTGACTGTTTGGTAACAACAACCGTGCCAGGCTCAAGTCCTGAAAAACAAAACAAATTTGCAAGTGAGAAAAATAAACTGTTGCATAATCTGTCAAAAAAAACAAAACAAAAAAAAAACACACTGCTGACCTTTCAACATCCAACGATCTAAAATATGGAATTTATTTGGAGTGATTTTATGATTTTGATTCCAGGATTCCGGTCTACACTACACAAAACCCTGATTTGACAATCCCATCTTGTGTATTTTCTAAAAATCTAGAGAAAAGTGCTACTTTTAAATCTTTAGGTTTCCATGCTGACTGTGTCATAAAAATAATTGATAACAGAAACAGAAAAATGAGTAATACCTTGTTTAATTTTTAAATAATTAAAAGTCCACAATCCCCTAACTACACAATTACAAACAGTGGATTAAGCAGCCCGACACTGCACTAAAGTTGAACTCATCCTGACCTCCTTTATCAAACGTGTTGATCTTCCTCAAAACAAAGATCTCCCTTTTTAAATACTTAAACCCTTAAAGCAATTTGTCAGCAAATGTGTCCATACCTAATTATCTTTTATTTAACACTGTAGGTAATTATTACAAAAGCTCCACATTCTACCCAGTTGCATCACTTATCGAGAGAAAAATATTTCACAAAAAAAAACAACTAATGTACCTATTCCTCCTGATGTCCCTATGCGTATGATTGTAACGTCGGTGCAATGGGCATGATGAAGGAGCTTTATGAGTTCGTGTAACATTATCGCAATAGATGGAATGCCCATACCATGCTGTGAAGGACAAGCACAAACATGTCACACAAAGGTTAGTTAAACATAAACTAGACAGGTGAGGGAAACCTTAAAGGAAGCAAGTCGAGCCGAGTCGTGTTCGTACATACACTGACAGAGAGAACAGGGCCGACTTTGTACATGGCGTAACGATCCGTCCCAGCGCAGATGTTGGGATACTCAGATTTGGGGTCTTCCATTGCGAGCTCAGCTGCAATGAACTCGGTGAATGACTTCATCCTCCATGGGCTCCCTCCGACACACACAAACTACAATATGCATTTACACACAGAAGATTTTTGACAGAAATCACACGTTATCATCAGATAATGTTGGGACACGACATGGTATTGTGATTTAAAAATAAGCTCATTTACCAAAAACAAAACACTGAGTTTCACGTCAAGGATCACAGTGAATCACAATTGCAACACTGATCATGTCAGTGAAACCAACTTTATTTCAGTGTAGAGGAAAAGTTTAAACTAAAATGAAGTCATGTGACCACTTTCCCCCCCAAAAAAGGTATTAAAATTCTTTACTTTGACATCACCAAACATGGCTGGTAGGTTATGACTTCCAGTTCCTAGACTGAAGTGATAGAGGATGTCATCTTTCAGAGCATCCAGATGTGGGTTGTGTACATAAATGGGGCTAAGAGAGAGAGAGAGGGCAGATATTAAACATTCAAGTTATCCAGACCAGGCTAAACCAACTGTTAGTTAGTCGGAAATTAAATCTGTTCTTAAAAGCTCAATGGGTTTAACTCTGAATTAAATATGTGTATAAAGACTTAAAGCCGTCAAAGCATTTTAACAGGGCACAGCAGTTTGTCCTTTTCCATTTATTGCTACTTAAGAAGATCTGTGGCTAACACTTTGCTGCTAGACACAACGGCAGCCACAACACCAACACAGTATCGTATTTTAATACCATGCCTGATCAGGGTTAGTCTTTAAGTAGTACTTGTTCTCGATTCAAAACCTTCTGCTTTGGGATCTGCAGGTGGTAATCTTGAAATGTTCACCACTGCACTTCTCTTTAGAGTAGTATCTGAAGGAAAGGTACTCAAACATGTTTGAGCACATTTCAAACATGTTGTGCTCAAACTAGTTTGAGCACATTTGTTTTACCATTTATAGTTCAAACCACAATTACTCATAGAACAAAAGGAAATGAATGCACCACAGCTTCAGAACTAATGTTGCACAATAGTAAATTGTAATTCCTGCGCAACGGACCATGACGGTGAAACTGTAAAATAGTCCAACTTTGTTGTTAGAAGAGCTTCATTAAAATCAAAATAAACAGAGGAGTTAATCTGTGTGAATGTGCTTACAGTGTAGTTAAACTACTGTTTATTACTGTAGCACTCACTTAAAAAAAAATCTGTCCTTACTCTGTGGGAAAAGGTCATAGTCCTTATTATATCCTGTCACACCCAACAGTTTCCTAACTTACATTCTGATTTGTTACAGTGAGCTTCTGCTTAAACCAAAAAAATAACTGTTAGCAAATATTAAGGGTAAATTCTCACCTGCTGCACTGCTCCTTTTGCTTTTCCTTCCGGTCCATGTCCATGGGGGAAAAAAGCTGAGTTCAGACAGTAATGTTCAGCTACCGGTAGAGAGAGAGAGAGAGAAAAAACAAAACAAAACAGAAGACACCTTACTTTAACAACACCTGTCAGGAACGTGTTATAAGTTCGAACCAGCTGCTTGTTTTAAATTTTTTTTAAAATCGCCGGGGGCGGCAGAAGTCATATATTGGTTGTATTTTTTAATAACACTAACCGTCCTTGTAGTAAAGATTAGACATCCCGCACACACAGCAATTCATCGCGGAGGGTGAAAAGAATGAAAAAAACTTCATATTTACCTTCAGGGTGAACTAACTGAACGGTTGGACGATGACAAGTACCAAATAATCAACAAATTGGTTTTGCACCTTGAACGGTTTATCTTCACTGCTGTTTCCTCCGATATGTAGAAATTAATTTCTCTCTCAACATCTGACGCCGCCGCAGTTGACATGAAATACTGGTGATGACGTACGAGATGCGTCACCTTAAACATTAGTTCTCATTGGCTGGGAGGTACTGGCTCCGTGTCACGTACAGAAGTGACAAACTACATATGCGCAATGACCCTGTATTACAGGAACCTGCAAAGTGGAAAAGCCCCAAACAAGACAGACTGTAAGACTTCTAATGAGTATGTCAATTTGCTTACAATTACCAAACATAATTTGTGGTGCAAGTTAATTGTGTTTTTGAGAAATAAAACAGAATAACACAATGAAAAACGTGTTTTCTGTTATGGAGAAATTATTTCTATGAGAAATGATGACACTAAATAATAAAAGGTGGTCAAATATAGTTAAAGATGTTGGAGATACAAACATAGGAGTTGTTTAGAGCTGAACTATCTGGTTTAGCTAGATTTTTTTCAGTTCAGAAAGTATTTTGCCACAATCAATGGGATTCCAATATATTCCGATGAGACTTTGTAATAATGTCCATAAACAACAAAATACTCCTCATATTCACCAACAGCCATCTTTGAAGGGTTAGTTATTCAACTTGTCTCAGGGCTGTTTTGCTTCAGAGGTGATATTATAGACAAAGACTTCAGAGAACAGTCTATTATAATTTCAAAGGCAAAAGGGGAAAGCTTTCATGCATGCACAATCATTGACGTGCACAGACAACTTAAAAAGTGATACAAGTGTATACAACAAAGACAACACAAATATTAATTGACGCTACACGCTTTAGGGGATTTTTTTTTGTGTTCTTTAATGCAAACAACAGTATTTTTGCATGTGTCATACATAAAGACAATAACAACGAATTACTTAATCCAATATTTTCTGCTGAATTACATGAAGATCAAAAGCTACACTTTACATCAGGTCAGAAAGAAATATTGGCAAATTTGCCTTGCTGTTTAGAGCCTTTTTTTTTAAACAGACAAGATAAAACAAACATTTCACACAGCAAAAAGGCGTCAAAAAAAAAAAACAAAACGTGAAAGTAACATGCTAACAGTAATGTTATAGGTTAAAATAAATTAAAGCAGAGAAGCAATCAACACGGTGCAAAACCTATTTGCTGTAAACATCACTTGTGCAAGTTTCTCAAGATGTGGGAGGCCTTGCTTCCATCCTAACAAAAGAGAAATGTGAAAAAGTTTTTTTTAATCATTGCACAGCAAGATGATAATGGGAAAAAAGTGCTAGCCAAACTCTAAAACAGTGTTACAATAATTATCTGCAAACCCAGTTGGTCAGAATCTAAGCCTAATGGAGAAAGCACATTTATTTAACCCCTTGTCTTTTAGATTGTCCAAATTATCCACTGCCATTTAAAATGCTGCTACTTCAATGTGAGCTTTCATGACACTACAATAGTGTCATGAAAAAAAAAAAAACGAATTCTAGGAGAACTCAGAGATTCGAGTGTGGTGTAGCTCATCATTTAAAACTAATGGAGCAATGGTCTTGCTGCCCTTCCAGATGAGAGCAAATAGCGCCCCTCCTGGAGTTGATAAGAACTACATCTCTATTCCAAATAAATGGGGCATTTATAATGCTGATAAGGTACATGTCAATGTAATTGAAAAACACTGACTGAGCACTTAATTCAAGTTTGATTAGGGCTTTAGCTTCTTATTTGACTGAGCAACTATGTGCTTTTCTGAATGAGAATCTTCTAACATTTCTACACTGGATTCAAAACAGAAATGCCTCGAGTCATAATCAGGCACACAGCATGTTGACAATATTCCAGACTGTGCCCAGAATATTGCACTATTTTAGAAAGCCATGCAATTTGCAAAATGACAGGCATTGCAATAAAGCCAATAAATAACAGCCAACAAACATTCCAATACTGGTGTTGCCCATGCTGATTTTATAACAATAACATCAATACATCGGTAGCCTGAATCCCATTTGATGTGACATAGCTGCACAATGCAGCACATAATTGAGAAAATGACCAGATTGGAGGGAGATTTTATTTTATTTGTTCTCTGATTTTATGTTCTCCTTGCCAAACTGGTTATTACAAGAACATTCATGCCCTCGTAGGGTTAGCGTTATGCCATCCTCTTTAGATGTACAGATAATGGATTTAGCATTGCTTTGTTAGATGTGTGACACTTGAAATACTGATTTACAACCTAGCTTTTCTTTCCATGTCTCCACAATATTATCCCTGTACTCTTCCTTGGTCTTCATGATATCTGTTTACTAATGTTCTCCAGCAAACCTCAGAGGCCTTCCCAAAGCAGCTACACTTATGTTGAAGTTATATTACACACACACGTGAACACCATTTATTAATCTGGTGACGTTTTACTTATAACTAGGGCCATACTTTATACATTTTTTTTGGTTGTTTGTTTTCGTAATAATTATACACTACTTTGAGAACCAAATAAAATCCAAATAAATACGTTGCAACTTCAGGTGATAAAGTATTTAAACATTAAAGAGGTCTGAATATTTTTGCAAAGCACTTAATGTTGCACCCTGTAATTCCATGAGATGGTTTTGTGTCACCATCTTGGCTGCTTTGGTCAGACCAATTTACATTAAGTGAAAATTTGCCATCAAAATTAACCTAAACATTATCCACATTCTAAATCCTCCAACTCTTACTTACTCATACATCTTCTTTTACACCATTCCACTGTGTTACTCCCAGCTCTTGCTGGCCTGGATCCCTCTGTCAAAATAATGTATGAAAGATCTAAAACCTGCGATTAACGACGGGACAAGCATCAAGCTTTAAACTCGAGCTCGTCGACTTACTGCCTCGGGCAACACAATGGGGTGGTCTGGTAGGTATTCTGGCCTCTTCTTGGCTTCAGGGCAGCTGGCCAAACCAATTAAAAAGTCTCTCGTATAACATATTCTTTCTACTAAGACAAATGAAAACAAAATCTAATATTCAGACATCTTCTCTTTGTAACCAAATTCAATGTCACAGGAGGAGGGAGCACTGTGTGAGAGCTGAGATGCATCAACGCTTTGTTTCTTACCTTTTTTCTGTTTATGAAGGTTGAAAATCTTCAAGAACTGCTCTATGCCAACAGTACTCTGTCGAGTGCAAAGGTTAAGGAGTCAAGAGAATTTTTCATTTTAATGACAAAACAGGGTCTCTATTAGGAATACCTTTGAAACGTCAAGTAGACCATAAGTGCCAAAAATAGTATTAAAAAAAAAAGGAACAACTTTTATATGCATTTTAACACATTCTAGTTTTACATCAATCCTGACATATGTTGCAACATTACACAACGACCGTCTCACCTCCTGCTCCATTAAGGGCTGTTCACCTGCTGCAGCATTTATTTGTGGCTCTATAAATAAAGTGACAACCCGGTAAATTAAGGCAAACACTCTGATTTTCAGGTTGACACCTTGAAACTCACCAACATTAACATGGACGCAGCGGCGCAGGGGCCTCGCTGGCTCCAGGTGCCTCAGTAGGACTCTTCGACTTGATACCTCCATTCTGGTGTCAGTAAGTTTCAGATGTTTAAAGCTTTCTATGTTAAACACAACTTGTTTACAATTACTGCACTGAGAAGTGCAAAAATAGGTTAACAAATGTATGCTACCTTTGAAGACCATTCACCTTTTGTAAATAAGAGAAAAGCTATTAAAGCCAAGTTGGCTAGAAAAGTTTCTTAAACATTTTAGGGGTCATAAAAAAATGTTTTTTGTGGCAGCTGTGAGATGCACATTTGTGTTTCCTGGTTTCTTTTTTTCTTTAATAACTTTAAATCACAGCATGATGTGTTGGTTTTTCAGTTGTCTTCATTTTACACGAATAAGCAGTGACTAGTGAATTTTACTTTGGCCTCACAAAAAATTAGGTTAACAGCCAATTCATGATTTTACAGGGGGTCAGTTGCTTTTTCCACACAGGTCTGAATAGCAATTTGCCCTCCATCAGCTTATTTTTTCTAATTATCTGCTGATCTGAAATATGCAAATATCACAAAGGCAAAAACAAAAGACATTGGTCTTTTATTTTTTTCACTGCGTGGTACATTCTAATGGCTATAATAAAATAATCTGAACAATCCAAATGTCTAGTATTATTTTAGATTTTTTTTGTTGCATAACCACTTGAAAACTGTCAAAACATGCATAAGATTTGTGAATTAAAACTGTCGTAACAATTTTATGTCATTATTTTAAAACATTTTAACATTGGCAAGGAGAGAACATAGATGTTTTAAAATATATATAATCTGTTGTAAGTTGTCACATAAATCCTCTGTTGAAAAAGGCTATTGTGAGGGACATCATGAGTAATGTGCATTTTTCCAGCTATTTTTTAGTATATATTATGCAGTTTGCAACGTGTACTTGAATGCAACATAAAGTTACTGCAAATTTCTGCATACACGGCAAAACGATAAAACCATGTGTCGGAGATAAGGGCAAAACAGTGGATATCGAAGTAAAATAATTTATAAAAACAACTATTATCACAGTTTTGCATGACAGAAACACTCTTAAAAAACTGAATCAGCGACGGCAAAATAACGGCAAAACGTCCCTGCTAGCAGTTGACTTCAACGTTTGGGCATCGGTGCGAATTTAACGGTCAAACTCGGGATTGTTTCAAATGGAGAAAAACAAATTGTGTTTCATAGCCTGAAAAGTTTGTAACTCAGTTCTTGTTAAATAATTTCATGATTTCGGATTAGTTTCGTGGAATTGTTTTAAAAATTAAGAAACCGGAGTGCACTGGAAAAGACCTAAAATAAGAACTGGTTATTTTGCACTATAAACAAGATAACTCATTTCAAACATTTACCTCTAACGTTGTGGATCTTTCCTGGCGTGGCTTTCCTTTTTCCCTCTTCTGCTTAAAGTGCCTACTCAGCTCACCGGCGTCATGCCTCCATGCTACTCAGGGACAAATTGCACTTCCGGTTTCTGACTTTCGCAATAAAAGCTTAACGTCCGGTGCGTTCGAGGGGTCTTTTAAAATCGAAATTTCATACAGCCGAGAAGTAAAAATTTGACAGAAAGCGCTGAGGTGGGTTCAGAGTTGAAAAATAGTCCCTGGTATTTTAGTTCAAGTCGTGAAAGTAGGAGAAATAGATTCGTTTTTCTGAGGTTTTTAGTGTCACTAAATATTTAGCACATACAGTGTATAATGTTTTGGTGATAATCCTACGTATACTTAAATATACTGAATGAAACACAGCAAGTCTACAATTCACCCTTAATCGGTAGCTCTCAAGAATATTTTTAACATTTACTAGCTCGGATGCTAGAAATGTTTGCTCTCTAAAGAGCACTACAACAAACGTGTTTCTATTTGTTCATAGAAAGTAGATATTTACCTTCAGAACATAACATTTCCCAGTTTAAGATTAAGAGCATATTTTTAAAGGTGGAAAAGATTCCAAGAAATCCTTAGACCCATTTCAGATATTTTAAACATTTGGGCCCCTACAAGCTGCTTAAAAGGATTCAAGAAAATTCAGATTTTGGAAAAAAAATATTTGAATTCTTTTGTTAAAAATGTTAGGTCCAACTCCTTTAATTTTACTTTGTATCATTAATGATATTTTCATATTACACTTTCCCAGCCATGCAATTGCAACCATATCAGTTTTATTATTTATCCATGCTTTATTTTACCTTGAGAAAAATGCACTTGTGCAATACATTTACTCAACTCAGGCAGTTTTAGACTAAATTGGCCAGAAATAAGTGTCTTAGAACTCCTTATCCAAAAGGATACATTAAAGTGATGTAAAGGAGACTGCAGAAGACAAGGCCCACATTCAACTATCATCAAAATAGGTATCCTAACTTGATCTAATTGGTCCACAAGCACACTAGACAAAAGCAATCTTAAATTAGTAACATTTATTTAGATTTTTAACTTCAAAGAAACAGATTTGGAAGAAAATGACAAAACAACCGAATCAATTGTTTTTAATTTTAAAAACAATGTATGACATGTACAGGTTATAAATTATGTTCCAAAACTTACTAAAGTACTTTTTGAAAACAAAAAACACCAACCGTTGAATAGAAAACCCAAAATAAACTCAATACCTTCTTGTAAACATAAAAATGCACTTAAGAAAAAAAAAAAAAATCATACAAGAGCTATATACCACATTGCCAGCTTTCCAAATAAACTAAAAGTTTTGCCTGTTACTTTGTCTTAAATGTGAACCCACAAATGTATTTCAAACAAGTAAAAGCTGTATTTTTCTTGGACCAATCGGCCTCCCGTTCAGTTCCTCAATTGCAGTCAACGCTTCCTGACGAGACTCGAACACCAAAGTGGCAGAGCCTTTTGGTTTTCCGCTGGGCTCATACTGAAGTGAGACAGATCCAGGTATGATGCGATATCCATAACAGAAATCATAGACTTCCTCACTTCTAATTTGGAATGGCAAGTTAATCAACTGCACACAGGTGGGACCATCGTAGCGTTGACCAGGTGGACCAAACCTCCCATGTCCTCCACTGCCCCTATCCCGCGGAGAACGAGGTCTTACCCCACGATATCCATAGTCTTGACCTCCATGGATGCGTTCCTCTTTAATAGGCAAATTACCATCCCTGGGTTTCTTTGTATCAAAAAATGAAGTATCACAACTAGGTCCACAGAAAGGCTCATTGTTCCTGCCTGAGAACTGCCCCTCTTTTGGCAAGACATCTTGATTTGATGGTGGCTCAGCAGTCAACTGATCCATCTGAGCACGTGTAACACACTTCACTCCAACTTCAGACCCCAGAAACCGCCGTCCATTGAGAGAAAGTGCTTCCATGGCCTCTGCCTCAGACCCAAAGAGAACCAGAGCCTGTCCAACCCCATTACCTTTATGATCATGCAGAACCCGTACCCTGTCCTCGGTGACATTAAACCCATGAAAAAAGTCAATTATCTCAACCTTTCTCACATCAAATGGGAGATTTCTCACAAACGCACAGATTTTCTCAGAGTCATAAGGATCTGTTGAGAAAGACGAGGGTCTTTCCTCATGCCTTTCAGAGTTTCCTGGAGGCCCAGTAGGGTCATTCTGAGATTCCAGAAGCCTGAGCATGTTCTCTCTTGAGACAGGTCGGATATGAATCCATCGGTTGAGGAAATGTCTTTTCTCCTGACTTATAGCATCACAATAGTCACGTATGTTCTTAAAGAGTACAAAGGCCGACCTGGTTCTTCTGCCATAATCATCAGTTAGAAACAGAATCTGGTCATTCTCAAGCTTTGAGTTCTGAAAAAAGTGCTTCAAGTCACCTTTTTCCACTGCAAAAGAAAGATTGTCCAACAGCACACAGTATTCTTCATCTGTAGGAGCAACAGGTCTCTGTGGCAGAGGTGATCGAGACCTTGCTTCATACTGTGGGTTTCTCTGACTGCGAACAGGTGCTCTTCCCCTTTCAAAGTTCTCAATCGTCTTGACAGCTGCTGGCATGCTACCACCAGCTCGTATCCAATAGTCGGCTGTTGTTGTGCGAACATCGATATACCTTGACCCAATATATTTCCCATCTCTCTTTAAGGCTTCCAAGGCATCCTCCTTTGTTGCAAATCTGGCAAAGCCTTTTCCATTGTTTTGCCCTGTATCTTTCTTACACACAACAATTTCATCAATGAGTAAACCATGAAAAAATTCACGTATTTCTCTTTCAGTCACAGAGAAAGGCAAACCGTTGAGAAACACAACATAGGGGTCATCGGTGTCTGCCGGTCGTTGATGATGGGGAGGTGGGCTATAACCAGATCGGCTACTTGATCTTCTGCCCACCTCACGGTCCATGGATCTTTGAGTGGTTCTTCCATTCCCCTCAGACTGCCTAATCTCATCCAGCTCCACCTTTTGCGTTGTTCTTTCAAGTACATTCTGCATCTCTTGCTTGCTGCTCAGTAGCAATCTTACAGGTGACCCATTTATGAATCCCCCTGACCGTGCCATGGCTCTTCTGGCATCTTCATCTGAAGCAAAGATAATGAAAGCTTCATCTAGTTCTCCACCAATTATATGCACACCTCCATCTGGAATATGAAGGCCCGTGAAGAACCTGCGAATATCCGCAGAACCTGCCGTGACACTCAGTCCCTGTAAACGGATGACGACCGCCATGATGAAGCACAAACAACGCCACCTGTAGACAAAGGGGTACAGAATATTATTACTGCCTTCAGAGCCTCACCAGCTCTGTAAAAATATTCCCACATTCTGTTGATCACAAAGGCTAAATAAATATGGAAAGAAATGCACGAGTTGAAAAAACATTTTTCCTTATGCCCACAAAAGCCACCTGAAAAACAAACACGGCTGAAAAGTGAAGGGTTGAAGTGATCCACATGAAATATTTGACATATGTCAGAGTACTTTTCATTACATGACCAAAACAATTGGCTCAACAGAGGGGACTTCCACAATGAGACTCTTTGTTCCATTATAGGTCCAGTCCCAAAATTCTGTATGGATTTCAAATACATTGTATTTTTAAATCATCAGTTATTAGACTAGTTTGTTATCCATAAGAGCTCCAGAGGAAATGCTTCATCTAGTCCTTTAAGCACTCAAAGACTCAACCTCCACCAAACCAAACAAATGCGCTATGCCAGTCTCTCACAGTCCCATTGTAGCTCAGTAAAAAAGGTTTTTGTAACACTGGTCAATCTGAAAACTAGCCTCTCTTCATTCAGGTTAACAAAAACATACCCAACGCTCCAAAGCAAAACACTAAACATGCACCAATTTGGTCGACCAGGCCTGTTTTCCCCAAACCAATTGTTATTGGTAAAGTGACATTTAACCCAATACTGTTTTCTTCCACATTTTAAATTGCATCATGACAGAATTACCTCTTACAAATACATAAAATCCTAAAAGTTGACTAAATCCTTACTTTCAAAAACAAATCTACAGAAATGACAGAACTTTGTTGCTTCATGTCTTAAAATGACTACAATTGCAATGACTGAAAATTTATTTGTAGCTTTACCTACTTTATTTCACAGACTGCAGAGACATTTTCTTTACAGGTTCCATGTGAGCTCTCACCTCACAGATCGCCACTGTTATTTTCCCAGAGAGGTGTAGTACAATGCATGTTCAACAGGCCAGGCTCTCTTTGTCTCAGCAGGTTTGACACAACAAAAAACGTCCATTCAGAGAGAACACGTGCTATTACAGTGATTAGGAAGGTCATTATGTCAGGCTTTTATGTTCAGGATCTAAATCGGCATAAACACAGGGTGTCTAAGGCATCCTGGTTCTTTCACACAAAATGCACATAGCATCCAGAAAATATTATGCATGCTTTATTAAAAAGCTGATAATCTCACTCATAAAATAATTTTTAATACTGCCTCAGATATAAACATGGACAAAATTTACAATTAAGAGAGAAAATTAAGCACAAGTGCTTTAACAAATTTTGTGGTCCTTACTGTAAGACGACGCAGAATTATAAGGCATTTATTGACCGATTAAACTACACCAGGTTGCAAGTGGATCTTTACCAATTCCCCTTGTGAGACCCAAGTAAACTAATTGAAAGTTAAGTTCAGCTCAAAATTAAATTGATAACTCATTAAATTACTGGATCAACAACATATTGTGGTGAGATTAACCATCTAAAATGTCCGTTTGATTCACATTTACATGTAGCACACAAAGTTGCCATTTAGCTAAATGACAAATTTCATGATCATTAAACCTCTATAATTTATGGATAGCTTGAAAGAGATCAAGTGAAACTGTGCCACACACACAAAAAAAACTGATAGACCACATATTGGTGGAAAAAAAATTAGGACAATGGAAAACAAAAATTCAACTGAGTAATTTTAAACAAAGTTGAAGTTACTAAAAATAAGAATTCGCATCCATCTGAGACATGCCAATTCTAGCAGTAGTCGAATAATTAATTGGTGCATGTTTATTCAACTTAGTGGATCTCCAATAAGTTACATTATTGCATAGCTTATCAAGAAATATCCCATGCCAGAGGCTAAATAACTCAGTCATCCAATTCTTCTTTAATCAGATAATTGCTGGTTCATAAGCAGGTAGTAGTAAGTTTTGCAGTTGTCATTTCTGGTATTATTTCCATGGTGTACATTCCGCTCCCTCCGTTTCCAATTTCATTTACCAGAGATTTCTTTCAAGTCAATAAAAGAATAATCTATCCATTTTCCAGGCTCCTCCATTACGTTGCTTTAGATTTATCACCAGTGGTATCAAAGTTCTTCATTCACCAAAAAGAAACTTTGCTGGATTCCCAAAATATTCCTTGTACCAAAGTTCGCATCAGATCCAACTCATCTTAAGTGTAGACATATTGATAACGAAAGGTTTTATGAATCTCGCTACTAACTGAGCCATTGTGCGTGTATCAAATTAAAGCAAGTTGCATCGATTTTATTCAGAAGAGCAGGTGCTTCGTCTGAAAATTGTTATTCTATAAAGTTGCAAATATGAAAGATTCAGGTTTATGGTTCAAAACCCGGATATTAGAAAAGCCACATCAACACAGAAGCTACAGTTAGCGAGCCACCGCGTCATCGTTCATCTAACAATGTGCACCGTCGGTTTGTACCGTGCGGATGGACGAATGCGGCCACTTCATGGTTACAGGAAATCTTGAGAATGGCACATTTCACCATGTAGTGTGAAAAAAATGCACCGCACTCATCAACCAATACCAACACACGAAACCAGATAATGTTGCATCTCCATATGTTGGCTATCCGCCATAAAGTCAAAGCTGTACGGAAGAAAGCCCGCAGAACAAGATGGAAAAGTAAATGCACGCCATAGCAACACATGTCAGAACAAGACGACAATAAAACAATCCGAGAACAGTTTCACACTCTAAAAAGCCCGAGGAGGTTCTTAAAGTTGAGGAAAATATGAAAGTACGCTAACGTTAGCTCGCTTCTCAGCTAGGCCTGACGGCCTGCAGCTTCAGCTCCACTGTCATCACTGCGCCATACCAATGACGAAAACATGCCACAAAACCAGCTTAAACAGCGGTTAAACTTACACAAATAACAACCACAGCCCTCACAAAACCGAGAGTCAAGAGGAATATGGCAGATATATTAAGGTGGATCGTCGACCTCAAGTCGCTCGCCTTGCTCCGAGAAATGTGGAAGCTTCCTCTTTTGTCGTGGACAAAGAGGGAGGCGAATGTAACAGCATTGAAAATGACACACCGCCACCTGCTGTACCGGCATGCAAAGTGTCACGACCTTAGGTGGAGGTCAGTTAAATTATTAAAGCTGAGCACCTTCACATAATTAGGAACTTTTAAAGGTACTTTAAAAGATATGCTGTTTGAAACCTGCACATGCTCCATCTAAAAATATATATAGTTAATTTTATTGTATGCCTTTGTCTCTGTCTTGTTTTGTCTTATGATTTCATCAGTGTTGCTAATGTTTGTGTTTATTAATGTTTGTGCTGCTTAATCTTCTTCTCGGACAGGTCGGTATTGTAAATAAGAATTTGTTTTTATTAATTCACCTGCTTAAATAAAAGCAAAATTACAAAAAACAGTAGGAAACAATTAACGTTGTTGTCTATGATCATTCTTTAAAGGTTCATTCTATGTGTTTTTCCCCCTTCTTTTGACCTTTAAGAATTTAATAAAAATCACATATTTTTTACTACTAACAAAGCACTGATTTATAGAACCTTTACTCACCATTTCATATTTTTTGCTCGACTCACCTTAATTTAACATGAAAGTAAAGAAACAGGATTTTATACGGAGTTGTTCGAACATGTCTCTGAGCAAATTGTTTAAAAACAGGACATGTTTGAATTGGCTGTAGAATAATTAATCTACCATTAATACGTGTCTGCAACCGTAGCAATACACAATGTTCCAACATTGAACTTTAGAGTTCTTTTCAAGTGATTAGATTTTGGAGGCTTGTTTTGCTTGATGTTTTTTTTTTTCATGTCATGAGGGCTGCGTGGGGAGATTTTATCAGAAGATTCTGACACTGGATAATTATTTTCCAAATTTAATCTAAGCATAGAAGGTCATATGTTTTAAGGAATGTCTCATAAAAGGATTAAAATTTGGTTTGCAAACACTTGACATTTCTTACAGACTTATGACTGGTGAATGTTACTGGCTTCATTTTACTTCTAAACATATCTAATTGCTTTGCGTTACAAAGGTAATTTATTTCAGTAATTTGCTTGAAAACGTAAAACTCATAAGTTACAATGATCCTCCACAAACGCAGTGATATATTTCAAAGGTTTATTTCTGCTTTTTATCGATACATGAGACTTCCTGCTAACCAAAACTCCAAATTCAGTCTCTCAAAAAATGTGAATATTAAATCAAACCAATAGAAATAGCTTCTAATAGAGAAATCCATTCTCATTGAAAACTATGTCTATGTAATGCCAAAAATATTCACTAATACTCCTTCAGCATTAGTTAATGCATCCGTGTGGCATGGCAGCAATGAGGTTGTGCAACAGGTCATTCTGTTGCACAATGAGGTTGTGCAACAGGTTACTTTAATGGACCTCCATTAAAGCAAGGTGGTCTCACCCTGTTTTTACAAACACCTCACACCAGATTCTCTGTGGGCTTTATGTGTTTTCCAACCAATCAACCACAGCAATCATTTGAAACTGCCATGGAAACTTTTGGCCATGTGGTAGGCGCCAAGTCCTGCTAGTGAATCCATCAGTTGATTTGCAATGTTTCAGGTCCAGGAAATCTAGACCCTCCCCAAATTCATTCTCTCCCATTCATTCTGGGGGATCCTAGGTATTTCCAGGCCCCAAAGGAAATGTGTATAGCATGTTCTCATCTAAACAGCAAATCTCCAGTGGGGCATGTCTGGAAAACCATACATAGGAATCATCCAGTTACCTAAATCACCTTACCTCATTTTAATGATATAGACTGATGGCCCTATTCTAAGATATTATTATCTTATTCTCAGTCAGGGGTGTCCTAACTATGACCCACTGGACTGATTATCTATGCACCTGATCAACAGAAGAATTTTTAATTAGGGAAAATTATTTTAGACAAATTATAATCTTACTGACTGAATATCAATCACCAGTTGCATTTAATCAAAATAAGTTTTTTTTTTTATCTGGGCGCTATTCTGGGGGTCCATTTAGCATTTTTAGTCAGACACCGGTCTTTATTTGATGAATAAACTCCACCCATTTGGTTCGTCGCTGGAGTACGTCGGTGTGTAAATAGTGCCGACCTAATAGCAAATCTTATTCACCTAGTTTGTGGTAAAAATCTGCCTCATTTTAGCTGATTTTCTGTGCAATGAAGAGAGTAAAAGCGAGCAAGATGCCCACTAACTTGCCATCTGTCAAAAGGACGTTACTATGGTTGGTTTCAGAAAAGGCTAAAAATGTTTGGTAACCCTCTTCGGTCTCTGTTTTTCTCCTGGATTCGCGCCCCGCTTCTAATCATGTGACATTGAAGGCATCAGCCTCACAGTCTGCGAACATCTGTGAGGAACGGTTTTCTTAATAAAAGCGACAGAAACGCATTTAAGGTTACCCTAACGAATCTGTATGAAAACACGAATAAGCAAATGAAACCTTTGTGCTTATGTATTTCCTCATTCAACTTAGACAACTGTGTAGCAATCCGAGCACATGCTAGCTCGATTGAACCAACATTCTGCTCTGCTGAAGCTGGGGCGCAGCAGCAGCAGCAGCGTAGGAGCCTCTGATCCGACGATCATTTCCGACAACTCCGTATGGATTTAACGCCTGCATGCGTTGCTGCTTGATGCTTCACAAGGGGATGATCACCAATTATTTTGAGGATGGGGGAACCTTGTGACCGTACAAACTTCAAGAAGTGAGTATCTTATGAGCCATGTTAAGTTTAGTTAGGTTCATTTTGACTAAACTGTGGGTACACAACAAAACATCCATGGCTAGCATGTGAGCTAAGCCGGGTGAACATTCATATAAGGGTCGGTTATACCTTTATATTAAAATGTCCAAATGCAACTTTACATTGTGTATGCTATAATTTGCAGTGGGTGAGAAAAAAAAACACGTCTGCTTGTTCATAATATGACAATTTAATTTCAAATATCGACGAAAACGACACAAAACGGTCTGTTAGCACACTTAGTGCTAATGCTATTTGTAGTGCTAGATCTAGCCAGCATTGCTAGTGTTAGCCTCTGATGCGAGGAGATGTCGTCGAGCTGAGCTTTTGGTGAATGTTTTTAGATTCAGCAGATCTGAGTAAGTGAACCCCCCACACAATTTGTTTACAACTACACAGTCGTTTACATGGAAGTATTATCACGAGGCAAGATAATAAAGGTGTCACAACATGAGCTAACAAATTCTTCAAACATGGCTCCCGTGTGGTTGCTATGCTATTTTACTTAAGCTAGCCAAGCTTGTTTAGATTAATTTATTTAAATGCAATCAGAAGTTAATAGCTAACTTAATTATCTGTCTATACTATAACTACCATGTACAGCATTTAGAACGGCTAGAAACTTGCTTCTGACACAACTAATCATTTAGCAGCTCGTTATCACATCGGAAACGTCGCTCCTTTTAAAGGCCATGTTTTGGCTGGATCCACTCCTCCTATCCAGACCATGCTGCCATTAGATTTCAAGTTTTGTTTGAAAACAATTTTTGTCGAGTAGGATATTAATGTAGAAATACATTTTATAAGGACTAAGTTTAACCGTGTAAAGCCACTTGCTTGCTTTCGAGAGTTGTGGTAATAAAATGCACGTTTATCAACCAACGTTTTTGTGTATCGTCACTATTTTTAAAGATAAACGTGCATGCAGCCCCTTATCTGATTCGTGTGGTATGCTCCTACAGCATTGGAGACTATTGGCCCAGCATGCTGAAAAAGGGAACACTTACCTTTGTACAGAGATGGCAGAAAGTGGAGTGCATACTGTAAAAATGTCATTGCAATTATTTGAATATTCTTACATTGCATAATTTTCAAGTAAGATTTATTTTCTAACAGGTGGGTCACAAAGTTATCAAACATTCATATTATAAAGAAGAGACTTTTATGTTCCAAAACTGCATAGTATGATTTGTTGCTCAAAGACATTACTACCTCTGAATAACATTAATTGATGGCAACACATCATCGAAGAAGGATTTCTTTTTAATTGCAGGGACAGTCTGGTTCTTCCTGGGGTTTTTTTTTTTTTTAAGTCTTATGCACTGATTCTGACCTAGCAGAGTAAATGCTGCAGTTAGGATATATCTGCAGATCTGAAAAAGATTAGGTTCCGCCTTTACGGGAACTTTTTTTTCTCCCTCCATAACTGATTGTCATTTTCGAAAACACCTGGATCCACACTGAACCGTTTTCAAAAATAATTATATCTGTACACAGAACTGGCCAAAGCTCTGTTGTTTACTTTCCTAGACCTGTAAGGGATAAAATATTAGACATACGCAAAAACCCTCCACATGAGATTCGTAAATGATACAAGAAAACAAGAATGGCAAACAATAAAACGAGTGTGGAGTCTTTTGTAGAATGTTTCCAGCTGCTGCAGTATTGGGTTATAGGTCAGGTTAGTTAGAGGTTGGGCTAATTCATCAGCGTTTTAAAAAAAAAGAAAAAAGAAAATGTATGCGTCTTTGCTCTGGAACTTTTTAATGAGTTCCAGAGTGAGACAATTCACTCTGGAACTCGTTTAAACTCCTCTGAAACTCTGTCTCCATCCAGTTTTTGGAAAATTTGTTACCGTGTGGATGGGCCCTTAGGTAACTTCTTTAAGCAACTGTTTAAGAAGCAGTCAAGAAATCTTTTATCACAACAAAGCTGCATCATATGAATTCATATAAAGTGCTTACCTGCCTGGTAAAAGCTTCGGCAATGAGAGAGTAACAACCTGATATTCTTCTCTTGATTTGAATCATCAAGAGAAGAAAGTGGAAGAAGAGAATCCACCCCTGTTAGAACTATTTGACTTTTGTAATGTCAACAGACCCATTAGATAGAAATCTTATGGTAATTAGTGAGAAGAGCAGCTTGAATTGTTGACTGTTTTTCTTAGATTTACAAATGTATGCCATTGTGTGTTTATTATTACCAAACGTAGAGGGGACACATGAACTAAGGAAATTTCTTGGAGCTTTGCTTCATTGTTCAGTATACATGTATATTTCTCAGACCCAGATTGTACCTCAACATTCAAGGGAGAGTTAGAACATTTTATTGCATAATATTGTAAGAGTAAGACAATACTTGTCTTAGGGCTGACTTTGTAACCGTTTCAACTACTGATGTCACCTTTCCTGTTTCATTCACAGTTTTCTCTTTTTTATTTTTAAGTAGCTATGAAGTATAGTGGCAAAAGCTACAACTGTGCAAGTTACTCAACAGTTTTTTTTTTTTTGCTAGGTAACCAAAGTAAGTGAGTTAGTTGATGCCACCCGTCTTGCTTTGCTGGCCTTTTCCTCTGTTGCTCTGCCCAGGCACGTGCAGAGGGGGGAGCTGGGGGTGCTTGAGCACCTGCCCTTTTTTCTCCTTGCCCCCAAGTGCCCTTTTGGTCAATTTATTTATTTATTTTTTTGGTATTATTATTTCCTAAGCCCTCTTCTGACACATAAAAACATGTACTAAAATTCTTTGCTTTTTTGTTTCTTTTTTGTATAACATAATAAGCCGGTCACCTTGTTACCTTTGACCTTTTGCCCGTGACGCAAGACGTAACTGCCTCTCGCGCAGTGAGATGAGGCGGCTAACTGGAGCTAACTGGAGATCAACGTAGCGAACGTTCCAGATTACAGAACAGTTTTGGGTGAATAAAGTGGAGTAGACTTGCTACTTGTCAGATGACGGAAAATGTTGAAGTATCGTTACTGCTTCAGCTCAGAGTAACGGTTTAAGCAGAGATGTAATGAAATACAACAGACACGGACAGGCCTCTGCGTCTGCCTTTCTCTGAAGGACTACTGAGCGGGAGGAGACAGCCAGGTGAGGAAAAACTGTTCTTATCTATCGATTCAGTATTTTTATCATACAGACATTAGGCTGTTGTTGTTGTGCTATTAGCTAGTTGATAGCTAACGACTTTACTAGCAAAGCAAGATAACTGAAAAGCGTCTTCCCCGTATCTTTAATGATATCAGTCATTCTTCAGTATCGCTTATGCAATAAGGGCACATCGCCCGTCCAAAACCGATCATCTCCATACTGAATATATGTCCGATCTTCTAATTTCCTTTGCTGCATAATGTACATTTCATTTATTCGAGCGTTAGATAAATGTATCTTGAAGGAGAATAACACTGAAATAATAGTCCAACAAGGATATTCATTTAGAATAAAAAATGACTCGCCCTGAATTACCATGATAGATATAATGTATGTAATAAAAGTGCCATTAATGAAGGGGAAAAAAACTCAACCCAGACTAAGTTTGGGGTCTGGTTTGCAGAGTGTGAAGTTAAATTTTTTTCCCAATTATTCAATGGAAAAAAAAATAACCTCAGTTAAGTAAAATAAAATTGTAATCAAAACTTTTGGAATTGTAATGATTCCTTTAAAAAAAAGTTTTGTTTAAAAGACTTTTTAAAAATGAAATAACTCATTTTTACCAAACATAAACATTTATTTGCACACATCAGAAATCTTTTGTGATTTTAGGCCCTGCCCACGACGTCATGTGAGAATCACAAGCAAAATTTTGAGTCACAAACAAACTTAGAATAGCAAGAACATTTTTATGACAAGTGCAAATAAGTTTGTTTTGCAAAAAAGAAAGTTAACTTCATGAGTCAAAAATGTGTGATTTAAAAGTTTTTTTTAAGCAAAACTCGGTAGGCTTTTCTTATGGTGACATGCATTAACAATTCAATATTTGCTTTTGTTTTTGTTTTGTTTTTTTCTTTTTTCTGCAGTTCCACGTTAAAGTTTGATGCAGCTCTGCTTTCCTGAATGGATCGTCTTCATCTCCACTGCAAGTGCAGCAAACGGGCAACTCTTTTTTTATAGATTGCAGTACACTAAAAGGTGGCATTGTGCCCTTGTTTATATTTTTAATAGTGTAATTCTGTAAAGACAAAATATGTCTGATTTACATATCTTGCTAAATTACGGGTTTGAATATTGCAATACTTTCCTATAACAAAATAGACCTGCAGAAAGAAATTACTAATAAAATATCTTACATATGCATAGTTGTATGCTCTATATGGAGATGTTCGTTAGCTTTGATTGTATATGTCACATTTTTGTAATGTATCATTGTTTATTAAACTCTGAAAGCTGAGTGGCTTTGTTAATATTTTGTCCTAGAATGTGTTTAGATCTGCCCTTTTTTGTTGTTGAGCACCTGCCCCTTTAGTGGCCTCTGCACGGCCCTGTCTCTGCCTACAGAGGAAAGGCGTACGCTGCTTTGCACTTTTTGTGCAAAGCAGTTTATGCTTTGCACAAAAGAAATGTATTAAATTTAATTAACAAAATTTATTAAATTTAATTAATTAAAAAAATGTAATTATTTTTTTTTTTCTTTTTGCAGAAAATTGTTTCTGGCTGTTTTGGCCAGTGAAGCTTATTTCATTTTAAAATTCTGTTTCTTCTTGTCAGATGTGGCGTCACTTTGGAGGTTCTCTGATTTGGATTATTGTCAGCCAGCAGCCTCTTCAGGCCTACTAACCGTAGGCGTGTTTCTCCATGGACACTCTTCTGAAGTCAGAGCTCAGGTATTACACAGCAGCAACTGTTATCTCGGTGTATATTTGTGCTATAATTTACGCACGTTCCCTATCGCACTCTCTTCTGGTAAAATGTTCACCTTAAAGTCTGTAAAGGTGCAAGATTTAACTATAATTTCTAGGCTTTTTTTTTCTTTCTTTTTTTCAAATACGGTGGGCAGTTCATTATGTGCAATATTTTGCATCGTAGGTGGTACTCTGTATTTCAGTTTGGCTCCCAGATAAGCTGAGGCGATGTCAAGAAAGCACTGCAAGATTGGTCAAACACATTTCTCTCCCTGTAGACGGAACATCAAAGGAGTTTGCAAGTCATGAATAAAAGCCCTTGGGCTTTTGCTCTTGAAGGAAGCACATGCTGCGGGTCTTCTATCCTCAATCAGTGGCAGTTGAAAACCGTCAGCAAACAGTTTTAGCTATTTGTTTACTTGAAGCAAAAAATAGTTTATGTCGAAGATAATGTTGTAACTGCATAAGATTCAATCTGCTGTTAGTTTGACTGAAGGCTTCTTGTACAACTCTTTTTATTCTAACGGATTGTCCCTGCAGAAACATCCCATTTTAAAGGGCAGAGAGAGAGGGGGGGAAAAAAAAGGAAAAAAGAAAACTCAAGGGAATAAACGACCCAAATGTTATTCAGTTTTCATAAGCCCGGTCTAAGAAAAGCACGCACTTAATAGAACAAAAATCATATAGTCACACTGGCTGAATATCAGTTGCTGGTCCCAGCATTTCACAGTTAGCTGTGGTAATATGTTAGATTGGTGTTTTTATTTACCTAAAAACCTTACAAATACATCGAGTCACATCCCCAAGCTTCAGACTGGGGCTTATTAGCATATAAATGAAAAGAAGTTCAAGATTTACATTCTTTCTGCCAATTTGGTGGGATGGACAATTAATTTCAACAATTAACCTGGGAGCTCCTGGTTTTGTTTCATTATTAGGTCTTTGTTCTTCATAAATGAATTTTAAAGTGTATTATTATATACTGTCTGCTCAGATTAATCCAAATTCAGCGAAATTGAAGACAGTGCTTCACTGCAGATGAACAATGGCCTAACTGAAAAAGCAGTCTTGGAGTTTTCGAAGGTAAAGAGCTGAGATGTTCTGCGTTGGCTTCCTTATTAATCAGATCTGACCAAGTGGAAATTGACTTTCTGAAGGCAACGATCGCGCACAGAAAGACTCACTAACACTTAATTAAAGGCAGTCGACGTTGGTGGAAGCTTGCAAAGCAAATTTCAGCGTTCCTTCGCAATCTGGAATTTACATGCCATGCAGCCCTTTGAAAGCAGAGAACAGTATTTGCTCTTCCAGACTTTATTTCAAAGCCATCCATCCATCCAATTTTCATGTTTAAAACCTGATCATTTTACAACTTTATTCTGAAAAAAATCGACTTAAATGAACGTAAAAAATGTGTCTGGAAACGTGGACTTTTGTTATTAAAAATGTATCGGAACCCTGAAGTTGCTGTTAAACTTTCACCATGAAGTGCTTCAGTTTCTCTTCTGGTCTGATGTCCTTACTCCAGTGTTGAAAGAGGAATTAAATGTGTTGACTTGAAGTTAATTAAAGCATGAAGCCCAAACTATGTGGCTGCACTGGGCTGAAAAGCTGCTCTATATGTGCTGGTTGGCTGTCACTTCTCCTTTTCTTTGTGAATGGAAATATAGTAGAGATTGGGTTCAAAAATTGATTTTTATGTATATTTTTTAACCCTGATCTCCAAAACTAATTATTAATGTAATATACTCATAGTTAAGGAAGAGGTATAATGTTTGAAATTTTAAATGTTTGTAGCGAAAAAAACAGTTTATGCTAAGATTTGTTCAGATGCATATCGCCGTTAGTTGGGTTATCTTGTAAAATGGTACTAATCACTGTGGACCGATTAGTACCATAGTGATTAGTGTGGTACTAATTTTTATGCATAAGTTTTAACAAGGAATCTGTAAAACCACTTTTGCCTTTTTCTCTTGTTTCTTTATGTTCTCAATGAAACACAGACAGGAAGGAAGTGCTGCTTCTGTAAGTTAATTTGATAATACTCTACAGTTTTGAGAATTTCAGCAACTTGATTATTTATTTTTTATTTTTTTGTTGTGCATTCTTTTCCCTATAGGTGAAGGTGGAGGGTCTATCCACGTCAGCTCTGATTAAAAGCTTGTCTCCCCGAGTCATGCTGTCCAATCATCTTTTACCAAAAGGGACCATGAGGGTCAACCTGGAAGATCAGGGTCGTCAGAAAGTGTCCTTCAGCTTCTCGCAGACAAAAAAGCCGCTGCAGAGTTCATTCTTCATATCTGCCAATTCTGATACGACTGTCACTGACCCTCACAATGCCTCATCTCAGTCTATCTTGGACAAAGTGGGAAAGAATACGGAAAGCAAAACGGAGCAAAAGCAGGCAGCCTTGGCGCCGTCATCTACACCGGAGAAACGTTCTCAAACGTCGGCCTCGCCCTCAACTCGACTCCAAAAAAACTTAGGAAAGATGCATTTTAAGAAGCAAATTATTAGCGTTTCTGTTACTGAAGAGAGTCCGAAGGCTGATACGTCTGAGGAGGTGCACGTCTCTGAATCAGAGGTCAACTCTCAGAGTGACACTGAAGCTCCAGCTCCCCCGCCTGAGAACGTCATTAATGACGGCTCCCCTAAATATGTAGCCACTGAATCCTCTGAGACAAAAGAAGATTCTAACCTCAAGAAATCACCTTCCTCGTCCGGAAAAGATGGCGAAAGTTCCAGTTGTACTGATCGGGATTCTAATGTGTACAAAAGGAAAACCAGGTCACAGTCAGACAATGCTCCTCCTTGCTCTGAATCTGACGGTGACTTGACCCACGCGTCTTCCAGCCGCAAATCAGAAGATTCAAAAAGCAAAACAAGCTCTGACAGCCGGGTCAAAGAGGCAAAAAGGTCTTCCTCTAATTCACATGCGGGGGAAAAGGAGAAAAATTCCTCCAAGCGCACAGAGACTCAAGAACGGTCTTCTAGTTACTCCAAGTCTGATCGTGATTCTAGGATGCCTTCCTCTCGCTCGTCTCGCTCGGACAAGGACCGCAGGAGATCCAGGACTAGATCACGTTCTAGATCAAGAGGCTCTCGGACAAGTTCGTCTCACTCCAGATCCGAGAGGTCCAGGTGTGACAGAGGTTCTCGCTCGGAGAGATCGTACTATCACGAATCTGATCGGCGGTCCCACAGGAGTTCTCCACGCAGGGAGAAAAGACGTTCCCGCTCTCGGACTGAAAGAACTCGGTACAGTTCTGACTCTGAGGACGACCACAGAAAAACGAGGACGAGGACGTCCGGGTCCAGCAGGTCATCTAATTATTCTAGCTCACATAAAGCATCACAGTCATCTTCCTACTCGAGGTCAGAGAAGTCTTCAAAATCTTTAGAGTCTCCTCACCCCTCAGAGACTGACAAAAGGACACAGTCATCAAAGTCTGAAAGGACTTCAAAGCGTTCCTCAGACTCAGATTCCCAACATAGGTGCTCTCCTGATTTGGACTCCAGTTCCCGCAAATTTAGCAGTCATCACAGGTCTGACACCAGTACCAAATCATCTTCTTCTAGTACACATAGCAAGTCCCAATCACATGACAAGAACAGAAAAAACAGCTCCGGTGATTCAGAGGGAGAACACAAAACAAAACCTCAGTCTTCTGAAGTAAATACAAGTTTGTTGGAGAACAGTAAAGACTCTCAAGAGAAAACAAGTAGACCAGGATCAAAGCAAGTAACTCCCTCTAGGTCCTCCATAAAATCCCCTAGACATCACAGTCAGTCAGATGACATGTTTTATAGTCCTGCCAAAGCGCCATCATGTGAAACCACGGCAGAATGTAGTCCTCAGACAGAAAGAGAAAAGTCAGATTCAGAACCAGGTGAGGATGCACAGGGCGGTCAGGGTGATACGGAGATGGTTTTATCTACTGAAAAGACTTTGCAAGAATGTTTAGGAAAGACGGAGCAAGTAAAACCAGTACTTGAACTAGAACCTGAAAATGCCTCAGCTACAACCTCGATCGAGAACCTAAAGCTTGTCGACGTCACTCTGGAAAACGTGTGCAATGTGAAGGCCAGCGAGTCGGAGTTGAACTTAACTCCAACTGTTTTAAATTCAGTTGAAAGCGAAAATAGTGTTATCGGCAAAGTGCCAAAACCCTCTCTTGATGCTACAGAAACAAATGATGAGATCCAGCAAAACACTAATTTGGAGATTGTTGAACCAAATGACGTTTTGGCAGCCGAAAATCAATATGACCCACAAAAATCTGATTTGCCCTGTCTAGAAGCTGAAAGTCAGCTTTCGGAAGGACAACAAAGTAAAGATGCCGCCAAAAAGAGTACCTGCACTACCAGAAAGTCTCGCTGGGATATTGTCGGGCAAGACTCATGTGAAAATGATAATTCAAACAGGGCTGTTTGTGCAGAAAGCAATCTCAGCCCTAAAAAAGTGGTATCCGTCAAAAGAATTGAATTCTCTAATGACGGTGCTCAACATGACCTGGACAGTAAAGGTAGCATTCAGTCCAGAGATGCTAAACATTCCAACGTGGAGCAGGATGTCTCTTTAGTGACCTTTAAACATGAAGACCAAAGTGAGCCTTCGCAAGCAAGCACCAGCATTGACCGCTGTGATTTCAGTTGTACTACTCATAAACCGTACACAGATGAGCCTTCACACATGAACGATCAGTTATCCCAGATTCACTTAGCCACGTTAGGAAACATCCAGAATATTGATGCCTGTGAGAATAAATTAAAGGAGAGCACACACAGGAATAAATCCAGTAAAAGAACAGCCGCCGACCAGGATATGCTAGCAACGCCCAGTGACGCCAGTGACAGCGACAACTCCGCGTACGACTCAGATTGCGACAATGCCATAAAGCAGTTTCACTCTGTGGTTGTAGTCCCCAAGCATTCCTCCCTGACAAAAGATGGACAAGCCTCTTCATGTACCCCTTTACGTATTTCAGAACAGCCCGGCACCCAATCGGGAAAATCTAACCAAGTTAACGCACAACAAACGCAAACCACGACAACTAGCTTTGCTGAGTCGCCTCATATCGCCGTGCTCTGTCAGTCCCAGAGCAACATGATTGATAGCACCAGTCACTCAGAAGGTTCCAACGCCATCGGCGGTCAGCTTTTCGGAGCCGATCATACCGGTGCCCAACGAAGTGCAACGGATTCAATCCCTTTGCTTGATCATTCCAGACAATGTGAGCAAAGTTTGAAGCATCGTGAGATAAGCAGTCAAGGCGAGCAGGTGCACTTGCAGTACCAACCCAACACCCTCTCTGACAATATCAACAGCAAGATGAGTTTCAGCTTGGGCTGGGATTTATCTCAACCAGAGCAGCCTACCAGCACATGCCAGCAGCCCGACAGCAGCTACGGACCACAGTTAAACACTAAAGCAACCGCAACAGATTCCAAGGAGCCAGAGCAAAGTATTCACTCCGGTACGCACCAGTTGCCAAACATGCAAACCATCAAAAGACCTTACCTCCATACGCACCACGAACATTATCAGGAACCTTTGAGTGAAATCCACCCGGACTCGCTCACGAATGACCACGATGACTACAGAGCGGAAAAGTCATCGAGTCATAATAAAGCACTAAACACTCCAGGATCAGCGAGCTCAGTGCAAGGTCCTGAAATTAGCAGCAACAGCAGGGGCCCTGCTTTACCTGAGCCACCCAGAGAGGATAATCATAGACCCCACAGAAGTAGAGGACCGCCCAAGAAAAGGCGTCCGGAGATTGAGTCAGATTCGGACAACGAGGCAGAAGCTGGACCGTCTGGAAAAAGGGAGCGTCAAGAAGATGTTGCAGTTTCTAAAGAAGTAAAAGCCGAGGTAGACCGACCATCGCTCACTCTACGCAACTTTCAAGATAGCGGCAGATGGAAAGACTTGGCCAAGATTAAAAAGATGCCCCCTTACTTTGACTTAATTGAGGAGAACAAGTACCTAACTGAGAGGTAAAGAGATGTCCAGCAACCTTTTATATTGTCAGAGTAACATTTATATATATTTTTTTATTCTTTAGAGTTTGACAGATTAACTTTTTGTAACATCTCTTGTAGAAAGAAAAGCAAATCTCATCGAGATATCAAGAGGATGCAATGCGAGTGTCCAGTGTTGTCGCGAGAGGACCGCGCAAAAGGAGTGATGGCGTGTGGAGAAGACTGTTTAAACCGACTCCTTATGATTGAATGGTAAGTCGCAAAGAAACACTTTTGCAGCTTAAAAGAACTTTGCTTTAGAAGTGAACATTTTGTAAACCTCGAAATCCTCAGAAAGAAGCGAGTCGCTGAGGAAATAAGTCAATACTGTTTAAGCACAGGAGGTCTCGTATTTAACATCCTTAAACCATTTAAAATCCCTGATTTGCTTCCAGTGAGTCAAAATGAATTCTATATATATATGTTTTTATATATCTTGCAGAAAAGATTTTAAGGATTTCCAGAAATCTTTCAATTTTGGTGCATTGAATTTTGTTGCTTCAATATGTTTAGATAATTTGTTTTTATTGTAATTGTTAAACTACATAGTGCTCTGGATGCTACTACTGCTAAGCTAGTGTAGTTCACACTAAATCAGATAATTCTTTTATTAAATATGTTGTTTTTATCTTCCTTGAAAAGAAAAGGTGAATCTGGTGTCTGAAGGCCTTTTGCACTGAATTGTAGTTAAATTTGCATTTGTACGTCGTTTTGGATTCAAAGCGGCTGCCTAACGCACAAGCAACAAGCCAAAGTATATAACATGCATATTTTCACATCACTTTTATTGTTTTCTTTCTTCACAGCTCGTCACGGTGCTTGAATGGAGCATATTGCTCTAACCGTCGCTTCCAGATGAAGCAGCACGCGGACTTCGAGGTCATCCTCACAGAAGACAAAGGCTGGGGACTGCGTGCTGCTAGAGACTTGGTTCCGTAAGAGTTCTAGCTGTTGTCTTTGTTAGATATTATTATTCGCAAGATTTTTAAATTTTTTTAAATTTTTTTTTTAGCTCTGTCTCATTTTGCATAGTGTCAAAAAATATATAATTTCCTTGTTGAGTCATAATTTAATGAGACGCTTTGCTGTTGGTTGTTAAGGTCGTAGTTTGAGATCAGAACCATAACTGGTTCTGTTTTTTTTTTTTGTAATTTCAGAAACACATTTGTCCTGGAGTACTGTGGCGAGGTGTTGGACCACAAAGGGTTCAAATCAAGGGTGAAAGAATATGCTCGCAACAAGAACATCCACTACTACTTCATGGCACTAAAGAATAATGAGGTGAGCGAGGCTGTGATAGACTGTAAATGACCACCTGAATGACCGAATGAATGAAACGGTAACCTTCCTGTTGCCGCGTTGCATCTCTGCAGATCATCGATGCGACATTGAAGGGTAACTGCTCGCGATTCATGAACCACAGCTGTGAGCCAAACTGCGAGACCCAAAAGGTACTGAAGCAAAAACAACTTTTAAGCAATTTATTTCTGAAAGTTCTGTCGTCTGAAATGTATTCATTTCCAAAACGCTTCTCTAGTGGACAGTCAACGGCCAGCTCAGAGTCGGGTTCTTCACCACCACGGCCGTCGCTGTGGGAACTGAACTGACGTTTGATTACCAGTTTCAGAGATACGGGTGAGATTTTCCTCCAGTTGTCTTTTATGCCTGAATTGCATTTGTGGCAGATTTTAAGTCATCATCGTAGAGAGAATATTTAAGAGGGCTTCACCTTTGCTTTTTCTAATTGCTGTGCAGGAAAGAAGCGCAGAAATGTTTCTGTGGGGCCCCCAGCTGCAGAGGCTTCCTCGGTGGTGAGAACAGAGTCAGCGTTCGAGCGGCTGGAGGGAAGATGAAGAAAGACCGCAGCCGAAAGAACGCTCTCACCACGGTCAGTCTTAGCAGCGCCACGACGGCGGCATTTCTCCAATTATACTTTATTAGTACCTTTTGGAGATATGCGTGTTCACTCCAAGAAAAAAATATTTTAGCAATAGTTCAGTGGAACCACATTTTTTTCCACAGGTGGATGAGGAGCTGGAGGCGTTGCTGGAGAATGGAGAAGGCCTGTATGACGAGAAGCAGGTGGTGTCTCTGTGCAGACTGATGGTCCGAGTGGAAACCATGGAGCAGAAGCTCCTCTGCCTTAAGCTCATACAAGTACGAACCCTCAATGCGGCTTCGCCTGCGCTGTTTGTGCCCGTCCCTGAAATCCTCCCGGTGTGTTTCATGTGTTTTTGTTGTTGCACAGGACACCCAGAACCCATCGTGCCTGAAGCAGTTCTTGGATCATCACGGCTTGTCCTTGCTGTGGATCTTTATGGTGGAGCTCTCTGAAGCTAAAGGCAACAGCGCTAATAACAACAAACTGCAGCTAGAGGTGAGATTTATTATACGTTTTTGTTAAGACGTTTGTAACCTACAGAAGTGTTTGTACACCAAAACTTTTACTCATTTTCTCATGTTATAACCATCAACTTTAATGTGAATAGTAAATATTTTTGAAAAAGGAATAAATGGCCCTCAAAATGTTTTTAAAAAAAAACCTGGAATGGTGTACATTTTTATTCAGCCCCACTGCAACCAACTTCCGCTAGTCTCCAAGTTAGTAAACAGAGACCACGTTGGTGTAAAGGACCCATTGTGACTAGCAGTTGCATAATATTCCTAATGAATGTCTACAGAGGATTAAGGCAGCAATGTGCCAGTTGCTTTCTGGGATTTTTGAAGTATTTGCATGTTTTGCCCGCCCTCAGGCCAGCTCAAGTAAACATTTAGAATATTTTGCATATATTCAATTACACACCAGCCCCAATTTGGCCTACGTTTGACCCACATGGTTAGATCAAAGCATAATAATGTAGATTTACATCCAACTGAAAATCAGAAACTCATCCATTCATCCATCCATTTTCTTCCGCTTATCCGGGGTCGGGTCGCGGGGGCAGCAGCTTCAGAAGGGAGGCCCAGACTTCCCTCTCCCCAGCCACTTCTTCCAGCTCCTCCGGGAGAACACCAAGGCGTTTCCAGGCCAGCCGAGAGACATAGTACCTCCAGCGTGTCCTGGGTCTTTCCCGAGGCCTCCTCCCGGTGGGACCTGCCCGAAACACCTCACCAGGGAGGCATCCAGGAGGCATCCTTACCAGATGCCCGAGCCACCTCAACTGGCTCCTCTCGACGTGGAGGAGCAGCGGCTCTACTCTACCGCTCCTGGATGACCGAGCTTCTCACCCTATCTCTAAGGGAGAGCCCAGCTACTCTGCGGAGGAAACCCATTTCGGCCGCTTGTATCCGTGATCTCGTTCTTTCGGTCATGACCCAAAGCTCATGACCATAGATGAGGGTGGGAACATAGATCGACCGGTAAATCGAGAGCTTCGCTTTTTGACTCAGCTCTCTCTTCACCACAACAGATCTGTACAGCGCCCGCTTCACGGCAGACGCTGCCCCAATCCGCATATCAATCTCCCGCTCCTTTCTTCCCTCGTTCGTCAACAAGATCCCCAGATACTTAACCACCACCCCAGTCTGCCAATCCATGGGAACTGCCCCCGATGTCCATGTGATATTGCAGAGTCACGTGAGCCAACACAACCCTACAACATCCAGAACCTTAAGGAACTCCGGGTGGATCTCATCCACCCCCGGGGCCCTGCCACTGAGGAGCTTTTTGACCACCTCGGCGACCTCGTCCCCAGAGATTGGAGAGCCCAACCCAGAGTGCACTGGGTTGGGTGTCCTGGTGCCTTATGTGCACTTGGCACCAGGACACCCTGGTGCCAAGTGCACATAAGGACACCCTTATGCTTGAACATGGTGTTTGTGATGGACAATCTGTGACGAGCACCGAAGTCCAACAACAGAACACCACTCGAGTTCAGACCGGGGGGGGCTGTTCCTCCCAACCACGCCCCTCCAGGTCTCACCGTCATTGCCCACGTGAGCGTTGAAGTCCCCCAGTAGAACAAGGGAGTCCCCAGGGGCACTCTCCAGTACCCCGTCTAAGGACTCCAAGAAGGGTGGGTAATCTGAACTGCTGTTTGGCCCATAAGCACAGACAACAGTCAGAACCCGTCCCCCCACCCGTAGGCGGAGGGAGGCTACCCTCTCGTTCACCGGGGTAAACCCCAACGTACAGGCGCCAAGATGGGGGGCAACAAGTATGCCCACTCCCTGCCCGGCGCCTCTCACCGTGGACAACTCCAGAGTGGAAGTACGTCCAACCCCTCTCAAGGAGACTGGTTCCAGAACCAGAGCCATGCGTCGAGGTGAGGCCGACTATTTCTAGCCGGAACCCCGGTGACCCGCGTCCTGCCGAGAGAACACCAGATCCAAAGTTTGTCTCCATCATAAGGGGTCTTCAGGCTACGCTTAGTCTGGTTCCTCACCTAGGACCTGTCTGCCTTGGGTGACCCTACCAGGGGCATAAAGCCCCAGACAGCATAGCTCCTAGGATCATTTGGACACTCAAACCCCTCCACCACGATAAGGTGGCAGCCAAAGGAGGAGAAAAAAAAATCAGAAACTGAACACAAAAATTCACAGATGCTACCCGTCCAGCCTGATGGAGCTTGAGCTACTTTTTATCAAAGATTGGGCAAAAATTTAAATCCCTAGGCATACAAAGCTTCTTGCTGGAACTGCAACAAGATGTTCTTCCTAGTATGGCCTCAGAGAGATTGAGACCACCCATCACATTTTTTTTGTAAGAATAATTAAAAGCCATGTTCCTCCCAGTATCGGACTAAACACTACGTTTGATTTTCTACGGCAAAAAAAAAAAAAAAATCTCACTAAGACACATGGAAGGCCGTTGTCATTTTGTCACAAAGTAGCATAAATTCTTTTGCAATTTATGCTAGTCATGAAGCCCTTGCTGTATCTAATCTGCATGCCTATAATCTCTTCTTACAGATCATGAAGACCCTGGCTGTGCTCCCCATCTCGACGAAGAACATGCTTGAAGAGAGCAAAGTCCTGACCCTCATCCAGCGGTGGGCTCAGATTAAAACCCTCCCTCAGCAGGCTGAGATGGATGGCTACTCCAGCGAGAACACGTCCCGGGCCCAAACCCCTCTCAACACTCCCGACGGCTCCTCTGCCAAAATGGCTCCGGAGCTGGATGGCGACGCATCCAAACCTGCCGTTTACAGGCGCCTCAAGATCATCAGCGAGAACAGCTTGGACAGCGCTCTGTCTGACGCCAGCAAGGCATCCGATGGGAAGGAGGACGAAGAGGAGGAGGAGGAAGCTGAAAACCTCAACGCCGACCCTCCCGATGGAGCGAGCTTGAAGGAAGAACACCTGAGCGAAGCTGTGGAGCCGACAAAAGAATCCGTGGAGGGGTTTGGGAAAGAGTTGCCAAGACAGGACGAGTCGGAAACGAGCTCAAACAGTCAGCAGCAGCCCCAGGATGTGGACATGAAAGATGAAGCAGAGTTAGATTCGAAGA
The DNA here is from genome assembly GCF_904066995.2 of Poecilia reticulata. Classification (NCBI taxonomy): domain Eukaryota; kingdom Metazoa; phylum Chordata; class Actinopteri; order Cyprinodontiformes; family Poeciliidae; genus Poecilia; species Poecilia reticulata. The sequence continues at coordinate 18,300,005 of NC_088845.1, forward strand.
TTAAGGAGACAAACGAGGGTCCGACAAATGAAGCTGAGACTCCAAACGTTCCATGCGAGGAGGCGAGTACAGAAAACTCAGAAAGCGAAAAAGCGCCAGAAAAGGTGGAGTCAGAAGGAGACCTGGCCTCTGTTAAAATGGAGGAGCCAGAGAGTCAGTCCAACCAAACGGTTCCTGCAGATGTTCCGACCGAACAGCTGCAAGAGACGAAGGACACGCGAAAGGAGGCGGCGGAGGAGGAGGCGAGTACCGAGCCCCAGCTCGGCGAACCTGCCACAGAAGCTCCGCCGAACTCCGAGACCCCAGAGGCTCCTGTCCATGCCGAGGGGACGGCAGCCCAGGTGGAACCGTCGGTGATAGGAACGCCGTCTCAGGACGAAGAGGAAGGCGTGTCGGACGTGGAGAGCGAGAGGAGTCAGGAGCCCCACCTCAGTGTTTTGGACATCAGTGGCATGGCAGCCAGACTTCTGGAGAGCTGGAAGGACCTGAAGGTCAGTGAAATTAAGCCAGTCAACTTTGTGTAAATGTTTTAAATGTTGCGTCCCGAGAGCTCAAATTAACTGTCTGTTCAGGAGGTCTACAGGATACCAAAGAAGACTCAAGTGGAAAAGGAAGCAAGAGGTAGGACACATTGCAATATGTTTCTGGTTTGTTGGCACTGAATTTTTGAGTTTGATTTAATACATAAAAATTTCTTGCAGATCGCAGCCGTGATCGTGACTTGGCTTTGACGCCACGCACCGCCTCCGGCAGTCGGGAACGGGAAAGAGAGCGAGAGAAGGAAAGGGAGCGCGACAGAGAGAGAGACTACGACAGAGACCGAGACAGGGATCGGGACCGAGAGCGGAGCCGAGACCGGGACCGAGATCGGGACCGAGACCGAACCGCAGACAAAACCCCTCGCAACTCTGAGCGACGGAGAAGGCGCTCGCCGTCTCCGCCCCCCTTACCGTACGAGAGGAGCAGCCGCCGCAATGAAGAGCGGTAAAGCATTATGCACGTTTTTTGTTTTTTTATTATTTTGAATATGGAAATGATGTCTAGCTTCCTATTTATTATAAAATAACGTGCTTTTCACAATATCAAATACATCTTAAGGAAGCACAACTACAACACTATAACCAGAGAAAATAGCTGCCAAATTCATTTTCATTTTGTCCTCAACGGGCCGGTGACTTAGCAGTGTTCTGCTGAAAAGATTAAAGATCTTTCTCAATTAATACTTGGTAATACTCTGAAGTATGAGAAACAGAATGTGGGGTTTTCATTAGCTGTGAGCCAGTCATCAAGACTTCAAGAAATAAATGCTTGAACTATATCACTTTGTGTGTAATAAGTTTCTTTACTGTAGAAGTTCCACTTTACATAAAATAACTTTGCAGCGGTTTTCTGTTTTATTGAGACGCACCTTTACAGCATCTGCTAGAGAAAAACACTATCTGTTTTCCTCAAATTTTTAAGGTTTGACACGCCGAGCAGCAAGACACAGAGAGGAGCTGGAGGAAAGGAGCGCAACAAACTGTCCACAGAGGAGCGCAGAAAGCTGTTTGAACAGGAAGTTGCTCAGCAGGAAGCTCAGAAGCAACAGCAACTTCAACAGCAGCAGCAGCAACAACAGCAGCAGCAGCTCCAGACTCTGACTTATGACCCTCTAGTCTATGCCTCCAGCCCCGGCTTCATCACCTACCCTCCCGGGTACCCCATGCAGACCTTCGTGGATCCCACCAACCCCAATGCTGGCAAAGTCCTCCTGCCCACCCCTGCCGTTGACCCGGGCCTCAGCTACGAACAGACCTCTGCCCCAGACCTCAGCCTCCCCTCTCCTTCCTCCACATCCCAGGCCGCTCCGGTCTCTAACGTCTCCCAGCACATCACCACCACCAACCTCACCACAGCGAACCCACAGCAGTACACTCAGCCAGCCGTGGCAGCCCAGGAGGGAGGGGTGGCCGTGCTTTCTGTGTCGGCGCCACAGGCCCCTCAGGCGCAGGGTCAGCAGAGCTATGCCACGCTGTGGGACCCCACCACCCAGCAGGCGGTGACGGTGCAGACGCAGCCGGCCCAGCAGTACGCTGCGGCTCCGGGGCCGCCGCAGACGGCCATCTATTACCAGGGCCAGCCGTGCCAGACCATCTACAGCATCCCCACCGCTTACCCTCAGGCCAACGCTCCGGTCATACAGGTAGAGCTCCCAACGCCGAGCCTGTTCTGATCAGGACTTCACTGAGATTTTCTGATTTTCCCTAATGAAATCATATTTTCTTAATACAAAATGTGTAAATCTGCAACAGATGTGTTACAATGGCTTTTTTTTTTCTTTTCTAGATCTGGAGCTTGAAAATATTCTAAGCTTGTTGGCTTAGTTTTGTAATCTTTTTGTCGAGATGCTAATATATTTATTTAGCCAACAATTATTTTAGTTTATCATTCTGAGGTTCAATTGGATAAAAACAAAAATTGGCACATTTTGCAAAATGTGCCAATTGCAATATGGCACAATTGCAAAATGAGCTATATTTATGCATATTTATTCATAAATATGCATAAATAAATATGCATATTTGTTTATGCATAAATAGGCATAAATATGCCTATTTATGAATATTAGAAAAACAAAAAATAAACAATTCAATTCCTTTTTCAAATAAACATTTTATTACCTAAAACTCAACAGAACAACATTCATTCTGCTGATAGAAAAAACTTCTAACATGTGAACAGCTTAATCGCTTTGTGCTCGACTTGGCATCGAGACGATCAGCCTAATCCGTTGAATACTTTTTTAGATTAACCAACTAATTGGAAAGCAAAAGTTACTTGGGAGATTTTATTTTACACAATTGGAACCAGGTGAAGCTTTTCAATGATCAGTTCCTCACAGTTAATCTGAATAATCGTTTTAAGCCCTGAATATGTCGCACATCACAGCTCAGTTTCAGTTTTAGTTGAATGCACCAGCTCCGCCTAGTTGAATAGGTCGTGGGTATCAGTTGAGTCAGTCTGCTGTGTGTTTCCAGGCGTACACTGAGCCCACAGCCGGCTACCTGCATGGCCAGCCGGTGTATCCGGGTCATCAGCAGGGCGTGGTGGTGCAGCAAGGAGGCACAGTCACCACCATCGTCACATCCCAAACTGTGCAGCAGGTAATCACGACGACTGCTTAGTTTTGAATTTATAGACGCTGCCACCAGGCTTAGCAAGTTTTATTATAAAACTAAACATTCACATTTTTAGAAATGTACAATTTTCATACTTTCAGTGTGTTATGCTGTGATAATAAGACCATTTGAAGATAATTGTGGCTTTTAAAAGCAAGTGTTTATTAGAGGTGTGCCGATCGATCGGCCACCGATCATAATCTGCCGATTTCCGTAAAAAAGTGTACGATCGGT